>NC_080853.1:25676142-25979172 GCF_030435755.1 Ochotona princeps | reverse complement strand
CACCAAGACACCGTGAGTTAGCCCCAGCAGGGTCTATGCAGTTCACCGGCTACAGCTGCCCTCATTAGAAGTCTACAGCCTTGTCCTCCCGACACAGCCATCTGTGCCCGTCACAGCCCAGGGTCTGCACTGCGGTGGGCACCTGCCACCCAGTGACATTGATGGGGATTAAAATGCCTCTCCCCAGGGCATGGACAAGCTCTCCGGAGGTCCCTGCCAGCCCATCTGCACTGACTGTGGAGAACATGCTAAGTAGCTTAAATTAGGCACAGGCCCTGGTTTACACCCAGCTGTAGGTTATCTTTTACAGCCCTTTTCATCATTTCCATAGGCATTCAGGACAATGACATTCTGAAGTCTGCGTCTAACCCAGCCTCTGGATACTTAAGAGGCATAGCAGTGGTAACTGAAGGACACTGAACTTTATTTCTTGATTTTTTTACAGGGGGATCTTTCCATTTTTATCACTTTTCATTTGCACATTTATTGTTTTAGTTGATCACAGAAGGTTTTGAAGCTATAATGTTTAAAATAATTTTCGAATGCTGAATTTATCGTCATGCAATTGGAAGTTTTACCCACATTATCCTCAGGTGAAACTTTGCAAGTTCTCTTACTTCACTCACCATTACTTTACTTTACAAAATAGATTTATGATTGGGAATGACTTGCCTTAAATAACCTTACTTGATGCTAATTTTGGACACTTAAAGAAGTGACTCAATGAAATGAATAAGCAAAGAATACAAAGAAACTGAACAAATACATAGCTACTTATTACTTGGGAGAGGGCCTCCCATTTCAAGGAAGTCACTTGTAAACAGCTTTTTAAAACCAGTTTTAAAAGCCTGAGGTTATGATCCATAGGACAAAGACAGAAAAGCCATTTGATGTTAGGACTATGGCAAGGGGAATTTAGGACTTACAATAAAATTTCTAGTGTTCCATGTGGATTCAGAGATGTAGTATCCTAGGTAATTTCAATGGCAGTGAAGTTATTAGGAGCTTTGCTTTGCCAATCACAGTGTAAGGATCTGAGGCAGAAGTGGAGCACATGAATACCACAGACCCTACAAGCAACTTGGGCGAAATAATGTCACAAACTGAGAGTGACAAAGCAGTGGTTTGAAATCAACACTCCATTCAACTGACTCATCTGTATTCCAAAAGTGTATATATATATATTTTCCTTCTTGAGAAACTGGGGCATCACCTTCTATTTGAGCTCATCTTCTGGGTAGATTCAGTCATAAACACAATCATGCTAATATAGGCTAATATATTTTAAGGGAAAAGTGGCCCTTTCATTTTAGTTTATAGCCCAATTCTATTTTTGACCTTTTGGAAAATCAGACTTATAAACCATACATGTTTAGCTGTGTGTTGTCTGTCCCTTTGTTGAGTTGAAAATTGCTCTAATGACGTATCTCTGGAAACTTCACTATGTGCTTGTGTAATTTCCATAAGACAATTTAAACATGAAAACAAAAATCTGTGAATTTAGTGAGCTAACTGGGAATTTTTTTTACTTTAACTGATTTATTTTGACTTATTTGAAAGTGAGAGACAGGGAAATAGGAAGGCAGAAATAAGGGAGTGCTTATTAAATGCTTATAATAGCCAAAGCTGGGTCAGGTCAAGACATGGAGCCTGGAACTCAATCTGGGTCTCGTGTGTTGGCAGCAGAAATCTTACTACTTGAAACATCATCACTGTCTCCCAACCTGCATTGGCAGATAGCTGAAAGAGGAATTGGAGCTGAGTCTTCTATCCAAGTACTCTGACATGCCATGCAGCCACCTACCCAGTGCCCCACTGTACTGGCCCTGAGATAAATTATTTGAAGTCACTACCTCTAAATTCAACTCATTTCAATTCTTAGTTGTGTGACCAGATATAACCAACCCTCTCTGAATTCAGTTTTCTTTCTGTACAATGCAGACCACAATAGTGTCTACTGCAGAGTCACAGTAAAAATTAAATGAGGTAACAATAAAAAAAAACATTAAAAATAAAGCTTGATAAACAGCAAGCACTCAGTATTACCCACACACTAATAATAGACAGCAAAAGAAAAAGAAGAAAGAAGACAATGAGGGGGAGAACTTGCAGTAACCAGAATCTAACACTAGAATTCAATCAAAAGTAATTCCACTCTGCCTCTCCAGGCCTCTTATTGTGTTTTGATTTGTTTCTGCCTGAGTCATCTGCCATAAGCCCACCTGAAAGTGCAGCCCCTTCTCTAAATCTCATTTCACAAGCCTAGCAACCCTTTTGTTGCTCCCTCTTGGTATCAATTTCGTTACCTACTGGTTGAGATCCAGGAGGTTCTAAGAGAGTTCAGTTTCTGCTCCACTAAAAACGAATTATTCCAAAGCAGCAGTTTCCAAAATAAATTCATTGTTAGGCAGGAAAGTGTTTCTAATGGTCCAGGAGTTTGGGTAAATACTTTGTCTAAACAGCATTAAACAAATGTATTTATCCTAAGACTATCTGGAATTTTAGACATAAGAAGGTTCTGACACATTTTTGACAGAGGAATAGGTTATACAACTTGTAACGTGAAACTGTCTTTACTGTGGCATATAGAGAACTACTTTGCTTTAAGTGCACATGTTGAGAAATTTTTTGTTAAAGTTAAACCCAAAAAGGGGAAGGAACAGAAGGAAGGTGAAGATCGGAGAGAAGGGAAGGTGAAGGGTTTTATGTTACACAGCAACAAGAACAATGCCACTAGATTACCAGCCATAGGAGTTAATCTGGCCACTTGAAATCCTTCAGAAGCTGTTTTCTCAACGTTAAAATTAAGTCAATGTCCCCCGTTAAAATTAAGTCAATGTCAATATATAAATATTATAAATATTTAGTTAGAAAAGCATGAAAAACGTAGCCTAATAAGCAAGCTGACAAGACAAGAAAACTCAAGCACACAGTGCACACAAAATGTTTTCTTATTTTATTTATTTACTGTTTGTTTTCCCAACATCTGACATAACATATGTAACTGTAGGCACTCACTACATCTTTGTTAAGTAAATAAATGGGCAAAAACCCTTTTATTAAATCACCAAATGGGTAATTAATCAAACCATTATAATTTAACACTATATCAAATACAC
The DNA here is from genome assembly GCF_030435755.1 of Ochotona princeps. NCBI lineage: Eukaryota > Metazoa > Chordata > Mammalia > Lagomorpha > Ochotonidae > Ochotona > Ochotona princeps. The sequence goes on along the minus strand of NC_080853.1, from coordinate 25,976,053 downwards.
AAGCATTAAAAAGATTATTACTATTGTAATTATGTTGAGCATGATACATCTAAATATTCTTAGGCATTCTCATTGTGAATGTCACAGTATTTTTTTAGTCAGATATTTTTCTACAAATATATTACTCCCAAAATGAGAGGAAAATTTGCATGGCTAGTGTTTGGGTCCTAAACACTGAATTTATTAGGATGAGCCATTTTTATGGGGCTTTCTAAAAGACAATTATATGGACATTAAAACAGACAACAATCTTATGTCCCTTTAGTCAAAGAACATTGGAATTGCAATCTGTGCAACATTTATTGGACAATCTTAGTTCCTCGTTTGCTTTTTGGTTTGCAGATAAATTATTCTGTTAAGTACATCATCTGTTTTCAACTTGGTGTTGACTTTGAATGAGGGAAGTAGGCAAAGAAAAATATAGACAGAGAAATAAGTCTTTTGGTGAGTGAACCTGCAGATTGATTGAAAGAAAAGCCTAAAGCTTTCCCAGAAACCACTTGAACCATCTAACAGTATATGGTCCAGGCAGGTGATGACATACTGTGCCTAGCAAGCATTACAGTTTGAAAGTGAAACTGCTTTGCTCTAAGTTTCAGTGTGCAGTTTGTAAAGGTCTCACAGGGCTCTGCATAGGTGCAGGGCTAATGAGAAAACAGGGGGTGAGGATAATGACTCAGCACCATCTATGGCCCCCCTTTATCTCAGTACTACTCCATCTGTGCCAGGGTTGATTCCAGGGTTCCTGTTTTTGTCCTATGTAAAGATCAAAGCATGCACCATGAACTGGAAACAGACTCTCAGCCTCAGTGTTTTTCTTGAAGAAATCAATGCCAGGCCTGATTAGAATGCTTTGCCATATATCATATGGAAAAGCTTTGCTTGGAACTGTATAAGTACTTAGAACAAAAAACTGAAATCCCAAAGTCATCTCTTTTTTGGGTTGCTCAACAGGGAAGGAAAATATTCTACCTACAGTTGGCTCGTATGTTCGTTTTACTAAAGCCAGCATGATACACTGCTTATTTGTTTATTTTTTTTTTCATTTATTCACTTATTCATTAGACTTGCAGAAAAACAGAGACTAACAGAAATTTCACATCTCCTGATTTACTCACAAAATGTCTGCAGCAGCTGGAGCTGGTTCAAGCCAAACCCAGGAGCCAAGAAACTCAATCCACATCTGCCATGTGGGCAGCAGGGACCCAACTACTTGTATTATCACTTGCTACTTGCCAGTATGCACATTAGCAGGAAGCTGGAGCTGAGGTGGAGCTGGACTTCAAACACAGGCCTTACAATTATGCATGAATATATACCAAGAAGTACCTCAGTCATTGCACCAAGCACCCATATATGTTAATTTTTGCTAACATGTTTGTTCTCTAGGTGGGTCTCACTCCAGATGAGGGTGTCAACCATCTTAAATTTTGACTTTATTCACTCCTAGAGAGCATAATTCCCTAAATCAGACTTTGTCTTTTTTAATCAGAGAATTATTTTCTTGTATACACACCTCACCAAGCACTGCGAATATCTGTATCAAACTAAATAAGCAACAGCCTCCAACATCAGGCTAATGGCTAAGACAATCACAGAGATATGTGATGTGCGTTCTAAAAATATAGATGAAGAATAATTGATTCTTCTTGGTGACCAGAGAAAAACAGAGGGATAAATTGAAATTTGAGATTAAAAGCTTTAGAGATGGATGGGGAAGATGTCAAAGGCTATATTCTAAAGTGAGTAGTATGGTCAGAAATGATAAACCATTACAGAATAGACATATATCCCTATATGGCCAAAGGGTGGTAGTGACAATAGCAGGAGCAGCCAGGAAAGTAACCTAGAATGGGTTCTATGAAAACTCTTCTAGTGCAGATAGGTTACACCTAGCTGCATTTTACATGTTACTTCTACCAAATGGAAGCAAGCAGAAATGTATCTTCTAACTCTTCACTACAGTTTTATTGACTTCCCTACCATGTAGCAGCAGAGTTGGGGATCCTAGGGATGTGATAAGTCCCCTGATTCATAGGCTTTACATTCTAATTAGGCAACATAGTTTAAAAGTAAACAAGAATAAGAAATAGTACGCACGATGCAGAGTACCGAAGCAGGATGATGTGATAGAAGATAACTGAGTGGCACCATTAGAAAGGATGATCAGTGAAGGCCTCTTCAAAGAGGTTATGATTAAGCTTAGATCTACATCTCTATCTATCTATCTATCTATCTATCTATCTATCTATCTATCTATCTATCATGCACACATACTAAGAAAGCCAAGATCTGTGGGAAGAGCATCCCAGACAAAAATGCCAATGTCCTAAAAACAGCATAAATCGTGGTATTTTAAAAATAGAAAGACCAGCATTCAGGGAGTTGCATATGTGCACCAATTAGATGTTACTGTATAACAAACAATACTAAGGTTTTAATGGCTTAGAACAGCAATTATTATTGAGTTGAATATTCATCATGTCAGTAGTTAAAAAGAGCACACAGGGGGCTCCCACATGCATCTGTGGATAATTGTGGGTTCTGGAGTTGGCTTTGCTGAGATTAGAAAGGGCACCTGGACTCCACGAAATGGCTCAGTAGTTAAATCCTCACCTTGCACACACTAGAATCCCATATCGATGCCAGTTTGTGTCCCAGGTGCTCCACTTTCCATCTAGCTCCCTGCTTGTGGACTGGGAAAGCATTCGAGGATAGCCCAAAGTTGGACTCTGCACCCACATGAGAGACCCAGAAGCAGCTCCTGGTTTGGATCAGCTCAGCTGTGGTCATTGTAGCCTCTTGAGGAGTGAATCAGCAGATGCAAGATCTTTCTCTCTGTCTCTTTTTCTCTCTGTAAATTCTTCTAATAAAAATAAATAAATCTTTAAGAGGAAAAAAAAGAGAGAACCCCTAATGTATCAGGAGCCTTAATTGGGTCATTTGAATGAACTCAGCTCTGTTCCTTGTGTTTCCTCATCTTCTGGGAGATTGGCTCTGCATAAGGTCTCAATGACCTCTTGAAGCCTAACCTCAAAACTGGCAAACCACCACACTGACCAAACTGTGTCACTGTATCAAAGCACATCATAAGACCAGCTGATATTCAAAAGAATGAGAATAGACACTGATGTTGGTGTAAGAAGCTAAAAAAAAAAGGCATGTGGCAAAAAGCATGAATGAAATATATATGGACAAGTGAAGTGTCCATTGTGGCCATTATTGAATAATCTAGCATAAAGTTGAAGAGACTGGCCACAGACAAATTATAATGAGTAACTTATTCAGTAATCCTTGATGCTTAACCCATAATCAAAAGAATGAAGAAAGATTCTCTTTTCATATGAACATAAGAAATTAGGACTGCCATGGCAAAAAGGAAATAAAAGCTGTAATATTGTATAATATGTAACTGATAAGGGGTGGACAGTTGGAACAGAGTTAAGACACCGTTTAGGACAACCCATCTCAGAGCACTTCAGATCAAATTTCAGCCCTGCTCATCATTCTAATTTCCTGCTAATGCACATGCTGGCAGGTAGCAGGTCATGGTTCAAGTAGCTGTGTCCCTGCCACGTACTTGCAAAATTTGTATGAAATTTCTGGCCACTGTCTTGGGCTCAGCAGATACAAATTCTGTCAGTCTGCCTGTGTCTATCTATCTGCTTTTCAGATAAATAAAAAGAATTTGTAAAATAAAATTTTAAAATAATAAAAAATAATGATTGATGAGCTGGAAAAAACATCATCCTTACTCTGTTCCATCAAGTCAATAGAAGAGGCAAAGTATCAAAGTAGTTCTTCAAATTCTCGTACAAGAGGCATTCCACCCACAACACTCCCTTGCTTAAAGATCTTCTGTGGATCTGTGGCCATTTTATGCAGACTTAGAAATCACCCCACCTTTAGGCAACTGCCTAGATCACCTTGTCCCTAGGCGAGTGTTACACTGCTGGGAGAAAAATCAGCCACTATCTGGTGGGCATTAGGGGCCTGGTTAATGTCAGTTTTATGTTAACTTTACTAAAATGCTATCACAGTTACCTATTCTTTTTTTTTTTAAGACATGTGGGAAAGGTGAGGAACACTGGGCAGGGATATGCCACTCCTGCCTCCCCCAGCCTATCTCAGTCTCCAGAGGGGTGCTACGCATTGCCCAGGGAAAAGGAGTCTCAGAATAATTTTGGAATAGGAATTGCTGAAGGCATGTTTGACAGGGGAGGAATGACTTCTGGAGCTTTCCATGGATCGGGTCACTGCACTCACAAGTAGGCAAGGGAGCGGAGATGGGGTGGTTTTGAGGAGGGGTGGTGGGATCTGGAGGGCAGTCTGGGTCAGGTCAAGGCACCTCCCATGTGACAGACCTGGGAATGGTGATGGGCTGAGCTAGGTTGGACCACAGAACTCACCTGACACTCACAGGAGCTGAGGCAGGGAGGAGGCTGGGCTAGGCTAGCTGCAGTACCTGCTGGCACATGCAAAGACCAATACTAAAGGCACACCATTTCAAGCATGACTGTGGCACCCACCAACTCATATGAGATCCAGAGCTGGGAGCAGGCCTGCTAGGGGAACTTGGAAAACTCCCCTGCTAGACCACAGCTCCTGCTGGAGAGCACAATAGCAGGAGCTGGAGGCAAACCAGGCCAGGCAAGGCTGTCGCACTCCTCAACATTTGTGTGGGCTAGGTCTGGGAGCAGGCCAGGCTGAGCTAAGCTACTGCATCTACTGGCATGCATAAGAGCCTGAATGTGTATGGATTAGTTGGGCTAGGCCACAGCATTTGCTGACAAGAGCATAACTAGACTCATGTCAGGCTAGACCACAGTACCCTCTGGCAGGTGTAAAACCCATGGCTGGAAGTGGGTCTGGTAGGGGAATTGTGGGCACTCCCTTGTTGAGCTGCAGCTCCTGAATATGAGAGTCAGGGCTGGGAGCAGGCCAGGCTAATCAAGGCAGCATTTGTCAGCATATGTGTGGGTCAGGTCTGGGTACAGGTCAGGCTGAGCTAAGCTACAGCACCAATGGGAGTATACAGAACCAGATGGGAAACAAGACAGACTGGGCTTGGCCACAACACAGGCCAGCACATGCAAAAACCAGGGCTGGAAGTGGGCCTATTGGGGGACACTGGGGGTCACCCTGACTAGGCCACAGCACTAGCTGATGCATGTGAAAACTAGGCTTGTGGTGGGCTGGGCTGGGCCAGACCACAGCGCCCATTAGTTCGAGTGAGATATGAGGCTAAAGATGGAACTGACCAAGACAGCTGCATCCCTGGCATATGCATTGCCGAGTGCAGGTGATGGGCCAAATCTGACCCTGCACTGGCTGGCACACATGGGTTAAGTCTGAGGTCATCCCAGGGAAGGTCTGTTGGGGACTCCTCAACTAATTGGACGCAAACCCCACCCATAGGGAAAAATCATAATTTTTGTGGTCCAAACTTGGAGTGCACATATCATGACTGGGTCTCCTCAGTTGCTGTCTCTATAGTGAACAATATGCCCAGATACACACAAAAAGCATGACAGCAGCTCATCTAAGCCAATAGAGAATGTTGAGTGCCTCATCAGGCTGGAAAGCAGAACAGGTTGGACTACTCTGCTGGATAAGCTTTGCAACATGTTCCTGGGCCTGTGGATGCACTAAGATCTTTCCAGCCAACAAGTATGGAAAGATTTTTCTCAACCCTGGTGCAATCAAACTGACAATGTCTCAGAATATCAAGACTATTCAAATGACACTCTCGGAATACTCTTCCCCACTTCAGGTTCTCTAAGGCATCATCAAATGACTGTCCTCCATCCCTGGGTGCTGATGTAGTTTGACAATAGGAGTTGCCCCCTTACCTCCCTGCAGACACCCACCTTCCTCCATGCCTAGACCCCCCCCCACCCTAATGGGAGACCCACATATGCGTGCATCCCTTTCAACTATGTAAACAATATTAAAAATAAAATTATATTAAAAAATTTTTTAAAGAAATGTAATCACAGACCTTAAAGTTTGACCATTTCACCTGGTCACAATGACTGAAGATTTGGTTGCCATCAAAGGCCAAAATCACTGATGAAAATAACTATGATAACATTCTATATATGTAGAAATTTTATCTAATATCCACAACCATTTAAAAGAGCTCATGAAAATAACATGATCATCATTAACACAGAATGAGAACATGCCTTGTGTGTCTTACCTTGAACTCTGAAATGCCAAAAATAAATATTACCAATCTATGCATTGTGCAAATTATTCAAACTATGTCTTCTTCTATGAAAAAAATAATCTTTAAAACTGGTCTGTTCCTTCCCTGGGCCATATACACCCACACATATATACCCAAGAGGTCATATGATGCTGCATCAAGAAAGATATCAAAAATATTCATGGAGCAAATGACTAAAGTGCTCTTTGAAGATGCAGGGGATGAAAGTTAAAAACCATCGGCAAGATTTCAACAATCAGAGTGACTTGGTCAAATTTCCCTTGAGATACTCCAGTTTTATCACTGTATGTTAATCGATCTTCATATTGAAAGCTCTCTTCCTTTAAAAGAATTTCTATTCTGCATTCTAGTAACTTTTGAATGATTTCCATTGAACATACCCACTTTTTAATCCATTTAATGTTAAATAGTTAAGTTTCATTTCCTGAAAAAAAATCAGAATAATAATCTCCTGATAATTTCTGGCAAACATTAGATGAATACTTCATATGTATATATTTCTGAACAAGTTCAAACACCTGTGACTTGATTGCTTTCCACTTAACTGGCGTTTTAAGTAGCTGGTCTTCCAAGGTAATCGGCGAGTAGGCAGCTGAATCTAAAGCAGATGATTTATCACCTCATTCTGTGAGTGCAAAGAAGTTCTTGGCTCTAAGGATGCACCTTGGACCATTGAAGTGCACACTGACTATGATAAATGTGACTTCACTATGTGGTTTATAACACATCAGGGCTAGGGCAAAAGCCTACATCTCTTGGTCCTAATACAGTCTGTTTCCTGGATGCACAACCCCCATTAATGTCCCTGCTGGGAATCTCTAGACTAGAAGAAAATAGAAGGCCATGATTTTCACAGGACATCAATTAATGGCTCCAAGCCCAACATTGCAAGCTTAGTAAGATCTCCAGAGAATAACTGCTTTCTTCTTTCTTTTCCTCCTTCTGTCATCCACACACTATAAATACCACCGGAAGTACTTTGCACAAAATATCTGTATAGTAAACCTCCCTCTTTCTCATTCAGTAGGTGCTCATGATAAGCTTACCTGCCATGATGGGCATCTAGATAAATAGAACATATTCTATTCCATTTTCATAACCTGGCCGCTTTACTATGCAGACTCTATTATTGAGAATTCTCTATCCTGGCAGCAAATATGTCATTTCACCAAAAAAAATTCTTTACAAAGAAGATGTCACTGAAAGGCAGCCTTTCATTTTTCAGGGATAGAAACTAGATTTTTATGGAAAACCTAAAAAAAAAAATCAGAAGTCAGCTCTCTGATACAGCCTAGTCTTCCTGCCAGGCCCAGTTTCTGAAGTCAGTATGAGAGTAATGTCAGGGTGATGACAATCTCAGAGTCCAAAACACAGGACTTGTGACTCCTGCAATGGCTTACAAAGTGAATCCTCCCTTTTCCTCAACTAGCACTCCTCTTTAGAGGACCTATCACAGCCTGTTCATTAAGAACAAATTAATATTTTCCAAACAGACATCCAAACCCATTAACTCTTTGGATCCATGCATCAACCCTATGAAGTCAGCAGGCCAAATATTGACATTTTTAGTAAATGAGAAAGTGAGGCTCAGAGTGTTCAAACAATTAACTCAAGGACAAACAGAAATCCTGGATTACCAGGACAACAAAAATATTATCAGACCTGAACCCTAGGTGCTCCTGTGCAATTTCTCATCCAAGTCTGAGAGGAAGGGTGCAGTCTTTGGGATCAGTAAGCAGACTAACTTTCCTGTAATGCTGGTGTCCCATATGAGTGCCTATTTGTGTCCCAGCTGTTACACTTCCAGTCTAGCTCCTTGCTAACAGTCTGGGAAGGCAGTGGATGATGGCCCAAGTGTTTGGGCCCTGCCACCACATAAGAGACCCAGAGAGAAAGCTCCTGGCTCCTGGCTTCAGCTGGGTGCATCCCTGGTCTTTGCAGCCATGTGGTAAGTGAATTAAGGAATGGAAGATCAATCTCTCTCTCTCACTCTGTGTGTCTGTGTGTGTGTGTGTGTGTGTGTGTGTGTTTAACTCTGCCTTTCAAATAAGTAAATATATCTTAAACAAAAAAATAAAAGGATAGTTTATCTTTAGCCACCAAGTCAGCCCCGAAGAAATGACAAATTAACCAGTAAATGGAGCAGATGTAACTCTACATCTGGAACTTGAGAACTCTCAGGTTTATATGTCCCAAACTCAAGTTTTTCCTTCTTTTTCTCAGACTCTTCACACAAGTAGTAAATTTGTCCCTAAAGGAAAATGTGGATCACTCTCAATCATAATCACTAATTCACCCTCAAGACAAACACTGCCCACTGGAAGTATGAGGGGAGTCATGTAAGGAATCTCATAGTTTCTAATGGACATGTCTGAAATAGTAAGACAACGCTAAATATAATTTTAATAAGGTATTTCATTTAATCTAACATATGCCAAACATTATCCATTTGAACACGCAATCACGTATTCTAGAAATGCTAATGAGCTGTGCCCATTCTGGATTTTTATCTTAAGTCTTCAAAACCCAGGGTGCATTTTCCATTTACAGCACTCCTCTATCCAGAACAGCCACATTTCAGGTATCTCCAAACCTTATATGGCCAGCATGGCTCACAGCAGAGCTCCAAGAGCACTCATGAGCTATTCCTCATATTTTTTCAGGCTGTCTTTCAGAGATGTGTTCGCCATCCCTTTCCACTCCCTGTTGCCACAGCCCTCCATCCTCAGAAACAGACTCCAAAAGCGTCTCTTCTATTTGTTCCCAAGAGTGTCCGCCGGAAGCACTTAAGCCCAGAAGGAAGAGACTGATGTAAGACGTTAGAGTGGCTTACTTCATGGGGAAAGCAGAGAGGAACTGGCAAACCAGAAAACAACCTGTTAACAGCCTAGAGGAGGGAGAGGCCTCCAGAGTAGCTTTTTGGGTCACTGGTGGGTGATTCACAATGGACCCTAATTTATAAGGTCCCTCTCTGCAAGTCAACTCCTGCTAATGGCAGGCCACCATTAACATTGATGCTAACAGCCTGCAAGATAAAAGAATGGATGTTTGTTTCTCCAGACCATTGAAAACTCCAGGTCCAAACCCATTTACAGAACATTTCCTAATAGATAAATGAGACACAAATCATATGTGCCTGACTGTAAATGAATAGCTCACATACACAGAGTAAACTAGAAACTCCACATTTCAACCCAGATGAAAATGACATGCTTTTGTTTCAGCAAAGACTAAGTGCTTCTTTGCATCTGGCCCCCTATCTCTGCCCGAAAGAGGCTGAATTACTCCCACTATTAACATATGTTCCCAAACAAGTGTACAGGAGGCCAAAACCCAATTCAGTTTAGCCATTTAAATTCTATCTTGAAATAGCACCTCACTGGATAAATGGATCTGCCATTTAGCAATTTTCAGGGTTTCCAATCTGTTTTGATTTCCTGCCTACGTAGCATTTTATTTTGTGTTTCATTAAGCACCAACTTTGTAATAGCAGAGGAAAAGCAGAGCCAAGCTTGAAAACAAAACTGAGGTTTCTAGATTCAGATACAGGACACAATGGGCAAGAATAAAGTAAGGCAAGTTTTTCAAAATCTACAAGAAGTGAAATATTTCTGTTCTAGGCCAAGTTTATCATGCATGCAGAAATCTCACTAGATTGGGCAGGTGTGGACTAAAAGGGCACTGCCTGAGCGATGCTCTGAATGACTTAGCGTTTCTGCCTCTAACACAATCAATTTTGGGAGGGTGAGGTGTAAATTGGCTTCTGACCTATCAGTGAAGATGTGTTTGTTTTTTCTATTTTTATTGTGCATTAAACCAGATGAATCCAAACACACCAGTTGTTACTTTGTGAATGATTTTTAAAATTATATCTCCAGTTGAGGCTATTGATTTATTCTATTGATAAAAAAAAAACCTCTCTACAGTTCTCCAATGTCTGCTAGTCACTAGCCTCAAAAATTAAATTTCCACATTTTGCCTTTGCCACTTTACCAGATGTTTAAATGTTTACTAATCTGAGAGTGATACTTTTCATGTGTACTGTCTAATGACATATCTGTGTTTGCAAAATCATTCTTTGGGCATGTACTAATTCCACTAACTCACAGAAACAGAGATTTGGAGTAAGCAAAAAGAAGAACTTCCTTATAGCAAAAGATAATAAATGCTGAAAAAAACATTTCAAAACCCCTTTGAAATAAGTTGGGAAAATAAGTAATGCAATCATTCTGTTGGAGTGTGTACAGCTTCCTCTGCGTATTCACCCAGCCCGATACCAGGGTCTCTCCTAGAGCTACTCCTTGCTCCAATGCCTGACTTGAGTTTGATGCTAACTGCCTGATTCTCAAAATGTAGTATGGTAGTGATGTGTGTGTGTCTCTGAATATGGTGGTTGGGATGGGATGGAAGGATCTGGCAAGAGTTGAATAAAGATAATGGGGGAAAAAAAGAAAATAGTAAATGAGTATTTTCAGAATCCAAAAATCACAGCAAGCAGTGTTCTTCATAAAGTCACTGACAGAACTGAAGAGTGGGCTTAGTTGATAGTCAAACCTTTTTTGTTCCAAAGGGATGCCTGGCTGCTGGATCACTGTACTGCCCTGCAGAGTGGGGTACACTCCTCAACAGCAGCATGCAGGTGCATTTCCCACCCCACTCAAGAGAGCACCTGCATGCTTCTAAGGGTGTTGCACAGGTCTATGATGCCCAAGGTATAGCAGGGTTTCTTTTACCCTGCCCCTCCATGTCCCCTCATCTTCTCTTATGCTCCACAGACTTAGCAGAGGCAGGCCTGCAAAGCACACAAGGCTTACTGGCTCCAAATAGGCAAGAGAACAAGAGAGATTCCTGTAGCCGGGAACACACTCATTCTTCCTTACAAAGAAGGCTCGAGATATCCAGTTAGTGGGTGAATGAGAAAGAAAACAGAATGCTGAGGTGACACTGCAGCTGACTTGACAGGAAAACTTCCTAGTGGGGACAAAGGTTTTCCACTTGCCAGTGACCACACTTTCCCCACTATTTCATCCCACTGGCTGCTTCCCCAGTGCCCAGTGTGAATCCAAAGCTGGCTGGGACATACTTGCCAGGCATACACAGAGCAAAGATATCTAGGTTCCTAAGGGTTTCCTGGACACCAAGATGTGTCCACTTCCCACCATTAAAGATTAACCATCAGGGTTTTGTTGGCATTTTTATTAGCAATTCGATCATTACTGCTGACAACTTGATCATTACTACCAACACCAACACCAAAGTCAGAATGTCCAGGTTCAACTCCTGAACCTTTTCTAATTTAGAGCTTATTTCTCTTGGGGAAAATGGGAATCACAGTAGCCCTGGCCTCACTGAGTGAGTGAGACATGGAAAACACCCAGCAATGTGTATGGATAAGTTGTATCCAGTCAGTAAATTATTAGCCACTCACAGTTCCCGTTCCTCCTTTTGCTGTCATCACACTTCACTCATCTTGCTTCACCTAGCCTGTTGGTGACCCAACATTAGACTGATGAAAAAACAAAACACTAGGGGTGCAGTCATTTATCCAAGTCATTCAAGTGTTTTATTTTATTTTATTTTATTTTATTTTATTTTATTTTTGATGATTTTTACATACCTGCAAAGTGTGCAAAGTGTGAGGGCTAGAGGAAAGTGGGTAAGAACATTGTATCCACATTCTCTTTTTTTCTTTCTGTATCTGGGAGGAGAGGGAAAATAAAGGGAGAAGCCACACCCAGCCTCCCAACCATCCCAGAGTCCCTGATGTGTGGCATACTCTGAGGGTCCTGCTCAAGTGGTTTTGATAGTTCAACAGTTCCGAATTACTGCCAATGTCAATACTCCAAGCATGATGAAATCTCTCCAGAATCCACTGGCTGACGTAGTCTACCTTAGAGTCTCTGTATGCCCAGATTTTCACTGCCAACACTTGGCTGGGGTAGTTGACCAAGCTGTCCTCTGTTATGGTACAAGATATTCTCTGCAGGTTCTAATGTACCCCCATATCCTCCATGTGCAACTGGCTGTGCTGTCCACTGCTTCATCTAAGTCACTGAGGAGCTCTGATAAATGCACTCCACAGTCAAACCATGGAACATGCAATTCTCTCTATGGTTGGAGTTCTGACTCCAGCAGTTCAGTTGGGGGAATCCCCAGAGAAACCTCATTTGAGGTGATTCCAGACATGATTATTGTGTGTACTTGTTCAGCATGGTCTATCACCCCAATCAGCTTATGCACATGCTGGCGGTTGCAATCACTGTGTCAGTTCTGTCTCCAGCCCTGTCTTCTATGCAAACCAATGGGTGTTGGAGCCCAGTCCAATCCAGCCCACCACATATTCAGTCTTCACATAAACCATTGGGAGCTGCAGCCTAGTTGGAGCAACCTGTAACAACCCCCACCAGACCTGCCCCCTGCCCTGGTTCCTCTGCTTGCCAATAAGTACAGCAGACTGCCCCAGTCTGTCCCACATTCCATTCAGCTCTCATACATGTCAATGGGCATTGAAATCTAGTTCAACCCAACCAGCCCTACTTTCAGCTCACACACCTGTCGTGGGTGCCAGACTTTGTCTGGCCATGCCTGCCCCAATCCTGGTTCTCATGCTCTCCAGTCGGAGTGGCAACCCAAGATGGATGTGTTTCCCTGATGGACCTACTTCCACCCCTGGATCTTGCACTCTCTCGGTGGTTCTGCAGTTTAGCTTAACAGAATTAGTTTTGTTGTTGTTTTTTTTTAAACACCTTTATTTGCAGAATTAGTTTAACAGAATTAGCCATCTGCCAGCTGATGCTGCAGCAAAGCCCAATCATCCCCCACCCACTCTGGCTTATTCATGGGCCAGTAGGTATAGTCAACCCAGCTTGGCTTTCCCCCTATCCAACTCACATGCAGGCTAAAATGTAGCCCTGGCCAGCCTGGACTGTCCCAATCCCAGCTCTCACATTCAGCAGTGGGAGTAGTGGTCCAGCAGGGGAGCCCCATACAGCACCCCTGCCATGTTCACTCCCTACCCTGCCCTCCACCCCCACCAGGTCTCACACGTGCTGATTGAGTGCTGCAGCCCAGTCTGGCATTTCTCGCTTCAGCAACTGCCAGTGGATACTATAGCCTGACCCCACCCGGCATCTGCCCACCTCCCCACCAGCTCATTCTGGTGGGAGCAACCTAGCCCAACCCAGCCAAGGCAGTCCCCAGCCCTGGTCCTAATGTAAACAAGCTGGTATTGTGGCCCAACCCAGCCTGACCCATACACCATTCTGGTTCTCAGATTTAACAGTGGGTGATTTGAACTGGCCTAGCCTGGCCCACCGCAGACCTGAGCCAAATATATGCCAGTGGGAACTGTTGCTTGGCCTGCACTGGGCTGCTCCCTAACATGGTTCTTGTGTCCCAAGAGAGGACTTACCCAAGCTCTTCCATTAGAACCTCTCCCAATGCCAGATCTAGTGCACACCAGCCTTGTGTGACCTGTCCACTCTTCCAAGTTGCACTGTCAGGTACTAGGATCTAACCGTGCCAGACAGGCCCCCAGCCCTAGCTTTCATGTGGGCTGGCATTGGCGGTCAGCAATGTTCCATGCTAACAAGTCCAGCTCAGAACTCCCATGTGGGCTTGTGCACTGGATGAACCATTAAGGTCTTCTGATCTCTCCCCTCCAAAACACTAGGTCCCAGTCCTCTCACTTACCTGCTAGTACAGTGGCCTTATTGTTGGGAGTCCTTCTGGAGTCATTCCCACCTACAAGTAAGGTGGCCTTATCCAAGGATGTCCCTCAGCAGTAATTCCTCACCAAGGCATGAATCCACAGGTCATTGCTCACCTTCACCTGTGTGAACCCTGCAAGTCTACCATCCCAACCCCCCAGGGCGGGTCGCCCACACAGCTGCCGGACCTGGGTAGGGGAAGAAACCTCCTGCCCCACCCTTGATAGCAGCCTGGGGCTGCGCAAGCCACCACTAGACCCGGGTGAGGGAGGATACCTCCTATCCCCACCCTTGCTGGCAGTCCGGAGCTGCCTGAGCAGCCCAATCAAGTATTTTGAAGTATTATGGGTATTACATACATATACATAAGAAGGGTATCTAAGAATTGAGTGGAATAAAACATAAAGTGAAGAATGCATGCATTTCAAAGAAGTTTTGTGCCAAAATAAATTCAGCTTTTCATTCCATTTTTCCATGAACTTTTGAGGTGTGTGTGTAGTGTATACAGGTACAACACCAAATCAACAAGCATTTGTACATTTTCCTTGGTTTGTAATTTTGAAAATACAATCCTTACTGGTTTCATTCTCATAACTGTCCTCTGCTTCTTTTCTCCCCTACCACAGTTTTTTTGGAATCACCTCCAAATAAGCTGCTTGTTCTCGAATCCCACTATCAGGGTTTTATTTTATGGGAAACCAGAGTGCTGGGAACCTGAAACCCTTTCCCAGGACTCAGGATGATCTCTTACATACAAAAAATACATCGTTCTTCAAGAGTTAGAATTACAAAACAGCCTCAAGTTCTGCTCATCAACAATTCCCCCCTCTTCCCACTTGCATGATTCCAACACTTCCATGTGGGATGTTGTGGTTACAATATTTGATACTGTGAAATGGCATATGACAGCTGCACTGTAAGAGTTAAATACATAACTAGATTTTTTGTTATATGAGTAATTCTTAGGACCCACAAAGTCTAGGCTTTGAAGAAACAGTTCAAAAGCCAAATCATTAAAATTAATTCTAGGGGCTAGTGGCCATGACATAGTAGGCTAAGCTCCCAATTGTGGTGCTACTCCACTTCCAGTCCAGCTCCCTGCTTGTGGCCTTGCACAAGTGCAGAGGATGGGTCAGCTCCTTGTACCCTTGCACCCTTGCACTCATGTGGAAGACCCAGAAGAAGCTCTTTGCTCCTGGCTTCAGATTAGCTCAGCTCTGGCCATTGCAGCCATTGGAAGTACATGGAAGATCTCTCTCTCCAGCTCCGCTTCTCTCTGAAATACCGTCTTTAAAATAAGAATAAAATTAAATTAAAAAAATAATAATTCTGTTATTTCCTAACCACTCTCAAAGAAGACTAAAGGAAGGGCTTATTAAAGTCCATTTTTATCTCTTTTCCCCTTTTGCTCAGCTGTTAGAATGTCCCATCATCTCTTCTAGCCCTGGCATCTCGCAGTTTGCTGAAGACTGTCCAAAGACTTTGTCTTTGCTCTCTCAATAAACTCTCCAGCTAGCTCTGTTAGTTAAATCAGCCTGATCTCTCCACACACATTCATTTTTATCTCAGCTTCCAAATTCTCAGTCATGAAGACTCAGCTGACAAAATGACAAAATGGTGGGGATGAGGAACAGAAATATGACTATTTATACATAAGTAGTTTTTGCCTCCATTAAATTTCTCTCCTTGGAACATCCTGTGAGCTGTGCCAACAGAGGCCCAATGTTGGTTTGAATTTTCCAAAACTCTTTCTATTCCTCAGTTTAGCTTCCCTTTAGTTTTCTCACTGGCATGAGCATATTTTTTCACAATTTCCCACTGTGCTTCCCAGCAGAGCCTGGCTGTGTCCATTAGTGTCTCTCTTGGCAAACTTAGATTTGGAAAATTGATAACTAAATCTCCATTTATTAAAGGTGTTTTTCTTTGACTAGCGCTTGCCATCTGTTCCTCTCCACATCAGTGGAAACCCCTCTGCCCCGCCTCACACACACCCCTCCAACATCCTCTGGAGGTGTTTTAATTCTAGTTGCTCTTTTGCTCTCTATTCACTCGTGCAGTCAATTGTTAGCCTTTTTTTTCAAAAAGGAGAAATAAGAAAAAACTCAAAATAGAAATAATAACAAAATATTAACCCCAAATAAAAGAGCCATAAAAAGTGTTTTTTTTTTAACAAGTACATGTAAACAACTCATGTAAGGTTGGAAAATAATGAAAGAAAAATGGTTTTTTAAAAAGACCTAAATGCAGGAAGAATAATTTAGGAATGGCTGGAAAGACTAATAATAACCAAATAGCTGGAGAAGAGCCTGCAGCAGAAATGAAGGGGATAAATCAGGAGAGAAAAAAAAAAGCCTATTTGCCGGCTTCCAATTTCCAGACAGTTTTTTTTTAAAAGCTCTGTGTGTCGCTCAAATGTGCTTTGATGTGCCAGACGCCTCCAGTGTCCACCCTATGCCTTAGATGCAATTTTGTTGCACAACTGGGTGTGTTCTAAGATCTGCCATCCAGGTTCTCTGCTGATTTACTTACTTACAATGAGCGCCCAACAGGAACACAGTTCCAAATGACAAATAAAATTGAGGACAGAACAACATTTCCACTTTTATTTTCATCTATTATGTGGTCAAAGAAAATTCCAGTCTTTCAACTTACACTCTAGTTTGTTGTGTGCCATTCAGAGATTCTACAGGGTCCTTACATCTGCCCTTTGGGAAAGATGCAGGATGTGACTGGTTTCTGACAAATGGATATTTAAGATGCAAAATATATTGAGATCAACCTGTTTGTCATCACATTTTTCATTTGCCAGAGTTCCATATAGACAGAAAACGTTATCAGCCAGTTTCAAAGGCAAAAAAGCATGCTGAACTGTGTATGTGCTGGGTAATGTCAAGTGGCTGTGATTGCAGTGTGGGAGTTGTTTTGGTTTGTTGTATTTTGACTTAAGTCAGGAAACAATAGCTATGTCATTTCCTAAACAATATGGCCCCAATCCACTTGTGGCTGGTAGTCTTTCATCTCCATGGGAGATTCTACCAACAACTACCATCTGCCAGGGACGCCTACATATGTCAAAGTTCTGCTGGATTTCTCTGAAGCCTGCCTCTGCTTTCAGCAGCTTTCAATCAGCTAAAGGGCCACAATTTACTTCCATTGTCATTTTTTCAGGGAGACAGAGTGGTCTCTGCTCTTTATTGGTCATCTACTCCTTTAGATGAGAAGTCTATGAGATGAGTGCACATGCAATCAGAGCAGAAGTACAAAAGCATTCAATTCAACTACAGTCAAAGCAGGAGAGATACAAGAAAAGCCTCCACTCAGTATGTGCAATATTCATTTCCAAGCTAATGTTTGAGGAAGGGGCACATTTGTGAGAAAATCTTATATTCTGTTTTATGGTATTAAGTACAAACAACTAAGAATAAATCACTAATTGTTAAGAGGGAAAACTAACTTCTTTTTCCCATCTTAAATTTTATGTTTAATATTGTTTACATAGTTGAGAGGGATACACACCCATTTGGCCTCTGATTATGGTGGAGAGGGTCTAAGGGAAAACTAACTTCTAATGATTGACCTGACTATATGTATGCCAAGACTCCTGTAATTCCCATTGTAACAAATTACATTTTGTGCCTTTGGACAAAGTAGAAATGGAGAAATAAAGACAAAAATAATTGTAGCAACTCAGCTGGCTATATAACAAACCATCAAGGTAGAATAGATTACAGCAACAGCATTTATTGGCACAAAATTCTCTAGTTCAATAATTTAGGATGAGTTCAACTGGGTGGATCTTCTATTTATCTTCCTCAGCATCATTCATGTAGGTATGTCAGCTGGTGGTGTGACTGGGAGATGATCAGTGGTCAACTAGTTTTCGTACTGCCTGTTGGCTGTGTCTCCAACAGGCTACCCCAAGGCTTATTTAAATGTTGGTGGTCACAGTGTTCAAAAACACAGCAAGAGAGAACAAGACTCAGTACAAAAGCACTTTCCAAGCCTCTGCATATGACAGGTTTGTTATATCCCATTGATCAAAGCAAGTCATGTGAACAGGCCCAGGGTTGGCATGGACAGGTAATGTTCAAGGGAGAAAGACACAGTGGGGCAGCAACAAGTCAGAGCCATTATTCCAACAACCTACCTTAGAAACCTAAGTATTCTTGGAAATGCTTTTATGTGTATCAAAAAAACTAAAATCTTTCTTTCAATCCAGCTCCCTTCTAATGTACCTAGGAAAGCTGTCCCTGCCACTCACCTGGAAGACCCAAAGGGAGTTTCTAGCTCCTGCCTTTTGCTTGGCCCAACCCTGGCCATTGTAGACATTTAGGAAGTGAATCAATAGAGGATCTCTCTCTCTCTCTCTCTCTCTCTCTCTCTCTCTCTCTCTCCCTCCCTCCCTCCCTCCCTTTCAAATAAACAAATAAAAGATTTTAAATAATTTAGAAATAAAATAAAATGAAACAGATTACTAACGTATGAACTGCTTCTCAGGCCTGCCAAGGACTCCTTGGAAACTACATAGAGCATGCCTCAGAATCATCCATCTCAACAAGAGAAAGTCAAATATTTATGCACCCACTCCCCTCTGGATATGACTGGAGCAAAGGTGCTTTGCTGGAATTCATTCTCTAACAAACGTGGTTTTTCTAGGTATGTGACAGGAATGCCAGTGAAAGAGCTTCAGGCACAGAACCGTCTAGAAACAGCTTTCAATTTGTTGAGAAGTAGAGAATGCAAAAAGGAATATAGGCAAGATCAAAGTTCTTCTGCCGTATCCATATTTGGAGAACTATTAAGAAAACTGATGAGTGCTTTTAAGTATAAAAGCTTTTATTAAAACAAAAAATGAAAAGCAAAATATTAGAAAAAGCAGAAAATATTATGGTATCAAGCAACCCTTTTGATTATTTTTTTCTTTTCCTCCTATTGACTACTTGGTTGGCTTATGTTGTTAATTTTTTTTTCCATTGCTTCCATTAAGAAGTAATACAGTTGGGCTTGGCAGCGTGGCCTAGTGGCTAAGGCCCTTGCCTTGATCCCATATGGCCGCTGGTTCTAATCCCAGCAGCTCCATTTCCTCTCTATCTCTCCTCCTCTCAGTACATCTGACTTTGTAATAAAAATAAAATAAAAAAAAAGAAGTAATACAGTTGACCTCTTTATTCACACTTTCCATTAACTGAGATCTCAACCAAGAAAAGCTGAAAATATTTTTATATACCACGTCTGTACTGAAGAGGTGAAGACTTTTCTTCTTGTCATTATTCCATAAACAATAGAGTTGATCCACTCTTTACCCAACATTTACATTCTATCACATATTAGAAGTAATCTAGAGACAATTAGAGTACATGGAAATACAAGTAGAGCAAAAACTATGCCAATTTCCTAGAAAGGACTTGGATTTTAATATCTGTGATGGGTTCCTGGAATCGGTTCCCTTGGACACCAAAGTATGACTGTATTAGATCTAGGTTTCATTCTGTCCCTGTCACTTTCCAAAACTGAGTCTCTGGTTGAGTTACCCTCTTCAGATTCTAATTTCCTTGTCTGTTAAAAGGAAATAACAATTCTGATCATATAAAATCATTGTGCGGATTGAATGCAAAGACGATTGAGTAGCTCACCATGAAAGAAACACAGATGCCTTACTCCAGTACTCTCCTCATTACTGAGTATGAAATCCGATTCTACTTAAACAACATGTATTAAAATTGTGTTGTATGTAGAAGCATATATCCCACCAGTGGTACAGAGCTACTAAAAACTATTTTTTTGGTTCTAGTAGCTTCCTGATTTAGAGAGAACCACACAAGGAAGTAGTTCTAACAGTATTGGGTAGTGAAAAGTAATACTATCAATACAATGAGTGCCACATTCAGATCTTACACAATGAAATCAGTCCCTATTTTCCTATAATGTACATAAGAGTAGTTGATTCCATAATTCACACTCAACTTTTTTTTTCTTAATCTTTTAACACTTAACTTCTAAAGGCTATAAAATTCCCAATTACTGCCATGTTCAGTGGAATTGTATTCCACATGAAAAAAACCCTCAACTAACCTCTAGTAGATTCCAACACTCCAAAGGCTAAGAAGAAAGCTTGAAAGTAATTTTAAAACTGCTGACTTGTATCAGGCATAGATTTGCTCAAATGAAACAGAGAGACAAAAGGTTTTGAAGTGAGATTATTTTTGTCAATGGGCCATGACAATGGAAGAAAATAAAAATTACTGTTCAAGCTTTGAAAATGTCTTCACTTCAGAGGAGTTTGGGACAGGGAAGAAACCTAAAATTGATTAAGCAGCTCTGAAGGCCAGAGACTGTAATGAAGTCTTCACACATTTCACTTAATCCTGCCCACTCCCCAAAGACGACCACCAGAGAAACCTACTGATAAGAAAGGTCATGTTTATTAATCTTGCTAGAACAAAAACAAATACTATCTTCCCTGTAGTTTAAGGACTAAACTGGGTGGCTTAGCAGTGGGTCTTGCCAAATGGGGAAATTCTTGGGACTAGGCAAAGTTTGTGGCACTATTACTGTTTACTTTGGTTTGGTGGACACATCAAGGTAAAGAGTTTTCAAAGAGTGCCTTGATGAATAAATTATCTTGATAAACACTGGTGTTACGGAATGAACTGAGTCATAACCCCCCCAAAAGCCATATGTCGAAGCCTCATCTCCCCTAACCTCAGAACGAGACTGTAATAAAAGGTGGGCCCTTAAAGAGGTAATTTAGATTAGCTGAGATCACATGAGTGGGCTCCAATTGAATACAAGTAGATCCAAAATATATTTCTGCTGCTATAACAAAATATCTGAACTTGGTAATTTATAAAGCACAGAAATTTATTTCTCAGGGGAGGGGTTGGGGAAAGGTAGAAGGGGAAATCCCTGAGCCTAAGGAACCGTGTAATGAAAAAGAAATAGTTTTTTAAAAATAAAAAAGAAATTTTAAAAAAGAAATTTATTTCTCAGTTCTGGAAGCTAAGAAGTCCAAGCTTATGGCACTGCTAATGTGTCCCACTTCCCTACAAGTCATTCCTTCCCAGATAACACGTCGTCGTTACATATTCTGAAGAGATCCCTGTGTTCTAATGTGGTAGAAGGGCCAAGAGGGCTAAAAAGACCTCTCTCTCTCTGAAGCCTCTTTTATAAGAACATTGATTCATCCATGAGAGTGCAACACGCCCAAGGACTCCAATCTAATATGACCACAATGGGGATTAAGTTTCAACACATGAATTTGGGAGAACATTCAGACCATTACAATGAGTATCTTGATAAGAAGAGATTAGACACAGACATACATGCTCTAGGAGGACCTTGTAAAAACAAAATGAGGTGGCCATCTGTAAATCGAAGAGAAGGGCCTCAACGAAATCAAACTTGCCAATAACTTGATATTGGACTTTGGTCTCCAGAGCTGCAGGAAAATTGATTTCTGTTGTAGTCTTAAAAAACTAATATGTTTCATTCAGTCTTTTTTTTTCTTCTAGAAGCAGCAAGTGCCTAAGACTACACAGCCATAAGGTTATAATCAATATTCTAACTTCAGTCTTCCAGAATACAAAACCAGCTTCTTCCCCATATTTTGAATTACACTCAGAGATCTGCTAGGAAGCAACCAAGGTTTTACTAGACCTTTTTTTTTTTTTTTTTTTTTTTACTTTTTTGATTCATCATTTTTTTCATGGGGCAGAGGATGACACAGACATTTTTGTCTTTTTTTTCTTTTTGCCACATCCGCTAGTTTCAGATAACATTTTGCACATTACCAAGTATAGAGGCCAGCTGGTACTTTTTTTCTAGATAAGAACTCCTGTGATTCATCAATGTTCCCATAGGTATGACCATTTTGAGGCCTAGAAAAATCTACATTGCCAATACCTACAATTCTTCATCTGAGAGGGGCTGGCCCTTATTCAGGGCAGATTGAAAGTTCTGAGAAATGAACAATCTTACTGTAGTAACCCTCAGCCAATGATTGGAAGGGGTTGGTGGATAAATACTCCAGATCCTTCCTTTCTCCCATCGGATACCTCTGGGACATATTTTATGCTATTCCTAGAGCCCCCCTGGGGGGCTGACCTCAATCTGGCTTGGTAACACCTGTCAAAATGTTTGCATTCAAATCACTGTCTAGCAGTGAGATTCATAAAAAGACACCAGGCTTCAATCTCAGTTTCCTCCCTTGTATCCAATACCTATATGAACCTAGTTAGTTCTAGCTAGTTAGTTCTTTTCAGCCAAAACACTGCTTTTCTTTCATATGACTCAGAACAGCTGGCATGACGGCATGATCTGTTATCTACCTATATGTTCTTGGTCTTAACAACAGAAACAGAATATGAGCATTTAAAAGTAAAAAATGAATTTATTAGAGGAGTCGCTCAGACTCAGCTTAGCAGGAAAACAAGCCAATTCAGGGGTAACCAACCAGGAATTGTCTGCTTAAAATGCCCCCAAAGAACCCAATACAACTTAGTCTTAAACAATCTCTACTTGCTTCCCAGACATACTCCCTTCCTCTAAACATTCACAAGAACCCCCGATGGGAAGGTCTCTAACCAGTGTGTGCCTTGTACTTGAGGAGTTGCTGAGGCTAGACATGTTTGAAAGGTGTACTCTGATCATGCAATGAATGGTTTTTAATCCCATACTTCTCCATCCGCAGCATTTTCAAATCCTGGGCAGTTGGAATCAGCCTATCACAAGCCCTTCCTCATCTGAATGCCAGCCCTACAAGGTTTTATGCACCTGCCATGCTCCTTCCTGCCACAATGTATGCCATCCTGTTTGCATATGCTGCTCCCCTCTTCTGCCAACTCCCCTTGACTCATGGTCCAGATCAGCCTTCCTCAAGGAAGGTTTCCTACGAATGTCAACAGGTCCGACTCCAGACACCTGATCCATCATAAATGCAAGCACAACAGCATTCCTTTGAAAATTGCATTATCCTTATAATTGTGTTTTTATTTACATCTTTTCCAAGAAGTCAGTTCCCTGAAATCGCAGGGCTATGTCCACTTTTGCTCACCTGTATGTGTCCAGCATCCAGGAAAAGGCCTAGCACTGAATAAGTGCCAAATAAACAGTTGTTTAGTTGAACATATTCTTAAACAGTTAAATTTTGATTTTTACCAAATGATTGTAGAGTTTGTTAATAGCTAAAGACAATATCCTTTTGGCTTAGAGGGGAAGCAACTCATATTATCAATTAAAAAATATTAAAATACTTCACTTGAGCTATTCCCAAAGAAATGTTTTTTAAAGAAGAACAATTTTTTAGAAAGAATTTTTAAGTTTTTATGAAGTCTTGAGTATACTGCACATTTGGACAAATGGCAATCAATAATTGCTACATATCATGTATCTCCAAACTCAGTAACTGAAAGCAACAATGGTTGACTATTATTTGTTTTTCTAGAGATTGGCAAGTGTTGTTGATCCAAGACAAGATCAACCAAAATAACTCTGCAACTGTCATCCTGTTCATGGCACCAGTGGGTACCAGCCTGTGCCCCTGTGTGTCCTCCCTTTGGGCTCCTTCCAGCCTCATTTCATTGTGATCCCACCTTCATCAGCACATCTGCCCTAGAGTCAGCCTCCCCTTTTGTTTGCTGACCTGCACAGAAAGTCAGACAGTATCCATTTTCTAGACCTGTCTCTTCTATATTTGAACAGCACAGTGTAAACAGGCCACCTTACACATCCACAGCAATAGTGCTATAGAAGTTAAGATGCTGCTTTAAGAAGCCCACATCACCTGTTTAGAGAGCCTGTTTTCAAGTCCAAACTACAAGTTCTGGCTGTGCTCCTGAGTCCAGTCTTCTGCTAATGCACACTCAGGGAGGGCACATAATGACATGTAAATTCTTGAGCCCGTACCACACACATGGGAAACCCAGCCAGCTCCTGAATGCTACAGGCATTTGAGTGTGCCAGGTATTGGGAAATCTTTCTTTGTCTCCCTCTCTACCTTTGAGAGAGAGAGAGAGAGAGAGAGAGAAGAATTAAAGGGAAAAAGAAGTTTCTTTTAAGCTTACAGCTAAGGTAGAATTAGAGTAGTCCATTCCTCCCATTTATTTAAAAAAAAAACTTTCTTGACTTCTACAAACCTTCATAAATTGCGCTTTCTCTGGACACAGGAAGCCCTAACACTACATAAGTATATACCTTTCTTTAGGGTGTCATTCTTAACTATAAGTTTCTTGAAGGCAGGGCCCAACTTGAATGCATCCTTTATCCTCCAAAGATTTAACAAAATGCTAGCTCACATGCTTCCTACCCTGCCAGACACCCAATGCAAGGAAGGATGCTCTCTAACCCCTCCCTGGGACAGAGTTGCTGTCTGAGGTTGCAGGCAGCTCACTGGCATAGCTTGCTGCCATGGCAACATAGCATCCCTCAAGTAGACCACGCTCCATGGTGTCGTGGAGCAGCTGCTACCACTGTGTCTCCACCAGTGCCATTTCTGCTTCCCCGAATTTTATATTGGCTGGGATAATAACACAAATTAGGGCACTTGCTGCTTTTTATTGCCAATTTTTGGTAAATCATTTTTTCCATATTAATGCATGGGAAAGAGAATGTCAGCACACACACTATTTCACTGAGAAAAAGCTTTAAATGCTCAGTCATGTTTTTCTAATACAATTCACTGCTTCCAAGTTTATTTACTTCTGCCTCAATAAATCCAAGTAAATCATCTTTTACATATGCACACTATGCCCATATGGAGAAGAGATTTGCTAATAGTTGTGTTTTTGGAGTCCTGAATCTGGCCACATACCTAGAACAATGGGACTGAAGTGCTACTTGAGAATGGAATGGCTCTTAACAGCAAAGTCTTATCCCAGTTCTTAAAGAGTGCCAATTTAGGGATGACAGGAAAAGATTCACACTCTGTTTCTCACAGTTACATTTCCAAATGGTAGATGTAAAACATTTTTGAATTTGGATTTCATTATAGATTTGGAAATCTAACTGCATTGTTGTTTTTTCTTTGCTTTGTCCTATAAGAAATCCTTGAGATCTGGGTGTTTAAGATCTTCAAAATGGGATTTCCTCCTTTATGTGTATATTTCAGTACACATAATTATGTAATAATATGCAATTATGTAATATATAATATGCATATATCATATCAATTTAATTTGATATATCCTATAATATAAATATATAATTGTATGTATTATATAGTTTACTGTAAATTATATAGAATTATAGATACCAAAATGCATAGACACTAGAAGTTTATATATATATGTATAGATTAAAAGGAGGAACATTTATATGCAAAGAATAAACGAAAGCTTTAAAATCCAGATAATCCACGTTTCTCTGATACACTGAATATCTCTGCAAAATAGAAAATCCACAGGGTAGAAGGAGGGGGCAAGTTCAAGGCTGGAGAAGATTTTCAATACCATCTTTAAGTCTGCAGGCCTAGCTCAGTACGTTGGAGGATGAGGTCCAGAGGGGAAAACCACCTAGCCAAGAATGCAGTCTACTCATGACAGCTATGTGTATACTGATGCCCTAGACACAAAATCAGTTGGATTTCACCTTGAGTCCTATAATCATGAACTGACACCCACAGGCTCCAGGGCATAGACCTACACGTCAATTAGTGCTTACGCTTTGCCAGAACATAGTGAACAGAGCAAAAACATCTTGTAGGCTCTCCTCCCTTTCAGCAGCCTGAGAATGAGTTCACACTATCCATTTGCAGAACCCTCATAGCTGTCCTCTCCAACTCTATTAGCAGGTGGGGAATTGTGTGCATGGCTCTCTAATTAAAAAAAATAATAACTAACATGCCAAACACAGCATTAATGAAAACACACCATTATTCTCCATGAATTACCTAGACTCAGTCATTTATCTTGGTATTTAGAAGCCCACCACGGGAATAAATCAATGTTAAATTTGAAATTGAATGACTTGGTAGTTTTAGAGAAAAATAAGCCTACCAATTCATTGCAAAAAGACAACAGCTAGGATGAATCAGGGCTGTTTTTAACAGTTTGCTATGCTCAACCTTTTAAAACAAAGGATAATAATACATATTGCTAATCAGATATGAGCTAACCCAAAAACATCTTAATTCCCTGATGACACCTATTATTCTTATTATTCATCTCATAAATATATTCAACTATCCTACCATTTGCAATTAAATGGTCCCAACTAGAGTCCATTATGCTCAGTGAAACAAGTAAATCCCAAAAGGACAAATACCACGTGTTCTCTCTGATATAAGGCAACCTTCACGCAAAATACAAGATCAATAGCCCTTTCAGCACTGTTTTTGCTACATCTCAGGAAGTTTGATATTTTTATTTTTATTTCCGTTCATTCAAAAGAAAGTTTTTGTTTTTCTTATTAATTTCCCTAATGACTCATAGGTCATACAATAGCATCATTTGCTTCAGGAAGATTTTTTATTCTTTTTCCTTTCTTCAGCAACACATTGGTCATTCAATAGCACTTTATTTAACTTCATGTTGTAAATTTTTTATTTTTTTCTCTGTTGTTGATTCTATTTTATGGCTTTCATTTAAAGGGATGTATAGTAAAGAGTATCACATACAGAAATGAAGATACAATGTAGTGTGCATCACTACTTCCAAATCCAAGATGGACTCCCAATGAAACTGTTGAATGTATGTTGACAACAGGATGCTGGACTCTCTGCCATTGTCCATTCCTACAATGTCAGGATACACTTAAGTAGTACAATGATGGACTTATGACTGATTGTGAAGGACTATACTATTGTAATGGGAGAATTCTGGAGGACTACACTATTGTAATGGGAGAGCATTGAAATGGGAGAAATTGGGGGGGGGGGGGGCAGGAACTGGGAAGGGGGAGGGGAAATCCAGGAGCCTATGGAACTGTATCATGGAATAATAAACTACAATAAAAAGTTCATTTCATATAGGTTCTTCTGCAGAAACAGGTATTTTGTTACTTCAAACTCTGATTTTCCATGTGATTTGTCTAATATATTTAAAACTATAGAGATGGAAAATCCCTGATAACATATTTAAGTGCACATAATGATCCAAAACAGATGGTAATCAAGTTTAAATGCAGCATCCTCACAGCTGACATTTGAAATTGACAAAGCAAGTTTACACCTTTACCTAATTTTGCTTTGGGTTTGCTCCCCATTCCTAAGACTCACAGAATAAAATGCAAATGTGTACTCCGTGTGAAAAATCTGAGAAGAATATAGACTGAAGAAATAAAATCTTCCTCTAAAACAAATTTCACATCTTACTGCTATCAGTTTAGTATCAAAATATACATATATGTGTATATATACATATGTATAATATGTAATGTGTATACTTATATACACATATACAATTATAACTATATGTAAAACATCAATTGTACATCTAAAAAGTAAAAATCCATAAACTAATCCTTTAAACTATAACCATATACATAACTATACTATAACTATACAGAACATCAAGTGATTACATCGAAAGTATAGAATGTAAAGTAAACTTTTAAAATGTGGAAGAAATGTGTGAAATTAATTATGTATTTTGTGTAATAGATTGTGAGAATTCTTGAAGTAAGGTTGGTCTGTATTACAATGTATATAGATAATATAAAATACAAACTAGATTTTGGAGATTTAATACAGGAAAAGAATGCCATTGACAATATCATCTTAGAGAACCAGAGAGAATGAGCATGTGCATGGTAAGAATTAAGACTTCTTTTGGTAGGAGGAAGGACTAGGCAAGACTTCAATGACAAAGCCGTGATCAGCTGAGCCCTTGAAACCAGAAGTCTGGAGGTGGGATGTTTCAAAGCTGGACCACCAGCAGCTAACAAACTGAGTTTCAGGTTCAGATCACTGCAATTCTGTCAATTTTAACTTGTGGTTGCATAATGATGTCTAGAAGTCCAGAGAACACATGTTTCTGAAAAAATTCCATCCTCCAAAGATAAGACAAAGCAAAAAAAAAAAAAAATACCAGGGAAAATGAGAAAGTGCTCTCTCATACTGGTGCCTGTTCAAGTAGTGGCTGCTCAATTTTTGATCCAGCTCTCTGTTAATGTGCCTAGGAAAGAAGTAGATGGCCCAAGTACATAGACACTGAACCACACTGGGGACCTGGATGGAGTCCCAGGCTTCTGGCTTTGGCTTGTCCCAGCCCCAGGCTTTGCAGTCATTTGGGAGTGAACCAGTGGATGAAAGATCTCTCACTTCCTGCCTCTCCCTCTCTCTCTCTCTCTCTCTCTCTCTCTCTCTCTCTCTCTCTCTCTCCATTTCAAATAAATAAGTAAATCATAAAAAAAAAAAATTTAAAGGCATATAAAAGGACTCTAAGTGGAGTTCTATCAAATGATTAAATGAATTGAGAACACAGCAATGGGCTGGATAAATAAGACATTGTTGAGTAAGGCACCACATGAAACCCTAAGCAGGGACACCATCTGACATGGATTTCTGTACAGCAGCAGTTTCCACATGACTCTTTCCTGCATCAGCAGTATCATATCATCTTGGAATCTGTTAGATTTTCTCAGACCCCACCACAGACCAGCCAAATTCTTAGGGGAGGTGGGCAGAGGACAATGATTTGCATTGTCGCAAGATTTCCAGATTCTGGTGCTACTTCTGAATTTAGTAACTGTTGCTAGAAGTTCCTGAGAACCCAAAGAAACAGCGCTTTTCATACCATTCACTATTGCTGCTGGCCTACTAGAAAATGAGTAATTTTCCACTCAAGATTTCCCATGGTTGGTATAATAACTGGGATTGATTTTAGTCTTCTTAATACCTGTCCTACAGACAGAATGCCACTTAACCTTTGACTCTGGTTTCTCCAGAGATGGAAAGTATTTTAAAACAAGAAAATCTGAATTAGAACCAAGCTTAGATCCAGGATCTTCTGTTTTTCTTTACCATAAAGAACATTAATAGAACAAATTACTCCCAAGCCTACATGTGTAAAGCAACAGCAGTTCTATTTGGCTCAACTCTTCAGAGGATCAAGATTCTGGGTAGGTTTGGCCATTCCCACTGGGAATCTCACAGGGTTGCGGTCAGATGGCAATGTGGGTGAGTCATCTGAAGACTCAACAGGACCTATGTCCTGATGGTTCACTCACATGGTGGCAGCCTGAGAGCCCAGCTGAAGCGATCAACTAGAGCACCTCACCACAGCTTCTCTAGCATAGCCACCTCTTGGTTAGATGTTATTTGGCTTCCTCTAGATCAAAAAAGACAGCAAGAGCCTAACCTTGGAAGTCAGATAGCATGATTCCTGCCATATTCTCCTGGCTAAATCACGTAAAAGCTCTCACAGATCAACAGAAGGAACACAGATCCTACCTCCCCAGGAGAAAAAACATCAAATGACTGTTGTAAGAATTGAACAGTAATAGTGCACATTGAAGATTGTAGAAGGGTCTCAGTGTGTAATCATCAAGAAGTATTTTACATTGATGTTATTGTTGAGGTTTTTGTGATTATCTGCATATAGCAGGTCAATTGGTGCTACTTCACATCTGTAGGACAGATACATGTTTTTTAAAAAGTTCAGCACTGGTCAACAGTATTGTTTCTTCAAATCACAGCTTTATGCAAATTAGTCACTTGAATCCAGAGCAACAACTGGTTGAATACCATTGATTGTTTGGACAAATTGGCAGGTACCTCCACCGGGTCTCTAAGATATATTAATCTGCCTTTCTCCCCAGCACAGCAGGAACGCCACTGAGCAGTGAGAGGCTGTCAAAATGGACAGAGATATTGATTTTCTTTTCTCCCTTTTTTGAAAGCTCTTTGCTTACCAGGAGCTGAGCAAACATCAGGCAAATGGCACACCACATAGAAATAGATCAAGTGAGGAGCAACAAAGGCAGCTGTAGCTTTCCGAACATGAAACTGGTTAAGCATCAGATGCTCCCTCATGTATACACAACCACACTCTGGTTTCATATCTGAAAACACACACCATTGTTCACACTTTGTTATTTGTCAATGCATAATACAGTTGGTCCAGATGCTTTCAACTAGCATCACGGAAAGAATCTCCAATCATCCATGGAAATGAGGTTCTAGCCTTGTCTGAAGGCAGCTGATTGAAGACCAAGATAAACTGAGTGCTAATATCAGATAGTGCTACCATTTCAGAGGGTAGAAGTTTCTGAGAACATTAATTTTACTCTCAGAAATCATCAAGAAGCTCTATCTTTGTCTCAGTGGTAACAGATACACACAGGTTAATAAATTTCTGGGAGGTTTTGATATCAAAAACTTTTAAGAAACTATATTGCTATTTACACCCAAGAAAATAGAGGTGTGGTTTTCTTCAGCCAGTAAGAAAAAAGCCCATAGTTCCTTCAGGCTGACTAAAAATCACCTATGGGGCTAGTGCTGTGGCATAGTGGATTAAGCCTTTACCTTCAGCACCAGCATCCCATGAGGGTATTGAGTGATATCCTAGGTGCTACATTTCCGATCCAGCTCCCTGATTATGGCCTAGGAAAGCAGTAGTGGATGGTTCAGCTCCTTGGCCCCCTGCACCTACACAGGAGACCAGGAGGAAGCTCCTGGCTTTGGATTAACTCAGCTCCAACCATTGCGGCCATTTGGGGAGTGAACCAACAACAAGTGGAAGATTTCTCTCTGTCTGTGTGTGTGTGTGTGTGTGTGTCCCCCTCCCTCTCTCATTCTTACTTTCAAGCAAAAATAGGTAAACCCGAAAGAGAGAGAGAGAGAGAGAAGAAAAGGAAGGAAGGAAGGAAGGAAGGAAGGAAGGAAGGAAGGAAGGAAGGAAGGAAGGAAGGAAAGAAGGAAGGAAGTCAGTCATAAGATTGGAAGGAAACCAGTAATTGTGGAAAAGAGCCCTTAGGATCTTGACTGGGTCATTCCAACATTTCTCACCAGAAGGTAGCACAGTGCCAGAGAACTTATCTCAAAGAATTATAAAGGGGAATCTCTAAAGAGCAATGTCTTCACATAGTTTGTTGGGTTTTCTGAATGTAAATGGTTTTGTGTGATGAAAGCCATAATGAAGCATCCTGGGGCTTGATTTTACATTTTCATCTACTTAAGGAAAAGATATTAACAGGACATGCTCACCAAGCTCATGTTTTCAAGAGCATATTTTCAGCACTTGATTTGAAGAATATTAATTTTCATTTCCACTGTGGTTGAAGGAGCAACAATTTCATTCCAAACCAGAAAATAACATTGACTTGCCTACACAATTTCTATGAGTATACGAAGAAGAGCTACCTTGTCTTACCTTACAACAGTAATTTCCTTTGTCTTCCCAGAGATGACAATGAAATTATTTAACAGCATTAGCAAAAGTGGGAAATAAAATTTAAACTCCCCACCTGAATAAGAAGTATGTGGATTCAAGATAGGCAAGCACTAAGATTCTGGCCCGTCATTTTTACCTGACCCTGACAGAGGTATTCCACACCTAGAAGTTAAAATCTCTCTGCCCTTGGATTACTTCTTCTGAAGAGAAGCCTGATTTTTTTGTTGTTGTTGCTATTTTTGTTTTAAAATGATTTTTTCTTGCTCTGGAAAAAATCATTTCAGGGGAGTAGCAACCGTAAAGAAGACTCTGCTTCTCTCCCACATATCTTTCATTTTTCAAAAAAAACAAAGCAAGTACCCATTGAACTCCTTTTCTACACTTGACACTCTGGGAAACTCAGACGCAGAGGGAAAACCCTGGAAACAGGGCCAATACCTTCAAGGAGCCTTGAGTGTCATCGGGAGGGTAAAAAATACACCCCGATCCAGGGAATAGTAAAGAGAGGCTATTGCAATTCAAAGAGAAAGTAAATTTGCAATATCAATGTGACAGGTGAGTCCAAATTGATAGCAGAACTTAAGCAAAGTGACCCTACCTTAAAATTCAAAGCAGCACTTACAGGAAAAGACATAAAGAAATCCCCATAGCCTATTACTTTTGAAAGGATTTTTGCTGGACTCATCAAAACATGTCATGCATTTTTCATCAAAAAAAAACCAAACATTTTTAGGAAGATCCATTCATCAATTAATGTGTCAAGAGTCCCCTCTAGAAGATTCCTTGGGAATGCACAGCATTTTTCAGATTCCATGAAACGACTGCATACAAGTGATAGAATTTCACACCGTGAAATGAAGCACATTATAGCTTTTTAAAATGCTGACACGGCATATGCAACCCAATGACTTTCATTTGCTTGTGAAACCATAGGAGGATCCGATTCATGTTTGGAAATGGTGGAGAGGGAAATGAATGAAATAACCACCCTGTGCTCTCCACATCTAGAAGAGGTGGTAGTGGAGGTGCTACACAGCCATGGCCCATAAATCCAAAGCTGCAGTATGTGAGTGGCAGTATCTTTTATTTTTTTTAATGTTTTTTTCTGAAAATGGAGAAAACATATTTCTGAAAGACAGAGTTCAAGGAAAAGAGAAAAACAGATACAAAGAAAACTCCCAATTCACAGATGCTTGCAATGACTTGGGTTGAACCAGGCTGAAATATGGAACTGAAAACTCCATCCAGGTCTCCTACATGAGTGGCAGAAATCCATCTACTTGAACTGTCATTGCTTGCTCTCAGGACCTATATTAACAGAAAGTTGTAGTCAGAAGCACAGCCAAGACTTGAACCAAAGTTTTGATGTGGAATCTGAGTGTTATCCATGAAGCTAAATGTCTACATTGTTATCTCCAAGGAAATCACAGTTCAATCATGAACACACTGAAGCACAGGAAATAGCCAATGATCTAATGCCAAATAACGTCATTCCAGCAATCTGTTTTTAAAGAAAGTTATCAAAAATAACAATGCTGGTCATTGGGAAACAAAGTGGACATTAAAAGAATGGGCAGAGTGTGGGCAGTGGTTTGTTGCTGTTTTGCCATAAAAACATTGAATTGTGAGTGAATAAGCCCATGGGGCAGATGAAGGTTTAGAGAGATTAGTGAGTCTGGATGATTCTGGAAGGAACATGATACAGAGCAAAGACCGCACAGATGGGGTGAGACACTGTTGCCTTGAAATTCAGGCGAAGCAATCATTACATCCCACATAACCTAACTCCTGATTTTAGGAAGTAATTGAGCGAGGCAACAAATGTGTGGGACTAAGCTTTCCTTTGATAGACTCCATTCTAAGATCCTAAACCAGCAATAATAATCC
Source organism: Ochotona princeps (assembly GCF_030435755.1). NCBI lineage: Eukaryota > Metazoa > Chordata > Mammalia > Lagomorpha > Ochotonidae > Ochotona > Ochotona princeps. The sequence continues at coordinate 25,942,898 of NC_080853.1, read as the reverse complement.
TCTCTCTGAGTCTCCCTGCCTTTGAGTTCTTCCAGCTGAAGCTCTAACACAGTAGTAGAGACCAGGCCACTCCTCTTTGCTGTCTCTGAATTCCTGACCCTCAGAATCTGTGAGCCTAGGACACTGCTTAGAGCCACCTTATCTTGGGGTAATTTGTCACACAGCACTATTAGCTACAGCATGGGCGTTGACCTCTCGATCCATCTACAACTCCTCATTGGCTTTCACCATTCAAGTGTTGCAGCCCAGATTGATTATTTTTTTTTATCCCATTATAATTAACAGGTTTTTGTTTTTCTTTCCTGCTTGGATACCTCTGGGATTTTGTCATTATCACAGAAATTCAAATACATCCTGGAACATGGCTAAGTATAGATCTCACGTTAATATTCTTGCCAAGATTATTAAACACTACAAACTCCAGTGTTTTACTTTGTGTATATTCTAGTGGATTGGCTTGACTTGTTTGGTTTGGCTTGATTTGACTTGGCTTAACTGTCTGTATTCCAGGGAAGTCATTAGGAACTTCACCAAGCTAAAAATTTGGTCCCCACAGAAAAACTTACAATTTTAAATTTAAGCTGTTCCCCTCTACTGCCCATTCACAGAAAGAGTTAGGAATCCTTATCACTGAGGGTAGACTATGGCCTCAGTCTCTGATGCCAGCAATGACTATGTCTCAAATGAATTCTTTAGGCCTCTGACACTTATTACCGAAGGCTCAGTGTTTATGACTTATAACATCATGACCCAGGCTTACATGATACTACCTGCTACGTGACACATCTCTCTTCTCAGGTCTCAGAAATCCATAATACTCTGGCTGTAAATTCTTAGGCAGGGCGTCTACCCCAAATACTGGCACTGATACATACAAATTGGGATAAGAAAACCTGCCTTTCATCTCTGCTGAGGCTTGTCACAAAGGATGTACTGGAGCTTCTGAAGTAAAATGTATAGATAGCCTGAAGGTACTGTCATCCAGATCCCTGTGACAAGGCTGTTGGACTTCCTATCTCCTGTCATTAGTATTTGTTACTGGGAAAGCATTTAGGATGTTCCCATCCTCCAAGTTAATTATGACTTTCATGCTGACTCTGGTTCTCTGTTCTATGACTTACCGCTTACAATGTTCTGTTTCAACATTTTATCTCTTTCTGGTAGAACTCTTAAAATTTACTTTTACTGCTATCAGTCCACTTCTGGGGGATGAATTCTGCTCTTTCTTATTTTCAAACCAAATTTAAAGTTTGCTTTTGTGCTTGGAATCTTTTCCTTGTTTCTGTGTTTCTTGGAAAGGCAGTTCAGATTTACAGAGAGAATGAGAGATAAAGATAAAGATCTTCCAGCCAGGGCAAAAACCAGTGCCCATATGGGATCCTGGAACATGAAAGGCAAGGAGTTTAGCCATTAGGCTACTGTGCAGGGCCCCAAATGAATTGATTTTAAAAGACAATCCCCCATATACACTGCTACCAGGCTTCTGCTTCATGCTGTCACAAACAACACTCAGTTGTGTGATTTGGAGTCCCCAAAATAAAAAAGGGTCATTACCAGTCTCTACCTTCTGTCCATCAATTGTGTGTTCTGGGAATGTATGTTGCTTAACATACATGGGAAATCTGACATAAACACTGCAAACAGGGGTAAAGAGCAGCTCTTGGTGGTTATAGAAATATCATGTTTCTAAGCTAAGAGGCAGACACAAGAGAGACTAAAGGCTACTAAATCAGATTTAAATTTTTAAACAGTTCTCTTGTTTTCTGTATATTAAATATGCAAGCTATAAAATATGGTTGCCTAGTCAACAGCACTAACCTAAGTACTTCCAGCAATTCCTTTGCATTCCAGCATTAGCTACCTATCAAGGTGGTGGGAGTTTTCACCATTTTTTCATGTAACTTGAGTACTTTCGTGGGAGAGCCAGGAACCCATGGCAAAGTGTTTTATTGTTCAGAAGCCAATTCCACACAAATAAAAATGTTTTCCAGAGAGACAAGCACAGAATCAGAATAAGCACATGTGTTCTCAAAAGTTGCATTTCTGTTTACTATGACATCAGTCTGACTTGTTCCTCATTGTCTTCCATGAACATGTCCCTTGCCACCTCAGTGCCTGCATGTGCAACACGCATCTTTTACATCTCTCTGTTCATGATCTGCCTGCTTCCCACATCTTCCCACAAACATAAAGTTAACTCTGGCTATGGAGATAGCTGGTTTTACAACATATTTAGAGGAAAAACTAGGCAAAACATAAAGCTCTGCTCTGAACACTGATGTTTTTAACTGTCACATTTTTCTTTTTTTAAGATTTTATTTATTTTTTATTGGAAAGTCAGATATACAGAAAGATCTTCCATCCATTGATTCACTCACAAATGGCCACAGCTGCCAGAACTGCTACAGTCCAAAGCTAGGAGCCAGGAACTTCTTTCAGATCTCCCACATGGGTGCAGGCTTTGGGCCATCCTTGACTGCTTTCCCAGGCCACAAGCAGGGAGCTGGATGGGAAGCAGAGCCGCTGGAATTAGAACCGGCATCCATATGGGATCCCGGCAAATGCAAAGCAAGGACTTTAGCTGCTAGGCTATTGCGCTGGGCCCTGTCCAAGTTTTTCGTATGGCCATGACTTTTAATGCAAGAGGTTGAAAGTGTAAGCAGACATACATTTCTCAGCATAAACCAAAAACAATTTACATGGCCAAACTCAATATCAATAAAGCAGAGAAATATACTCCTGTCAGGGAGGTAACAGAGTAGTAAACTTAGAAACCCCAAGAGTATAATGCAACTAGTAAAAGGCTCTCAAATCTTGGGATAGATGTTTGTCCAATTGTACCACCATTTGGAACACTGAGCAGATACTCTGGATGCCACCATTTGCAAACCACCCATGAACCAGGGTTTCACACCTCCAATTTCGTACATGTGTAGTTTCACAGATCTGTCATCATTTCAGCCCCCTTCGACTGGACACAAAATGTGTCAGGGTCTTTCTGAGAGCAGACCGTGGCACTGAGCAACCTTGTGTGACTCACCATATAACTCAGCACCCACCCTTTCCTCCCTGCGGAGCTCTCCCTCTGCTAAGTTTGAAGTGACTTTGTCAGCCAGTGATAGCAGCTCCACACTCTTCCACATTAATCTGTTGGTCAGGTGAAACACTTCCTCCTTTTTCCTGCAGTTGCATAATTGGTGTTTTTAAGCTAAGAATAGTGTTTGAGATGTATCCATCCATTTACTGATACATACTTGGGTTGCTTCTGCATATTGGCCATTGAGAATAATGTTGAAATGGACGCAAAGTACATATAATCCCTTGACATAACAACTCCATTATACACCCAGAAGTGGGATTGCCAGATCAAATGGTGATTCTATTTTTCAGCTTTGTGAAGAACCTGCATAACCATGCTCCAAAATTCTGGTGCTAGTACTAATTTATTTTCCCACCCACACTGTGTAAAGGTTCCTTTTCTCACTTTTGCTTAATTGTTTAACTGATCTAAGACAGGTAGTTCAACCTATGAGTATCCTTAGGGAGGTTGTTTCTGCGTCCATGGACTAGCCATTCCTCCTCAATTAATGTCACGCTTTGGTTATTGATAGAACGAGCTCTAATTACTCCACTAGAGAATTAAGTCACTAAATCAGATTCCCTTCCTAGCACTCTGCCAACTGTAGTCCACCCAGTGATGTGTCTGCTTAGTTTCTTTGCTGTATCTCCACCATACTTTCTATATTCCTACACAAACGTCTTCAGTAGAACCCATCAGCAATTGGTCTTACTTCTCCATCATGAATATTACCTCTATTCTTGCATGTGGTCAACATAACAACCTCACATGCCCAATGATATCCTAATCCTAGGTGCTGACAATAGGTAATATTGCATGATGTCGAGATATTAAGGTCCTAGATGGAAATCAGGATCATAATAAACTGACATTAAGATATGGAAATTATCTTGAGCTGTCTGGATGAACTCAGGATCATCATAAGCATCATAAGATAAGGGCAGAAAACCAAGTCAGGGGAGTGCCATACAACAGGAATTTGATCCATACATATTGCTGTTTTCAAAAAGACACGAAGGGGGATCATGCCCAAGAACTTTCGAAAGTTTTAAAAGGCAAGAAAAAAGGGCTCCTAGAATGGGCACACCCCCCCTGACATCTCCAGAACTTTAAGATGATACACTTGTGTTGTTTTAAGCCACTAAGGTGGTAACTTGTTACAGCAGCTACAGAAAACTAAAACACTGCAAAATTAAAAGCCATTTTATCTTTGTATTTCTCAAAGGGCATATACAAGCACATGGATGGCTCTGAACATTCCAGAAACACTACTGCCAAGTCAATTCTTGTTGTTGTTGTTGTTGTTGTTGTTGTTGTGCATCACTATACTGCAGCTCATTAACACCCCGTCCCTGGGAGCTCCATGCACAAGCAGAAGTGTGCTAAGAATCAATCGCTCTGACCTTTTTTCTTTATTGATGTTGTCATTTGTGAGCTGCTTAGCTTGATATGCAAATTATTCTCTACTTTCCTGGTGCTTAGGATGTGTGCTCACCAGCCACCCCCACCCCAGAATGTTTCAGACATATGTCAATTACAATTTCAGTACACACTCCTCTTCCACTTTATACACTCTTTAACTGCTTCATTGACAGCCAATGGCACACCAATAGGAGGGGGGAAAATGACAGGCATTGCTGTTGACAAAGGGGCTAATTTTTGAGGAAGAATGTACATGAATATCCTTGAGAAACAAAGAGCCAGGAAGGTCAGGTTTCTCTCTTCTGAAGCTCCTGTCTACTGTCCTAATCCAAATATCAAACCTTCTTAAACTGTTAACTTAAGAAAAGGAGTTTGTGGGCCTGGCACCACACTCAATTGGCTTAACCTCCGCCTTTCAAGTGCAGGGATCCCATATGGGTGGTCCTGGATGTGCCACTTCCCATCCAGCTGCCTTCTTGTGGCCTGAGAAAGCAGCAGAGGACAGCCCAAAGCCTTAGGACCCTGCACCCATGTGGGAGACCCAGAGGCGGCTCCTGGCTCCTGGCTTTGGATCAACTCAGCTCTGGTCATTGCAGCCACTTCGGAAGTAAACCAGAGGATTAAACATTTTTGTCTCTGCATCTCCTTCTTTCTGTAGAAAACTAAGTAAATCTTTAAAAAAGAAAAAAAGGAGATTGTGAGTTTTTAAGAACCCATTTGTATTCTGCAGCAGACAGCTTTTTTGGTTTGACTCCCACTGAAAACTTGCTTTAAAAAATAATAATAATAATGGTAACAGTAATATGAACTTAGAACAAAAGTGGCAGTTGCTGCTATTTGCAAAAACATGCTGCGCATACAGAAAGTGCCTAGCGAATAGCATTCTTCTTGGGATGCCCACATCCCTTCTCAGAGTGCCTGGTTCTGGTGGTGGCTCTGCTTCTGATGCAAGTTTGCTGCTAATGGCAAGTAGCAGACAATACCTCAGTACTTGGGTCTCTGACACCAAAGTGAGAGACCCATACTGAGCTCCAAGATTCTGAATTCAGCATCATCCAGCTTCAGCTGTTGCAGACATTTGGGAATTGAACCAACGGATAGGAGACCTGTCCCTTTGCCTGTCAAATAAATTTTTCTCATGAATTTGTAAGAACATACCTGGAGAAGCAAATACCTGTGAGGGGCTCCTGCCCTCTCTCCTGCTTTGTCTTAATCAATCCTCTTGTATGGGTATCTGAAGTGACTTTGTCACTTACAATAAACTGCCTAAGAATTTTCAAATTACATTTTCCTTGAACTCCTCTTCCAACTTACACCAATCTCAATCAGCATCATGGAGAAGTGCTGTCTAATCAATGAGTCCTTGTACGTGTGTAGGTAAAGTGGTAACACCTGGATGTGTTGCCCTTCTCCGAGGATATATTTTCTAAATATTTTTAAAGAGTCACAATCAACCTGTATGTTGAATGATTAGAAACAGTTTAAACCTTTATGGTGGCAGTGCAATCTGTATGTATGTATGTGCCTAGGGGAAGTGATCTGGGTTGCTGGAGGCTTTCATTGTGCCCCTCAAATCACAAGATTTTACATATATATATACTATGTGTTGTATATTATATGTTATATATAATCTTATATATCTTATAGAGTGTTATATATAAGATTTCATATATAATATTATATATATATATAGGAGAAAGATTTGTTTCTTTGTTTTAAATGCAAAGTTACAGAGAGGCAGGGAGAGACAGAGAGAGTTCTTCCATCTGCTAGTTCTTCCCCCAAGTGGCTGAAGTAGCCAGAGCCGGGCCAGTCTGAAGCCAGGAGCTGCTTCTGGGTCTTCTTGACAATGAGTACCCTGGGAAACAGCAGATGCCTCAAGTACTTGGATCCCTGCCAAAACCCTAAACTCAGCATAGCCCAGCTTCAGCTGTTCTGGACATTTGGGAACCAATAGACAGGAGACCTGTCTCCTTGCCTTCTGACTTCAGTCTGTCCCAGGTCTAAGCAGTTGCAGATACGGAGGAGAAAACCAACATATGAGGGATCTCTCCCATGTCTCTCTCTCTCTTTCTCCCTCTTTCTCTCTTTCTCCCTCTCTCTCTCTTTGTGTGTGTGTGTGTCTATGTGTGTATCTTTAAAATAAACAAAATAAATGAAAAAATAAAATGAAATTAAAAGCTTATTTGGTGTAAAGCATATTTTTAAATGTTACAGCTTTTTATTTTTATTTTTTTCTGCATACAAACTTTATTTTACTTATTGTTTTAAAGAACTAATACCAGTTTCATTCAGAGTAAAATACGAGTGACATAGACCAGGGAGACACAAATCAATGGCTTTTGTCCAGTCTTGGAAAGTGTGATCTAATTCTAGTTGGAATTTATGAATTTCATGACAGTAAACTTCTAATTATTATTACACAGTGAATATACACACTTTCCATTAACTTTCCTGAAGACTCCTCACACTGTTCAGCATGATTACAACTACAGATATTGACAATATGTTTCATTGATCCTAACACAGAAGATGTATTTCACATGATGCTCACCACTGAGCCTGTGAGGTTGAGAACTCCATCACCGCAATGCTAGACATCAGGGTCAATGGACCCATTATAGAAATACTTCAGCTTTATAGGCCATATGTTCTCTGTTGCAACCACTCAACCCAACTGTTGTAGCATGGCCACAGGCAGAACACAAACAAATTATTCTAAACTGTGTTCCAACAAACTTTATTTACAAAAGCAGGAGTGGGTTGGGTTTACCAAATTCTTGCTCTGGAAGAAGAGAACATAACTCAGAATTTGAGGAACCAGTGTCAGAACATGAACAAATAAGAAGCAAACCATCCCAGTACCTGGGTTCAATGTTTTCTGACTCCATACACAGTGATCACTCACTGCATCATGGTGAGTTTGTCATACCATCTTTTAAAAATTTATTTATTTGAAATGAGAGTAAGAGAGAGACAGAGAGAACCAAGTGTCTTCAATCCACTGGCTCATCCTGCAAATGGCCACAACAGCTCAGCTGGTCCAGTGCAAAGCCAGGATCCCAGAGCTCTATCTGGCTTGCCCACTGGGTGGCATGGACCCAAGTAATTAGACCATCTTCCACTGCTTTCCCAGGGAGCTATGCTGGAAATGGAACATCCAGGACTTGAACCAGAACTCCAATATAGGATGGTGGCCTTGCAATCAATAGCTCAGATCACTGTGCAACAATGTCAGCCCCCTGTAGCACAGTCTTTAACAGTAAGGAAAGTCATGACTTTGGATCAAATCAAGCACACTGTCTTCTCACCTCACTTCAGTATACAAATTGATGAAACTGCACCTGCAGCTGGGCTGCGGTACCATCATTAGTCTTTTGGTCATGTAGACAGAAACAAAGTAACTGACCAACAGACCAACCCAGGTAAACCTGATGCTATGGATGAAGTCTGCTAGCCAGAGACAGCATAACTAGGGGAAGCTGAAGTGTCTCTTTGACCTTGCCTTCCAAAAACACATACTTGAACACATTCAGCACAGAATAGGAAATGGGCAACCCAGAAATCCCTACCACCTAACATTCATCCTCCTTCTGGGTCACCAGCAGGACTAGCAGCTGCACCAACACAATGATGGAGGAGCTGTGTCTCTGAGTGATGGCTAAGCCATTCCATCCTAGCTGGGTTACATGAAGGCCTTCCTCAGAGGTCTTATTGTGTTGAGGCACCTGTCCCATTCGGTGCCTTCCTGGGAGTGGATTATTCAGGTGCAGCGCACATGTGAGGGTGCTGGCTGGCCACAGATACAGCAGAAAGGCCTTATCCTTCCTTACCATCTTCCCCTTCCTCACTTTCACCCTCCAACACCCTATTCCTCCTCCCTTATTCCCTCCTAAAACCCTTCTCTGTTCAACTGAGGTCCTGCTGCCCACCTGTAACAAGAAACAGAGCCAACAACGTAAGCTACACAGGAGCTCCACAGTGCTGTACTGTGTGTGTGAGCAAGGCTACCAAGGTAGTATCTACTTATGTTTGAATATCCCTTCTCCTTAATAATCTCATAAATCCAACTTCTAATATTTGCTGCACCATACCAAGAACAGGAGAAAATAGGAGATGGTGATCATGTTAAAACATAGGAGCCTTGGCCACAACACATGCATCCTTGCTAGTGTGGGAGCTGTAGTGCTCAGGGCTCACAGCTGTTCCCCTTTTCCTTACCAGTCACATCCTTCGATCCCTCCCTCATTACACTTCTGTATCTCATAGTATACCTTATGTACAGAGCTTTAGATGACAGATAACAATTTGTTAATATCGTGTCATTCAGAGGCAGTAACTGGAACTGTGGTCAGAGGCGTGCCAGCCATATCCTCTCTCTCCTCAATTGATCGTCTCCATTCTTGCTAGATGGGCAAACCTCTCTAAATGAGGGCAGTCAATACTGTGCATTCAGCCGTAATTGTGGCTTAACTCAGTGTTCTTTGAGAAGTTAAGCAGTGTGATTTGCCTATAATTGGGCTTTCCAAAAAGTCATACCTATCTGCTCAAGTAAGAAATTAAACAACCAGACTCCCCAACTGCTCTGCACCTGCTCTCTCCCTCCCCGTGCTTGTCCTCCTCCGGTCATGTCTCTTCTTCCGAAACCTCTCATCTCCAGGTGCCTACTTGGGTCCTGACAACCAAAGCCAGCAGTCGGAGCAAAACTGATGAACTAGAACATGCGAGCCTAGGAATGGCCTCCTTCCTGGACAATCTCCTGCGACACACCCTCACCCCCACCAGCAGCAATGACTTTTCAGTGTCCCTTGCTTAATGAGCTATGTTCAACTCATAAGTCAAACACTAGACTTAACACACTGCCTTGGAAAGGCAAAGTCAAAAAGAGATGTAGATCCTCATGGCAACAGTGGACTCTGGGTGATAATGATGTCTCAAACGAGGCTCAGCAAGTGTGATAAATGCACACAGTACCCAGCTGGGGATTGGATTTAATAAAAAAAAAAAATGCTGCATGTGTGGGGGCGCACGGTGTATGTGGGACACTCCGTACCTTCCTTTCCATGTTTCTATTAACCTAAAACTGCTCCCCAAAATAACTGTCTTTATAAAAGCTGGCAAAAATGTGCTCTTCCTGTGGGTGGACCAGGATCTGCTCCCCATGTTTAGCTTGGCTTCTCTTTGGGTTACTAACAGCTGGAATGACACAAAGGCACCTTAGGATGCTATGAACAAGACAAGCCTGGCTTGAGGTGGGGATGGAACAAGGGAAATGCCCATTCTAATGCCTTCCCTCAGGGCCTGGAATGTTGCAGCACACTGATGATGACTGCACTCATACTAGTAACCACGACCATCACTGAAATATGTTTCACTGGCCTCACGTCCATGAGTATCACCTCATCTGATCATCACCACCATCCAGATAGGGTATTGGAGCAGGGGAGCACTGTAGCATAGCAGAAAAATATCCAACCTTGCAGCTGGATTGCTGGGATATACCTCGAAGGCAGTCATAACCAAAGACAATAGCCCTCACTGCTTAAATCATATTTACAGAAGTAGATGTCTGAGGCTTCTACAAAGTATTGGTAGGGAAGGATATGTTCCCTAGGTTTTTCTCCTTGGCTTATCAATAGCCATAATCTTCCTGTGTCTTCCTCTCATTCCATCTGCTGGTATCAGTATCCTAATTACCTCTTTTTATACTCTTCAGTCATTACATCACTGTGCCTCTTAAAGGTACCCTCTCCAAATACGACCACATTCTGAGATCACGGGATTGGAAGTATTCACAAGTTATTGACTGCAGCCTTCTTTCAGGGGACAGCTATTTGGAAACAGGGATAGAAATGAGAACAAAGTGTTCCCTTTCCATTTTATAACTTTCTGTACTCTTTTGATCTTCTCACCATGTGCATGTGTTACCTTACTTTTCTTTTAAATGTCAACAGGGATTATCTGGAACGAAGTAAGGGAGGAAGTATGCACTTTCTCTTTTTCTACTTTTCTGTTTTAAAAATCCCCATTTTTAATTTATTAAAGAAATAGCTCATCCTGGGGCTGCTGATGCTTGAGTTTACCACCAGAAAATCTAGAAAATCAGAGACTATCATCCATCATCAATTCTAAATGTGTGTTTTGCATGCCTCTTAAAACTGTCCTCAGCAGAAGACAAAAGTGTAAAAACTGTCATCATTTGGAATAATGCATCAAATTTACATAGCAGGCATGGTCTAACAGATTAACACTCCACCTGCAAAACTGGCATCCCACATGGGCATTAATTCAAGCCCCAGCTGCCCCACTTCCAATCTAGCTCTCTGTTAATTGCCTGTGGGAGCAGTGGAGGATGACCCAAATGTTTGGGCCTCTGCACTCATGTGGGAGACCCAGAAGAAGCTCCTAACTCCTGGCTTCAGACCAGTCAGAACCAGCTAATGCAACCATTTGAAAGATTTCTCTCTCTCTCTTCTCCTCTTCTCTCCTGTGACTCTGCCTTTCAAATAAAAATAAATGCTTAATAAAATTGCAGATTAAGGGTTGGTAGCTAGGGAAAACAATCACAGAACACTCCCTCAAGACTTTCTAGATTACAGTGTACATGTTGGCAAAGAGGACAATACTAGGTGAGAAAACAAAGATATGCACAATTCTAACTTAGCTCTAAATATGAAAAAAGTTTAGGAACATGGTAACCAATTTATTTGACTCACATTTTCTTCTTTCTTCTTTGTTGGCAAAAGTTACATATGACAAAGCAATCTTTGCTCAAATAAAACCAAAAGATCTCTTAAAGTACAAAATACAGTTTCCATAATGAGAGAGAAGCTTGGGACATTGTTTCATTCTCAGTGGTTATATAAAGTTTCCTGTGGCATCCATAATGAAAAATTAGCAGCTGAGTGTCTGAGCACAAAAGAAAAGGTTTTTTTCTGATCATTTTGGAGATCAGAAGCCTGAAACCAGGTGTTGGCCTGCTGGTGCTCCCTTGATGTTTCTAGCTATTTGCCTCTCCCACGTTCTGGTAGACGCAGGCACTTCTAGACTTCTAACAGCATAACTGCAGTCTCTGCTTCCTGCATCAACACATGGAATTCTTTGATGTTTCTCTGTCTACTTGTTATAATACCAGCTATGTCTTAGCATGACATCACCTTGACTAACTACCTCTGCAATGACCCTATTTCCATACAGAAATGGAAATGGACCTCAGAGTCACCTTCTGAGGTCCTGGAGTTTAGAACCTCACCATATAATTCAGAAGGACAGCATTCAACACATAGTAGTGGTAAATAAAATAGTTAATAGTACAGAAAATAACATTACATGATCAAAAGCATCAGAGATTAAAGAACTCCAGTATTTTCAGTAACATGCAAGCTTTGTTTCACTTTTCCTGCACTCACTTCAAGACAGAATGGTCTTCACTCTCTTTAGACGCATGTTTCCCCTTTAATCCCTTCTCTCCTTTTCCTTCCCCTACCCTAAACACTCACTGCTTATTAACAGCTACTTAATTATCAGCCTAACAGGGAAATAAGCATGGTGCACTTCCTTAGACAGGTACAGCCATAACTAAATTGTCCCAGATACTGGATGAGGGAACCACATTACATGTCCTTAGGAAGAAGACTACAGCTTAGTACAACATTCACAGCATTTAGAATTGGTCAGCCCAGGTGCATCAGCCACATTTTTAAGCTTTGGACAATGATTTCTGAAACTCCATTTTCTTGACTAGAAGGAAACCCAAGCAAGCCTCACTTCTGTTGAGAAAATGAAATGTAGTGGAAGTACCTTACTAACTGTAGAGTTGTGAGCAAGTGAGGTTTCTGCTCCACCCTGGTAGGATCCATAGATGGCATGTGGTAAATGCACAGAAACCATGTCAACTGAGAAAGCCTCAGATGAGGAGGGGAAGTAGAAGCAGCAAATGAGCATGGGTCAGGTGGAATTGCTTAGGTAACATGTTTGCCCTTATGCCAACTTAAGGTTTAAAAGCTGAACAAGAATGGTAGAATATCCATCTATTTATCTTTTAAAAAGAAGAAGAAAAAAAGAAACACTACCCAGTAATAAACATGCCTCCATTCTTCTACTACTTCCACTTATTTTTTATTTGTTCAAATGTTTACATCAATGGTCCAATTGGAGAAAGCATCTGAAACCTAAATATTGAAGTTTATGGTACATTATATTTGAAAAGGGGAAAGAAGCTATGATTAACTTGTATGTGTGTCACTGGTGTCATGTCTAAATGGCAATAAAAGGCATCATATGTGACAGGTTAGAAGTAAGAGGAGGAGAAAAAGAGATTAAGTCAGTGACCTTTCACTTATAATGTGAGGAATATAGTTCAAACACTAGAAAATATTTCTCTGACATTAAGGACTTTATCACACACACACACTTCTGAAATCTTCCCCAAAAGTCTTTTAAAATAGTTTATAACTTCGTCTCTTGGTCATGGTAATTTCATTTGTAAGAGGACATGATCTAGATGACCAGTAACAGAAAAATGGTTTCACAAAACATGGCATCCTGTCTCTACAGACCCACAGGAATATTATGGTTGTGCAGCAGCATCATGTTAAAATTATCATGGTGGGTCACTCAATAAGGAAGGAGTATACAAGAACCCAAAAAAAATAAAAGCAATTGAAAGGGTTTCATGTTATGGTTATGTGGGGGAGAGGGGGTGAAGTGTCCTCTGGTTATTTGTGTGTAGCAAGTGGAAATAGAACATTTCCAAGCATGCCTGTCTCAGCAAGTGGAACTGCAATAGTTCCTGAGGACAGGAGGATGGACTAAGGCCTCCTCTCAGAATGCCTCCTCTCCTCCTAGGATTCCTAGGCCCCTATGTTACAAGGAGGGGTGGTGTCCAGGGAGTGCAATGTTCCAAGCATCACTGGTTCCCATGAAAACCTAATTTATAGAATTAAAAATTAATTTTATGGAAATGAATTGAGACAGTCTTCATTAGAGTGCACTCGGTCTAATTGAGTTTGGAGTGATTGGAACAGCTATTCCTGCAGTAATACTAAAAAGATAAATCTTTTTCTTGTACTGCTGGGAAACAACATATAGGGATAGGTGAGAGCTTTCCAATTGCCACATGGTAGTTGCTCCTGCTTCCTGGAGGGCACAGCATGGAAGGAAGTCATCTCAAGAAGTCATTCATGACCAGGAATCCAGCCAGTATAATTTGACGTCTTCACTGGAAGCCAAAGTTTCCCATTAGTGAGTAGAGCAGATTAAGGACTCATTGTGAGACCAAAATGGGAAGATGCAGTGGTCTAATTCAGGCTCTCTTTTCAAGCTAAAGTGGCACCTTATTTTAAATATTATTTCCATAATAAAAGAGGGATTATCATGACTGTCTCCCCAGCTTCAGAACTATACATTTACTCATACATTTTAAATGTTATCCATTAATGAATACACAGACACACACTGAAGTATCTTCTGGTAGCCATGAAATACAAGGCAGACCCCTGACTTCAGGATGAATAACTGGCCAAGGGCTCCCATTACTGTGCTCTGAAATCTAAGATTTCATGCCAATAAGGCTACATTGCCCATGCCTGCTCCCAGCTGGCGATTGACAAGGCAGGGGTGCTGGGGCAGGTCCATCCCTGGCAGACACAAAGTCTAACAGCCATGTTGTGATCCTTTACAGCCTTGCTAGACCTTCCTTAGACCAGTGGGAATTTAGAGGACATATCCTTGTTCTCCCTCTCCTTAACTTGAGGGGAGACTTGCAACACAGCTTTTCTATTTTTCTCAATAAAATCCTGGCACATTTAATTCCATCTTGGCATCTGCTTCTTAAGGAATATCGCTATAGAGATATTTACACGTATTTATGTAGAGGATACTTCAAAAGGCTCACAAAAAAAATACAAGGAAAATATTTCAGTGCAAAAAAAACTGAAGTCAATATATAGTACAAAAAAATTGCTGAAGTCCATATATAGCTTTCCTAATAGTTTTTCTATGAACTTTTTAAGGACACTTTGCATGCATGGATTTCAAAACTTTTTTCATCAAAACAAACATTTTGTCAGTTCTGTTTTTCCAAGACTTTTCTGAAGTGCCCCTTTATGTGTGTTGTGTGTGTATTTTAACCATAATTTATCTCCAGTTTGCAGATGTGAGATAAGCCCAGATTTTTGTCATTACAAAAATATCCATCTATATTCTGTTTATACAGCTAGTTTCCAATTTCATTAGTTGTAATTTTTAAAACAGTGTCACAGAAAATGCCCCCTTCTTGAAATCCCTCCAAAGAGCTTATGGAACAATGCTACACTAACACTTCTTTTCCACATATACAGTTTCTGGTACCAGTAGGAATTTTCTGAAAAAACAGCCTCAAGCCTTGGAACAAAGTAAGGAATTAGTCTCCCACAATTCTGCCATAGTCCAAGCAGCAGATGAGAAAAAAAAAATCTGAAGTCAGAGCCACGGTCCGTTTGTTCTTCCCTTCTTACAATCACTCCTAGACTCTGCCAACCTCCTCTCATCCCGTGCATGTCAATCAGAGTTCTTGATTGCAAGTAGCAGGAATTGATTGTGGGTCACTTCCGTAAAAGGGAGTTGTTGGACAGGTGTCAGCGTTCATAATCGATGGGAGGCTGAAGTTCAGTCTTTGGGGATAACCATGGTGAGGACAGAGAAAACACAGCAAAGATGTTTTCCCAGGACAGTTGGCAAGTGAGCCTCTTGGGTAAATAGACTCCAAGGGTTCCTATTCCCTTACATCAGAGTCAAATCCTGGGACACAGACAGCATGGAACCTCAGAGTCTTTACAGTTCCTTAGTGTTAATTCCATTCGAGAACTCAGGGTTCTGTTTTATCATCTAGAAAGGAAATGTGGCCAATGCAGAGACAACAGTGCCATCCATCAATGTCTCTTCAAAGGTCTCTCATGTACCTGCTAGAGATGAACTACGGGACCTCCAGGCAGATGTTAGGGTCCATTTGTTAATTGATTTTCATTGTAATAGCACAGTTCTGTCAACATATATAAAGGCAGGGATGTCCAAACAAGCAAAAAGCAGTAAGCAACACAGTTTTCCTTCTCTCCTTCCTTGAAGCATATATATCCATCTCTTCCTTAAAACAGACTTGTGCCATTGCTTTCTTTATGACCCCTACTACTTTGCCTTTTTTGAGAGGCAAAGTGGTATTTTCCTCCATCTAGTCTTTATTTTTCTCCCTCTAGTTCTTATTTTAAGGAAACTCATTTTAAGCCATCACTGAAATTTAATTGCTCAGTGCAACCATCAGTAATATCTCTGGAAAGGAATCACGAAGCAAGAGGGTACGTGAGATGAACTTGTTTTTGCAGAGGAAAAAGAAAGCCATGTTACATATAAATAAAATGTGAATGCATGGAACTAGATTCCAGGAGAGAAGGGCTCATGTTGGCACTCAGGTAACATCTCAGGATTGTCCTTCCAGGTAAAGACCGCCTTGCAGCAGGAAGGATTTGACCGGAAAAAGCGAGGGTACAGAGACATCAATGAGATCGACATCAACATGAATGATCCTCTTTTTACAAAGCAGTGGTATCTGGTAAGTGTCTCTACTTCTTGTAACATTTCTCCTCTTGAAACTTTAGATGAGAGATATATTTCTGTGTTCTCATTATTCAAAGGGATGTTAGCGAGCATCTGACTCAATGTCCCTTGCAATAGTATTGATTTTCTATCAACACCGGGCATCTTGTCCCCTAATCTTCTTTCTTCTAAAACTGCTAAAAAGCCATGAACTCCTTGGTCAAAGCTACTAGCAATAGCTGATCATCCCCTCATAGCCTTTGGAAGAGTGCCTTGGTTTCCAAGTGAAGACTTTAAAATTGTGCTGAAGACAAATCAAAGGTCTGGGAGTAGTAAATCCCATGATTCCAACAATCTGAATAATGGTGGACATAATAAAGTCACAACTATAAGAAAAAAAAAGTTGACTTCACCAGGAACAAGCCAGAAAGCTCAGAGACCAAATTAGCAAAAGTAGCTTCTTAAAGTGATAGCAAGAAATCAGTGCCAGGCCTGGCACAGTAGCCTAGCAGCTAAAGTCCTTGCCTTGCACCAGCACAGGATCCCATATGGGCACTAGTTCTAATCCTGCAGGCCCCGTTTCCCATCCAGCTCCATGCTTGTGGCCTAGGAAAGCAGTCGAGGATGGGCTCAAGGCCTTGGGATCTTGCACCCACATGGGAAACCTGGGGGCGGCTCCTGGCTCCTGGCTTCGAATCAGCTAAGTTCTGGCCGTTGCAGTTCTTGGGGAATGAATCATTGGACAGAAGATCTTCCTCTCTGTCTCGCCTCCTCTCTTTATATCTGACTTACCAATAATTTTTAAAAATCTTTAAAAAGAAAAGAAAAGAAAAAGAAATCAGCCCCATTGCTGCAGGATTTGGGACAAACCAGTGTATCTACTAAAGTGGGCATATCCACCAACGTTGTACCATGATTCATGTGAACTGGTTGGATTAAGGTTAAAAAACAATCAATGACTCCAAAACAACCCCAACCACAGACCATACTGCAGGAAAATGAAAGCTAATTTGTAAAAATGAACGAAGCTTTATTTTAGCTAAGATGAAAACCATAAAGAGATGAAACTGAATTGTTGCCTTGTAGGCCTCTCTATTAAGAAATGAACCATCATTTCTTCCTGGAGCATCAAGCTTAACCATGCCTTATGATTTTTGCATGGAAATTCTGAAAACAAGAGCTGGATAATGCAATGAGCTTTCTGTATGTTAGCATGTTAGTCAGAATATGCTAGATTTGCTTCATTGATAATAAACCTACACACACACACACAAATCTCAGTGGCTTACCAAAACTCACAGCTTGTTTTTCATTCTTGCTACATGATCAATGTTTCCTAGTCCTTCAGAGATTAATGCTGATCATGCCAACATTGCTTTCAGAAGCACTTCAGCAAGGAAAGGGGGCAACTTGTACACTGGCAGTTAAATCTTCTGCCTGACCATGACCAAGGGTGCATGAGCTCACACAGTATTAGCCAAAACAACTCACAGCATTCTAAATCCAGTCTGGATGAATGGTATAATTTTAGCCTGTACTTACCAGAGGAGCAGAGATTTTTCCTCAAGGGCACTACTGGCATTCACACAAAAGTTTTAGCAACACTGTAATAGCCACTGACCATGGCTAGTAAGTACAAACTCTGACATCACTATCTTTTTTTACAATCAATATTTGACATGGTCTTTGCATATTTGAGAAAATCTTTGTGATTAAAAAAATTTACAGTTACAGAAAAAGAGTGTAGTGAACTACTAATTTTGAATTTTTCTTTCTTTCCCCTTATTTTTTAAATTTTTGAACTGGGGGGGAGCACAAGGTTTTATTTTTCTGTATTAGAACATAGACAAAAGATAAAAGATGAGCCATGTCTCTTTAGTTCATTTCAACAAATATTTGTGAGCAACACTGAGTATAATGGCAACAAAATTGCTCATAGGATATGGTCCCTCCTGCAGAGAATATTGTCATTTGGTGAGGAAACTGTGTACAAATAAGAATAACCAAGACTATATGAGCTAAATTTTAAAATGTAAGTATGATCAAAGATCTATTCAAGTGAGCATTTAATTCTCCAGGAGGATTTCTTGCAGTTCTGAGGACTTTATACAGAAGAACTTTAAAGACTTTGTTCTGGCTATAAGATATGTGGAAACTGAAACTACTTACAAATTTACATAAAACAGAAATAATCAACTGTTTATCTCCAAAAAATTTTTGGAGAGGACTGCTATAAGAGAGTGGTAGGGGGAAAGAACACCCAAAATGCTATTTCATGGACAATGGGGTCCTTGAGTATCAAGCAACTGCAGAGTAAGTCAAGCCAATATTTATGCAGGGGGTTTGCAAGTTCACCCTAATAAGATTCTCTGCTTTGGAATTCCTGTGCCAGATCAACACAGGACAAGCTGATGGGACTCCTGGCCTTGACTTAAATGTGGCAGAAGCCTGGGAGTTGGGATACACAGGAAAAGGTGTGACCATCGGAATTATGGATGATGGTGAGTATTTTGAAGCTTCAGATGATTTGATAGCATTTGCAAGGTAATGTGTCTTTGCATGCCTTCAAAATGTAAAAGATTTACTGGTTTCAGGTACCAACCTGACACAACTGGGCTTGATCACATCTTCTCCTGCCTCTGCATCAGTGGTCCTCAAACTTGATGATGACCTTAACAAATATCTTTATAATTATTGAATAAAAAATTGAAACAGATGAACTAAAAGTTGCTTATCACTCAACCATGATTTCTTATTGAATCACATGAATTAGTGTCTAAAGAAATTCAATTCAATTTTATTCACATCATCACATGAAACTCCATTGCAGAGTGTGGGTCTCGGTCCATGAAACAGCTTTGTACTAACAGATTTGTGAATTGGGGATATTTGGCTTTATTGCTGATTTCATAATGAACACTTGTAGGACAGTCCTTGAAGACCTTGTATCTCAGCCACCTTCTAAAGAATATTCTATGCTACACACCTGCCAGATGAACATTTAGCTGAGCTCTGTTCTCTATAGCTTAAAATATTTTGTATCTACGGTATGTATTGGTGTTTTTCCAACTACACATGTCCTTGACTCTATCTGTGTTCTGTGGAGTCACCGCTCTGCAGCCACCCGCTGGGGACAGGCCTCTGCTCTTCATCAGGCAGCAGTGCCCCCCGTAAAGAGCTCCAGGATACACTGCCAGTCCAGGTACACACAAGGGTCACACAGGATGGAACACTGCAGCGTTTCCCTTCAGAAGATCCTCAAAGAACACTGTGTTCTCTAAAGCAAGCCTTTGAAGCAGAATTGATGGGAAAAGCAAGAGGAGTCAGCACGCTTCAAATCTGTGTTCTCTTTGTATGGGCTCATTAACTAGCAACACAAAAACAATGCTCCCGCGTCTTCTGATGTGTGAGACGTTTTGAAGTGCAGGTAAAAGCTTTCTCCATTGGGCTTTCAAGAGAATAAAGGTTTCTATACACAAGTGGATGAGGACAGACATCAGCAGTTTGTAAATGTCTTTTGTATCTTCATTTTTTGGCTTGGAAATGTGCCCAAAAGGGTTGAAGCCCGCTCAGAGGGAAAAAAAAAGGCATCCAGGTTTGGGGAAACCTTCCTGGGATGTGTCATGATGACCATTTCTATCTACAGTGACACTACAGTGACAACACATGCCCACTGCTCTTTGGAATCTCCATCAGCACTACAGGGATCCTTTTCAGGATTTTTTACTTAAACCCCCTTGACTGACTCTTAAGTCATCTTTCCCAAGGACAGAAAGAGGATGACTTCTGACTCTGTTCCATAGCAACAGGCTGAGACCCTTAGGAAAATCTAAGTAGATTTTCTTGTCTAACCTTATTTCTTTTGTTAATTTAAGGTGTGGGAGTCCAAAAGTGTGAATTCTTTCCCTGTCAAGGCTCATAACTTCTCCACTGTTTTGTTCATCTACTGCTGCAAAACAAATCCTCCCAAAACTTAACAACTTTCAGAAAGTAGTCCTATTATCATCCCTCACAATTACCTGTGGGTCCACAGGGGCCCAGACAGTTCGGTTGCAGGTCTCGTTAGGGTATCTCATGCAGTTGGGATCAGAAGGCAGCTGAGGCTGGAGTCTGCTGGAGACAACCAAGCAAAATTGGCTTGGAGAGCCCAGTGCAATAGCTTAGTAACTGAAGACCTCGCCTTGCATCCACTGGGATTCCATGTGGGCGCCGATTCGTGTATTAGCTGCTCTACTTCCCATCCAGTTCCTGCTTGCAGACTGGGCAAACAGTGGAGGATGACCCAAGCCTTAAAACCCTGTACCTGTGTGGGAGACTGAAAAAAAATCCCCTGGCTCCTGGCTCCGGATTGGCTCAGCTCTGGCCATTGCAACCACTGAGGGGGTAAACCAGAGGATGGAAGATCTTTTTCTCTGTATCTCCTTCCCTCTGTATATCTGCCTTTCCAATAAAAATAAATAAATAAATCTTTTTTAAAAATAAATCGGCTTGGCCTCCCCCTTTCTCCATGTGATCTAAGACCTCCCCTCTCTGTATAGTGCTCCCAGAAAGGTAGCTGATTTCTTACAGGTGGCTCAGGACTCCCCAGAAACAAGCGGAAGCTCTTCAAGACTAAATTCACAATGGTGCCTATTGCTACAGTCTCAAAGTGGATGAATTCACATGGAGGAATGGGTAAAAGAGAGATATACAAGCACCCTCTGGCTCTTTTACAAGGGCATAATGCCATTCGCCTTAATTGTCTCTTAAAAGCCCCGGTTTTTTATACTATCACATTGGGGCATTAAGTTTTGACATGAATTTGGGAGGAATGCAAACGTCCGCATCATTGTAATGCCTTTCATGGGGTGCTTATTTTATCCTGGCAGACAGCTGAATGCCTAAGTGTCAAGACTGCGACCAGGTGTCCCTCTGACCAGAAACTAATTTACAACAGCAGATGCTCTAGGGTTCTTCCCTGACCTGTGTCCACCTGATTAGGTTTGGGTGTATTTGTCAAGTGAGATGAGACACAGGAGCAGCCACATGATAAAACACATGGAATAACGGAAGTGGTTTATTACCTCCAGATCTCAAAGAGAGCAGAGGAGAAGGACAGCCCACAGAGGTAATGAGAAAGAAGGGCTGGATGGGAAATGCACACTCCACCAGCAGAAAAGGAGTGAAGAAACCAACAACCTGCAGGCAAAGCCTTTATTGGAATCCAGAGCATCCTCTAGGTGTATTTCCTGTAGAGAGTTGTAATTGGTGGGTTTGAAGCAAGCAGGCATGAGTTCCATGGAGTCACACTGAGACTGAGAGAGGATCACTGTGGTAGATACACAAATTCCATACCAAGTGTGGGGTCAATCAAGTAGGCTGTCTTTAGCTCTTGCACAGGAAAGAGCTGCTGTGTGGATGTGGCTCTGTAAAGCAGATTTCTCGATTGACCACATCAGGGATGTAGAACAAAGCAGAGAATCAGACACTGCCAAGGATGATTAAGTCCTACTTCCTGGTATGAGAAGATTAATCCTATAATCAAAACAGATACTGAATAAACTTCTAAGAATTGACTATTCTGCACAAGTTTCTTAGCCAGCTTCTAGTTTCCTCCAGCGTGAGCATCCAGAGGGAGCAGGTGGAAGATGCCTGGGCTTTCTTTGGCTACCCTTGGAAGCAGCGCAACAGAGTTCTATAACCCTCTGAGGGATGCAGTCACAAGCCCACTCAGATGGAAAAGTAGGCAGTGGGCCCACCTCTCAGTGGGAAGTGTGACATATGGAGTGGGAGATACTAAGCAGCTGGCTTTGAAGAACACAGCACGTTCCTTGAGGGCTCCTTCTCACTACATAAACTCAGTGAGATGTGTCGCGTGCCAGATGCTAAGTTCTCTCCAGAAACTGCAAGGACTGATCTCAGGGTGCTGTGATGCTACATGTCTCAACTGAGCAATTAACATTCTGAGAATAAGACCATGGAATCCCTTGCTGGTTCTCGGTAGGGGATGGGGAAGATCTCTAAAGATATCACAGCAGGCAATTTTGGATTCCTGCAAATAAGACTCTAAAAAGATTCAAACTTATCAAAGCATACTAACAATTGATGAACAAACATGCATCATTTGTGCATCACATTCATCACAGTTGGTGATAAGTCAGTCTCTCCCTTCCCTCACCCCATAGATTGAGCACAGTTTAGGTTCTTTTTCTAAATCATCTGTATTTAAATGAATCCAGTAATAATGTAAGAATTTTAAAATTAATAAGCAGATACTGATGATTGGTAAATTCCACCTCAGAAGATGAACAACCATACAAAGGCATTAAAATACTATCTACTTAGCAGGCTATCATTCTCATTCTTTAGGTCATTACTCATTTTTCTGACTCATGTCTGTCATCCTTCACAATTCTGTCTGTAATCATTTCTTCTCAAAGTCTGCATCTTCTCTACCTAACACTTAGTTTTCACTCTTAATCAAGTCCTTCTTCTAATCAGACTAAATGAGTTTGTTTTCATTCTAATTTCTTCTAGTCTCACATTAGTTCATTGTTCTAATATTTTCCCTTCAGTAGAGACTACAATTTCTTTTTATTAGAAGTGGCTTTGGTTTTTGTTTATCAATCTACCTACCTATGAGACAGATTGAGTTCTTGTCTTCTGGTCCACTCCATAAATGCTTGCAATGCCTAGGATGGGACCAGATCCAAAGCTGGTAGTAGAGAACTCATTTTGCACCTCCCATAGGTGAAGGAACCTAATTACTTGAGCTGTCACCACTGCATCCCAGGGTCTACAGTGGCGTGAAGTTAGAGCCAGGAGCCAGAGCAGTAATCAAACCAAGGCATTCCAAATGGGACACTGGTGTCTCCACCAGTAGTCTAAATAACCACTCCAAGACTATCATTTCTTGAAACATTTTTTCCTCCCAAATTCTATCAGAACATAGAATCTCTGGACAGATATCTGTAGAAGAATGAAATTAGATCCCTACCTCACACCATTCACAAAAATCTATTCAAAATGAACAAAAGATCTAAATTTAAATCCTGAGACTATGAAATTTCTAGAAGAAAATGTAGAGAAAATACTTCAAGACTCCTTGGATAAGAACCACAAAGTGCAGGTAACGAGCAAAATAAGACGAATAGATTTATATCAAACTCGGAAACTTCTACATAGCGAAGGAAACAAACAAAAGAATGAAGAGATATCAATAAGAATGGGAGAAAATATTTGCATGCTATTTATCTGACAAAGGATTAGTATCCAGAATATGTCAGCAACACAAAAATCTCAATAGCCTAAAAACAACCATTGCAGCTAAGACATGGGCAAAGGAATGGAATAGACAGTTCTCAAAAGAAGAGATACAAATGGTGAACAAATAAATGGAAAAAATGATCCATATCATTCACCATCAAGGAAATTCTAATAAAAACCACAATGAGATATAACTTTCCCCTATCAGAAAAACTATCATAAAAAGGACAACAAATAATGAAAAGTGTAAGGAGAAAGGGAAACTCGTACACCCTGTGGAAATATAAATTAGTGCAGCCACTGTGGAAAACAGTATGGAGATATCTTTAAAAAACTAGAAACAGACTTGCCATATGAGCAGCAATCTTGCTATTGGATATATACTAAAAATTATGAACTCATCGTATCAAAGAGATATTTCTCCAGCAAGTTTACAGCATCACTGTTCACAAGAGCCAAAATACAAAATCAATCAAGATGTCCACAAGCCCAAGAATGGACAGAGAAAATGTGATATATTGATACACTCACACACAGAGTGGAATATTATCCAGCTGTAAAAAGGATGAAATTGTGTCATTCGCAGCAAGATTGTTGGAAATGGAGGATACCATGATGAGTGAAATAAGCAAGACACAGAAAGACAAATACTAAGCATTTCCTATTACACTTAAAAACTAAATTTTTTTAAGCCTTTGTGTACTAGTTTTGCTGCAAGTGGAAGATTTTGTCAAAAAATTAATTTTAAAACAGCAGTAAGAATTGTAATAATATAGGGGAATCTAGGGGTTGGAAGAAGAGGGAGGGTGAGAGGTGAAATCACTGAGCCTATGAAACTGTATCATAAAAAACAAAATATTTTTTAAAAGCAACAGGAAGAACTACTGACAAAAAGAACACAGCATCATGTTTTTAAAAATGGCTTCCTACTAGAAAAAAATACATTCTCTGTGTGCTTTATTTTGACTGATATATATATATATATATAAACATTTTCTCAAACAATGAGGTTACAAAATGTAACCAATTTCAGCAAATACACACAACATCTCAAAGCCAAGTAAATTTTTTAAATGTTTTTGCTCCTGTGTGTTATCCATATTACCTTAGTGATGTGACTGGTAATACTAACAATGATGATAAGAAATCCAATATACCAAGTCTTTACTACCAGCCAAACACTTTTGATGGATTGTCTCTAATCTTGAAAGCTGTTTTTCAAGGGAAATTGCAGTCCCATGTCAAAGATAAGAGAGACTGTGCTATTTGGCCAAAACTACATAAACACTAGCATCTGAGATCAGAATGGAACTGGATCTGTTGGTCTCATAGCTCATGCTCATCCCAACTTCATTAAATCCTAACTGGATGAACTTGGAATTAGTGACTGTAATTAGTGATCAGAACTAATTAGGGTCAGCAACCTTTGTCACTTGGGATAGCCACATCCCATATCAGAGTGCCTGGTTGAAACCCTGCCACCCACTAGGGAGACCTGGATTGGGTTTTGGACTCTGACTTTATCTCAGTCCAGTCCCAACTATCGGGAGTAAATGAGTAAATCAAAGATCTCTCTGCCTTTCATGTAAAATGAAAATAAATTTTAACATTATTAAAATATTAGTCATTAAATCTTCCGATCCATTTCCTACTGCAGATCTTAAGAAGGGAAAAGAAGCAGCAAGCATAATGATGGTGAGTGAGGAGTGATTGGTTATACTCTCCAAGCTCGAGAAAGCAACCAGCACGATGGCTCAGTAGCTGAGTCCTACATGCACCAGGATCCCATATTGGCGCCAGTTCGTGTCCTGGCTGCTCCACTTCCCATCCAGATCTCTGTTTGTGGCCAGGGAGAGCAGTAGAGGATGTCTCAAAGCCTTGGGACCCTGCACCTGCATGGGAGACCCAAAGATAGCTCCTGGCCCCTGAATTCAGATCAGCTTGGCTCCAGCCATTGCAGCCACTTGGGGCATGAACCAACAGACAGAAGATCTTCCTGTATTTCCTTCTCTCTATAAATCTGCCTTTCCAATAAGAATAATTAAATCTTAAGGGAAAAATAACAACCATGAAGACAGCCACTACTTCACGTGCCATGATATCCACAGTGAAACCCAATACATATGCTGCAGTCCAGTGACTTTCAATTCATAAAATATCTGTACAACCACAAAAAAAATTTAATGAATGCAGGGAGCAGATGTTTAGTCAAACAATTAGTACGTCCATGCCCTACATTGGAATACAATATTTTGATTCCCAGCTCTAATTCCCAACTCCAGCTTCACGCCAATACATATTCCTGGAGGCAATAGGTGATGGCTCAAGTAACTGAACTCTTGCCTTACATACGGTAGGCTTGGACTGAGTTTCCAGCTTCCAGCTTCAGCACTGGGCCCCGACCCTAGCCACTGCAAGCACTGAGGAGTAAATCAGGAGATGAGAGTTCTCTCTGTTTTCTTTCTCCTTCCCTACCCCTTCCTCCTTCCTGTTCTCTCCCAAATAAGCAAAAAGAAATACTCATCCTAATATAAGAGTATTTTTGAAAGTTACAGAAAATGAAATTAAGGGGTCAGCAATATGACACAACCAGCAAAGCCCTTGCCTGAAGCACCAGCATCCCATATTGGTGCTGATTCAAGTCCTGGCTACTCTACTTCCAATCCAGCTCCGTGCTAATGTGCCTACAAAGCAACAGAGGATGAGCCAAGCACCTGGGCCCTTGCATCCACATGGGAGAACCAGAAGTAGTTCCTGGCTCCTGGTTCTGGCTCCTGGCTTTGCTCTAGCCTGGCCCCAGCCATTGTGGCTATTTGGGGAGTAAACCAGCAGATCAAAGACCTCTCTCTCACACTCTCTCTTTCTCTATGTGTAACTGTGCTTTTCAATCAATAAGATAAATCTGTTTTTAATTACATCTTAAAATAACTTTGTTTTGCTGCAAACAAATTGGAACTCATATACAAAATTTCATGGAAAATGAGCACTATGAAAAACCTATGCATGGGTCTTAAACGCTTTTTTGCAGAAAGACAAGCTTATGTTTTTCCACAAACTTGTAAGTGCGCTCATCGAAGTCCCTTTCTGCAGGACAAAGCTACCACAGTGGCACAGCTTTATGCAGCACACAGTGCAGATACCAGTTATGAGGAAATTAATGATTCTCCTGGCTTCAAAGTATGGCATCCCAATGTAGTAGCCAAGTGCACCAGCTCCATTGCTCCCACTTCGTTAATTCTTGCCCTGATAAACAAACACAGAGAGGGCAAGCAACCCACCTGAAGTCTCACAGCCAATCACTGGGTAGCTGGGACTCCAATTCTGATCCTTGATACCAAAAGTCTACACTCACCTTCAGTATGCCCTGTTTCTCCCAGAGCTAGATGCTTAGGTGTAAGTCCTGCAACATTTAAAGGGCACTTCAAAAATTTCATTGGAAGTAGAATTAAAAAGTAAGTCTGTTTTGGTGCCAGAATTTTAAAATCAATGCATAGTGTTTTCATAATTTGCATTTGTCATGACTTTTTGAAGATCCCTCCTGTGTGTTTCCACAGACCCAAATGAGGACTTTGCCCTGGCATCCCTTGGTGGCTGGTGAAGTCCAAGGGCCTGAGGGGGTTCAACAGTGCTTACAGACCATGGTTCAATCCTTGGACCAACTCCTTGGCAACCAAACAGCCCCCAAAAAGAGAAACGCAGGGCTCCTGCTGAGAGCTCCCAGGCCTCAGGCTTCCTAGAAAACCACTTTTCAAAAAGGCAAGCATCAGCTAACAACTGGGAACACCACGCGGGAAGCCATTTGCCCTCTGACTAATAGCTTTTTCCACCTGAGCCACATTCCCCTCTTTATTTCCATGCCTGACTATGCTCTCCTAATCCATTGATACCCCGTACCTTGTGAAATAATAATTGCTTTTCCTCCCCACGGCCAGTTGCATTTCAGAGGAAATGCCAGTTGATGCTTTCAAAATGTCAGAATTTCTATAAATCTCTTAGATCACTTATTTGAGGAGCTATCCATCTTGCTGTCACTAAGCTCCTTAGTGCTGAAATCTGTGGCAGAAGTGTGATCCCAGGGTCCAGGCGCTATTAGCTTTGCTGCCCTGAAGAATGAGGGCAGCTGGACAGAAACTAGGGCAGAGCAGCCCACCTGGTCACAGGTGGAAACCTAAGCTGGTGGCTTAGGGAGCAGAGCTCAGGCCAGCCTGCCTGCGGCGACGCTACCCTCTTGAACAGCTTTCTGGAGGACTAACCTTGGCTCCTGTCTTGTTGTCTCTTCACAGGGATTGACTACCTTCACCCGGACCTCGCCTCCAACTATGTAAGTACAAACTGACATTGGTGGAGAGAAGTGTGTGTGTGTGAAGCATTTTGGTGCCCCTGGTTACGGGGAACACAGTCACATGTACAATGCACAGGAATAAGCATGCAGACACACCAACAGGAACACATGCACACAACATGCACAAGAACACATACAGGCACATATGCACACACGCTTACACAATAATTGAGATATGTTCATTCAGAAACACATGCATGCACGCAGGAACCCACACATTCACAAACATGCATATACAAATACTAGAACAGCCCAAGTGGTTAAAAGTCACAGTTGAAGTAACAAATCAAATGAACAAGGCCTGGGACCTAGCAGCAGGCTTTTTAAATGGCTGTATGATAAAAGAAGAGATAAAAACTTGAAGTCTAGGAAATAAGACTACCAAGCAAACAGGTAGAGGAAGGTACAAAGAAGAAAGAGACTTGGCAAGGCTAAAGCAACTCTCGCTAACAATCCTGAGGGGTGGAAATGAGCCATTTTGGTTCTCACTGAACAAAACTGAAGGCAAACAGACAAAAACTGCAGCAACTAATGTTACAGGCAAAGCTTCATTAGAGTGAGAACATTGCTTATGACCACTCCATACTTTCTCCCCCACAACATTGAGAATCCCATTTAGTGGTCCTGGACAAGCAGGAAGTTTCAGCCAAGAATCACAGCACGTGCTGCTGAGCCGTGACATGCTGTGTTCCTGATAAAAACCACAGGCTTTTAAACATCATTGATCCCTTTACTCTAATTCTAACAAGCACAGTACTCAAGCCCTGCTATATTCACTTAAAATTATACTCCTATTAATCCAGATCTCAATCTATAAAAATGTTATCTTAGTAGTCACACATTCATAATTAGGAGCACAGGGTTGAAAGGATGGTTTGCAAGCTAGAGTTTAGTGCTCTGGACATGAGCAATCAGTCTACCAACAGTGAGAAAAACTGTTTACTACATAGATTTTATAAACCCCAAGGAGTACAAATTGAACTGAGCATTTTTTAATACTGAAAATTAAATGAATCATTGGCACAGTACAGGAAGAAAGGACAGACGATTAGCCGAAGCTAGACCCTCAGTGACAACAAACCACTTCTGCAGAACCAACAGTGAAAAACTGCCTATAGGTTTTTAAGAGCAGAATCAGCTCTGCGCTCCTGGCCCTGGCTGGCTCTTCCAGTGTCTGCTCTGTTTTCCATCATCCCCCATAAGTGGAGCTCTGTCCCTGAAAGGGATATGGGGAAACATGCAGGCTCTGATGCCCCAAAGTGCCTACCCAAAATGCACAGAGGCCCACTGTACCTCTAGGACAAATCAGTTTGTACAGCATTCTCACAGGGTTTTCCCCATTTTCCCAAAATGGAATTGCTCAACCTTAACATTTGGAGGAATTCAAGGTGAACTGTCTGCTCAGCATTTTGGAAAGCTGATGTTACACTGCCTCTTTCCTGCACACACAGACCAGCCCCACCAAGGCCACGGATAACAGACTGACCTCTGCACCGGTCCTGGAGTTTTTTGTCAGGCTGCTCCCAATGTCAGTGAACAGATGAGAGAGAGAGGGAGAGAGAGGGAGAGAGAGAGAGAGAGAGAGAGAGAGAGAGAGAGAGAGACTGACTAATTAACACAAGGTGAAAAAAAAATCCCCCTGGTATGATGAAATTGAGGAGTGAAACATCCAAATTAAGGAATATTGGCTCTTCTTGGCTCTCCAACATCAGAATACAATTAATGCCATGTTCTTCATTTATTTTTGAAAAACACTTTTCCAAATTAAAGAAATAAATACATGTTTCCTGTAGGAAATTAAAAACAGATTCAAAAACAAGTCATAATGCTGCTGCTATCCTTAATGTTTGGGGCATTCCTTTCTATGTATATATTGGACTACTCTTACATATTTAACATATCCCTGCCTACTTGATATGTAGTGTCCTTTTCATATTATTATATATTTTTCAAAACATGATTTTAAGAGCTACAGTGCATTTTCTATGGCTATAATTCATTTAAACATTCTGATCCCCAAGTGTTGGACAAGTAGGTTGCTTCCAATGGGTGTCTCACTCCAAAAGAGACTGTGAAAGACTGACATTGTTGGCCGAAGGACTCCAAGACACAACCTGCTTAAGCAGAAATAACTAGAATGTTTGTTCTAGAAGGGAGAAAACTTCAGTGAGACCTTATGTTTTCAAATAACTCAAATTCTCCATGGAGTATGAGGTTCAGGAATTTCTCACAGGAAAATCCCCACCACTGGGCAGAACCATGTGTGGGAAATTTGAATTCAGTCAAAGGAAGAAGTATGTAATGAATAAGGTTAGTAAATAAATGGAATGGTGAGTTCTCCCTCTCTGCAAATGTTCAAAGCTAGAGTTGATTGCAACTTGGCAGGAATGTTGTTGGAAACATGTCAAAGGCTACCCCAGGCTTAACCTAGAAAATACCTAATAATTGAGTGGAAAAAATGTGAATTCTACACAAAAACATGAATCTTGATCGTTTCCATCCAGATCTGCATTGTCAGCATTTCCCAAACACTAGGAATCTTACAAAGAATGTATAAGAGAGGAAAATGAACATCCTAATAGCTCATTCTTTAATTTCACAGTAGAAAGCCTAGAGTGACTGGCTTTTTTCTCTAATGCCATGCAGTTGAGAGTGAATCTATTATCCACACTTATCTTCTTTATTTTTAATTAAAATGTTTACACTGTCACTAGCAGAGTGAGGATGGCAAGTGGAGCAGACCTGCTCAGGAGAGCACTGAAGGCAGTGGACAATACTAAACTAGAAAAATGTTGGAACAAAGGACTAGCAAGCGACTTCACACCTTGTTAAGGGCCTTCATGGCTTGAATGTTATGCACTAGTGCAGTGCCCTGCTAGAGAAAGATGCTTTGGGGGAATCTTTGGGTCTCCCCAGAAGCAGACCCTGAAAGAAGGATTTGAATGTTAGTAATCTATATGGCAGGTCGTTCCAGGAAACAGATGAGGCAGAGAAGACAACAAACCTTGCCTTAACAAATCACAGCTGGCAGTAGAAACATAACCCCTAACTACACATGATTGTGCCAAGTGATCCCAAATGGCAGGGAGTACCAGGAAAGCTGGGATATTTGTACACCAACTCCACTGGTTGTTCATTGAGGACCAGCCCCAGAGGATGTATCACACATTTCCCATCTCCCTGCAGCTCAGGAGAAAGCTCTTGCTTGAAAAAAGAGATACAATGGCACTTAAGAATATTCCTGGAAAAAAAACAAAATTAGCATACAAGTTTATTTGGGGATAAAAATTGTTCACATTCTTTTGCAATGTTTTCATAATGTTCATAATGCATTATTTTTCATGAATGTGTTAAAGACTCCTAATATGCATGGATTTCAGTTTTTGCAGTGTAAGTTTATCTTTTATTCTATTTTTTCCAAAAACTTTTTATTTTCTTTGTCTTTATTTCTTTATTTGGGAGCAACAGAGTTCCCACCTGCTGGTTCACTCCCCAAATGAACACAATGGCCTTTTGGAACCAGGAACTCAATCCAGGTTTCCATGAGGGTAGAAGAGACCTAATCACTCGGAGTTGGTGTTGTGGGAGGAGTGGGTTAAGTCATTATTTATGATGCCATTATCCCATTTGAAGTCCTAGCTACTCTGCTTCTAATCCAGTATCTTGCTAATGAGCCTTGGAAGGCCCAAATGCTTGGGCTTCTGGCACCCAGGAGGGAAACTAGGATGTAGCCCTCACATCAATACAGGAGAATGGATGTCAGATCAAACACATACATAGCAATGTCTGCAACAGAGATGATACCATGAAAATTTTTAAAAGCCCTTCCTGATTTATGTTTGGTGAGAAGTGAAACTGTCCCTGAAGGTTTTCAAAAATTTTTTTCTTAATAATAAAACCAGGCAAAAATTTTCCCCAAAACAGATCATTCCATGTGTCAAGAAAGGAAGTTGAATGTGTGGGTAGTCCAGTGTTCTTTCCATTAAACTTGAAATTGTAATACTTCGAAAACTAAAAATCGATATGTAAATGTAAGTAATTAGTGTTAATTTGATTCAGCAAATCCTACACTGACTGTTGAGTGTTAAGCACAAATGATAATAGCCACTTATTTTATTCCTCTATTTGAAAATCTGAGGGACCCAGTCCCACAGGGAAATGCTCCCTATCCCAACTAAAATTGTCCTTTTCTACCCCATTAGTAATAACACAGAGAGAGTACTGTCCAAGATCCTGCTGTAGAGCATGTCCAAAGAGTACCCCTCACATCGTGGTCGGGATAGTTTATCCCACCCAGGAAGTACAATGTCTGTGTCTTACGCTGGCATGTGCAAGCTGCAGAGGAAGAGAGACACATGAAAAGCAAGCCCTTGGGCCCAGCAGTATGGCCTAATGGCTTAAGTCCTCACCTTGAATGCGCTGGGATCCCATATGGTCACCGGTTCTAATCCCAGCAGCTCCACTTCCCATCCAGCTCCCTGCTTGTGACCTGGGAAAGCAGTTGAGGATGGCCCAAAGCTTTGGGACCCTGCACCCACGTGGGAGATCTGGAGGAAGTTCCTGGCTCCTGGCTTCAGATTGGCACAGCACCAGCCCGTTGCACTCACTTGGGGAGTGAATCATCAGACGGAAGATCTTCCTCTCTATCTCTCCTCCTCTCTGTATATCTGACTTTGTAATGAAAATAAAATAAATCTTTAAAAAAAAAAAAGAAAGAAAAGCAAGCCCTCCATGAAGCGTCCTTCAGGTCAGTGAGAATGCAGGTGTGTGACCCATGCCTTTGAGGTGAAGGGCAGATGTGCAAGGAAGTCGTCCCGCTCCTCACTATGTGGCTCCCAGTCCAGCGAAATTGTATGCTTTTGATCATGGTAATGTTCCAAGCCTATGGGGCTCTCAATTTTTAATTACTACAATTAAACAACTGAGGCAACTAACTTTAAAAAGAGAATAGTGTCTTTAACTCACAGTTGTGGAGGTTCAAGTTGAAGACTGGGCAGCCACATTTTTTTTTCTTTTGTTTTATGACACAGTTTAATAGGCACCGGTGTCTCCCTTCCCCCTCCCACAACTTCCCTCCTCTCCCCACTGATCTCTGCTCCAGTCTTAGAGTGGGTGTCTTTCGTGACTTTTCATAAGTCCATCATGCTGGGCAGCCACATTTGTTCAGCCTCTGCTGGGGAGTGGCGCACAGCAATGACAGATTATGTACAGAAGGTTCTCATGTGGTGAGTCAGGAAGTGGAGAGCGGCCAGGCCCAGACTGGGGTTTTTATTATAACAACCATCCCCCCAGATCTACCTTCTGAAGGCATACATCCAGTGACCTAAGGAACAAGCCCACTTCCTAGACACTACAGTTGCATAGCAGAACTAAATTTTTACCCTCTCAGTACCACTGACTCATGACTTTGGGGTTTAAACAACAGCATCAATTTGGATGTTAAATAGTGTTCAGACCAAAAAAAAATAATAATAGTGTTCAAACCGAGCAGAAGGAAACTTCTGTAAGAACACATGGCCTGTGGCAAAGGGAGCTGGAGCAAAAAGGAGGCAAAACATTGCTTCCTTTGCTTCCAAGGCTGTTTTGATAAAGCCCACAGATCTGTGAAAGGCCCTTGAGAGTGTTCACGCTGAGTGGCAGGGTTTTTTCCCAGGCCTGGAAAGCAAGACTGAGGAGATCCCAGTAAGCACTAGGCAGGGAGAAGTGAAGTGAAACCAGAAAGGGAGGACAACAGGCCAATGTTTATTATGGGGTGCATTTTCACTGAGGGCATCTGGCGCTTGATCTCTGCAGAACACGAGGAAGCAGCACAGAGACAGCCTCTTCCACCACTGCCAGCCATTGGCAGAGGCTGCCTCCCAGGAGCAGGAGTGAAATGAGGAGACAGCAGAATAATTCCTGGAATCATGTCCTTTTCCAACCTGCCCTAGAAGTAAGCAGAATGGGGTCCGGCAGCCAAAGAGGATCTTCAAATGCCACATATACAGACAGTTGGAAATCATCCAGCAAATAACAGTAGGGTTCTGACAGGCTGATGAGAGTGGAAAATGAGTCAAACCCAAATGTAAATACTGGCTCCTTACCTCATGATTCTGCAGTATTAGACAAGACTACTAAATCTTTAATTTGCTTAATTGTGGAATGAGCAAAATGAATGTCATGTCAGATTTGTTATGGGATATCACTGAAATCATGTATATTGGACCTGGCACATAATAAATGTTCAATGAACATTAATTTCCTTCTCTAAGGAATTAAGAATGACAACTCTACATAAATTCAGGTTGCACTGATGGAGAAGAAGCAGGGATATGTCTCAGCAAACCAGTGTGAGGGTTCAGTGTACTTCCAGGGAGCTCACCATCATCAAAAGAGATAAAAAGGATATTTCAACCAGGCTATGCATATGATTCTAAGGTGAACAACATTCAGGCCTGAAAGTAGAATTTACCAAAATAAATCTCAAAGGGTTGAAAAACAGCATCCGAACAAAAAGAAACTAAAATAAGATAGAGGACCCACTGCTCCTGGCCAGGGGTGCAGTGACAAAGCAAGCCTACAGGAAGCAGGTCCTCTTCTCTGTCACAGGTCTTTGAGCTAAAAGGATGGTCACAGTAAGTTTGAAGACAGGGCTAGTCTCCAAGGTGGGATTGTAAGGTAGCAACTTCTCCAAGTGAGATTGCGTCCAGGCCAAGAAAATTACACTGACCACAGTGGGAGGCTCGAAGGAGAAAGGGCTACTTCTTGCCCTGGGAACCAAAAGACATCCTCTTGGCAACTCCAGGATCCCACACTGACTACCTGTCCAGATTTCTAGAATTTTTCCTCGGATTCTTGAGTGCATCAACATGGAAGATTGCACTAACTCAACCACGCCCATTCTTTCCTAGACTTACAGCTTCTGGTTCATCCAGAAGATTTCCACAGGCCTCCATCAACAGGGGTAAAATATTTCTCCTACTCCTTGATTTTAGATTGGGTCTCGTGACTTCTTTAGAGCCATAATATAGAGTAGCCCCTTCTTACTTGTAGTTTTCCTTCCTCTGATTTCGTTACACACAGTGCACTGCAATTCAAAATCATTAAACAGATTTCCACAAATGAACAGCCTTAAGTTTGTAAATGTGAACCCATTCCAAGTAGCATAATGAAATCTTGAACTCTCCAGAACCATTCTGCCAGACACAGGAATTATCTCTGTTCAGCACTGCTGTATA
Source organism: Ochotona princeps (assembly GCF_030435755.1). Taxonomy (NCBI): domain Eukaryota; kingdom Metazoa; phylum Chordata; class Mammalia; order Lagomorpha; family Ochotonidae; genus Ochotona; species Ochotona princeps. The sequence goes on along the minus strand of NC_080853.1, from coordinate 25,908,025 downwards.
TGGTGCCCACTCATTTGTCTCTGGATAGCTCTCTCGGTGATCTGAACAATTATGACATTACAGTGCCTGGGTACCCTTTATTTAGAAGCCTGTGCTAGATTATTCACCTCATTTCATCTCACTCCATTTGGTACTATAACATCTCAAATCATTACAAGAAGGGCCAGTGCAATACAATAAGATATGTTGTGAGACAGACCACATTCATACAACTTTCAGTATAGTATATTGTTATAACTGTTCTATTTTTATTAAAAGCTATTGTTGTTAATCTCTTACTAGGCCAAATTTATCAAACTTTATCATAGGTAGGTACAGGGTACTTTAAAAAGATTTCAGAAATATGAAATTAAAAGGTATGTTTATTTTTGGTACAAAAACAATTTGAAATCCACATTCACATTTTCCATAAATTTTTTGAAGCTCCCTCATATATATAGAAAAAAGCATAGCATGCAATAATACAAGAGTGCCAGTGTGCCAGTCTGGAGCCTGGTCAAGATGCCTTGTGGATCTCCCTGGGTGGTGCTAAACCTCTGGCATCAGCAGTAGAATAACAGGCTTAGGCTAGCCCACTGGAGCCAGTAGGAGAGACACTTGGAAAAGGGCGACCCCTGCTGCCACAGCCTGAAACACCTGAGTCAGCCAAGTCAGTTTACTGAACTGCAGCAACAAGCAGAGCTGCCTGGTTGAACCTGACCAATTCCAGCCGTATCTTCACCCTCAGAAACAACCAAACCTAGCTGAAATCAGCTGGCTCCCAGAAGCACTGCAGAATCACAAGCCACACAAATACATAATACATCTTAACATAAGGAGGGTCTGCAAAACCTTCATGAGAAATGCATATTGTGGGAAAAATGATGAGTGGGAGTCAAATTTTTTTAGTTTTTACTTATTTGGGAAACAGAGAGATTTATAGGCAGGGACAGAGAGCTTGGCAGAAAGAGAGCTTCTATCCACATGTCTCAAATGCCTGCAATTGAGAGGACTAGGATAGAGTGAGAACAGGAGCCAGGAACTCGATCCAGCTCTCCCACATGGGTGGCAGGGACCCAAGCTGCCCCAGCCATTACCTGCTGCCTCCCAGGGTGCACATTAGCAGGAAGCTTGAATCAGACACCAGAGTTGCAGATCAAACTTAGGTACTCCAGGTAGGACATGGGCACCTAACTACTAGGTCACAAATTATAAAATTGATCTACAATAAAATGAGTTTAGTTTTTAAACTTCATTTACCAATAATATGTTTGAAATTCCCTGACACTATAGCTGTTCAGGTTACCCAGGCTTGACTCCTATCCCATCTGGTACCGCTATACTATTTAAAACTCACCCCAGTCTAAAGAGAATATAAGTTTCTAACCCTACCCCATCAAAACCTTTAGGAATAGCCCTCATAATCTCTATTTCTTTAAAAGCACCCCAAGATTTTGGTGATTTATCCTACTCACTTATCTCGGTGCCTCCTTAATTCATCCACAAGTTGATGGAACAGGGCTAGTTACCAACAAAGCATATCTGCATCACAGTAAAATTATAGGCACTTTGTAGGAAAGTGTATACCCTGAAAGTATTTTCTGTCCCCCTTAACATTCAACACAGTGTAAAGCAGTTGTTTAATAAGCATTTGTTAAATTGCATTGAATATTCTCTCGCCAGTGCTACTGCAAATGAAACAAGGAAATCAAATCACACAGTGACCCTCCTTGGATAAGGATGGGAAACTCCAGCACACAGCTTTCACCTTGTAGATGAATGCCACTCTCACATCCCCGACGAGGGGAATTGAGGGCCGTGGAACCTGAGGCTGCATGGCTGAAGGCTTGGAGACAATGTTGTTTTCAAGGTTTATCAACCACTTGCAGATAACCAGGGCTGTGTCTCTTCTGTAAGAGTGCAGCCCACTCAAGCCAGTGGAAATGTAATTAGGTCCCCAGATGGGAGAGCTCAAATGATGCTCTCTGGTTCAATTCCAATTTTGGAATACTGTTTCTGCTCCAGTGTTGTTATTTCACCAACACCAAGTGCTTAGAAAAAGGAAAAAAAGCCCACCCCAGTGTCTGCACTTTTCCATTCTTTTGATGGCTCCTGACAGGTGACTGTCTCTAAAGAAGGGGTCCTTGGAGAGCTAGGCAGGGGAACCAGTGCTGAGCCTGAAGCAAGTGCCTTGAGCCCAGCATGGTGTGCACACCAGGGCTCCAGGCGGCATGAGGCTGCCACAATGAAAGGGTGACCACTGGAGACAGGCACAATCTCCAGCTCTGAATGACTCAGAAGCTATGAAGTATTGATCACACATGTTGCTCCTGGCTTTTAGACCTTTTAATATTTAAATAAGCACATTAACATTGTATATGAAATCAAAGATTAAATAACCTTTGTTTCTTACAAAAGGAGAGGATAATTCTCTCCTGACTTCACCCCCTTGTTCTCATGAATTCTATTCAAACCACTGTGAACACCTTCTCATCAGGAGGCCAGACTGGGAATAAGAACTTTTTAAAATCATTTTGCTAGACTGCTACTCAAAGGACTGTCATCTGACTCAGCCAGTATACTAGAGGAAACTGTCCATTTTTCAGAACATACTTTGGAAAAAATAAGTGAGCAAAATAAAATCCAGCTGAACAAAATAAAACTATGTGTTTAGACACATACAGCTGTAACCAAAAGCAAAGGAAGGAATCAGCCAATAGATTTTTTTCAAATTGCTCAATTGACTGGTTTTTGTTCACTGAACCCTGGCAACATCAGCAAAATCTGTATTGAATTTTCACAGTATGCAAGATGCTGTACTACAGAACTGATTTACAAAATGTGAAAAATCAGTCCTGCCCTTGGAGGGTCCACATGTAAGCATGTTCACATGACAACATGCTCAGTGCTATCACAGAAATAAAACATCACTGTCTTCACAGGTAAGTCAGCCCTAAGAGAGAAGGAGATACCTAAATGCATTTAAAGACAGAGGAGCTGCTTATCATGTAGGAAATGAACTTGTCTCCTTGGATCTATAACAGCACAGGAATTCACTTGGAAAACTGATAAGTATGATACTGGGCCAATGGTGACTGGATCTTTAACTAGAAGTTTGCTTCCGCTGAGAAGCTATAACAAAAGTGGCACCCCTCAACACACACACACACACAGACACACACACATTTTCTAAAGGCCTTCAATGAAGTCTTGTCACTTTGACTAAATTGAAGCCACTTAAAAACCAGGGTGGTGTCTGTCCTCCAATGTTTTAACTTACGAGAGAATCAGTTGGAGGTCTGTTGTCCCCAGAAGATCATTAAGAGTTATAAATTATTGAATGGATTAATGGACAAATGCAGGTGGATCAATGGATGGATGGATGAACAAATGGATAGACAGATAAGTGGATAGTGGATGGATGAAGGGATGGATAAGTGAATGGATAGAGATGGACAAACAGGTGGATGAGTGAATGAATGAATAGATGAATGAGAGGAAAAATCTCGTGTGGGAGTTAAGTGCTCTAGAGTCAGCCTCTCTGAATCTGTCAATATCACTCTCAACCACTTACTTGTGATCCAGAGCAAGTTAATCTCTGTACATCAATCTCCTCTTTTGCAAAAGAGATTGGTAGTACTGACCTTATTGGTGATTGTGATCATTTGATTAAGTAGTGTGCAAAGCTCTTGGACTTGCTCCTGGTACATTAGACATCCTCACTAAACACTCACTGTCATTAAAGAATTTTGTCAAAGATAGCATGACTAGAATTTTGTACACATATCATGAGTCTGAAATGGTCAGACCAGAGTTCCTACTCATAACCTCCTCTTGCATCCAGGACACATAAAGAATTTATGAAAAGCATTTGAAAGTGAAATTAAAAGGGGAAACTAGTGGGTTGGGTTTTAAACTTTCATAGTTTCCTTTCCCCTTCCCTGCTCTAACAGTATATATCAAAACATCATGAATAATCTTCCTTTGCTTTGCTTTTTAATCCAATTATAAGCCAGGCCCCAGATACTGCTGAATATTAAAATTTTAACCCATTACTTGTATAAAGAAACCAATTTTAGGAATATACTATGGTTAGTCATAGGCACATGAACCATGGAAGCACTGAAATATTCATTTTCTCCTTGCTATGATAAAATATTTACAATGAGACTTCCAAAATTTCACGGAAAATGGAATCAAAAGATAATTTGGTACAAGAAAATTTTGAAATCATGCAGTTATCTCATAAAACACATTTTCCATGAACTTTCTTTTTTAATAATAAATTTATTTTATGTTGATGATGTTTACATAGCTAAGAAGGACACACGTCCATGTGGACCACTGATTAGGGTGGGGAGAGTCAAGGAATGGAGGAAAGCAGATGAGACAACTGTTTCCAATCTCCTTTTTTCTTCCTGTATCTGGGGAAAATGGCGATAAGGAGAGAGGACCGCTCCCAACAGCCCAGCCGCATCAATACCTGGGAATGGGGGACAGCCACCTGATGTTATTCCAAGGTCCCTGATGTGTAGCACATTCAGAGGGTACTGCTTACATTGTTTTGATAGTTCCAAGATGTTGTTGATGTCATTGCTCCAAGGTTGAGGAAATTTCTCCAAGGTCTACTGGATGACATAGTCTACCCCAGAGTCTCCACTCACCCAGACACTCTGTCAAAGCTTTGCTTGGAGAGGTGTCCAGTTTGTTTTTCCCTCCACAGTACTAGACATCCTCTGCAGACCTAATGAATTCATTGTCATATCCCCTAGGGCATCTTGGTATGCCTTTCACTTCATAGGCCTGAGCAATTGGGGAGGCCCAGTTCTGACACATGTGCTCTAAGGTCAGACCACAGATCCTGTGGTTCGAGTACTGAGTCCAGTGGTCTAATTGGGGGGGATCCCCGAAAAAAACTCACCTCAGGTGACCCCAAACTGTCTCCTGTGTGTGCCAGCCAGTGCAGGATCCAACTCAGTCCATCACCCACATCAACACACTGGTGGTTGCAGTTGCCCAGTGAGGTCTATCTCCAGCCCCATCTCATACACAAACCTATGGATGCTACAGCCCAACTCATCACTACCCACCACACATTTGGCCCCCACACACACACACCAGCGGGAACTGCAACCTATCAAAGCAACTCCCAATAATCCACACCAGGTCCACCCCTAGCCCTGGTTCCTCTACATGCCAGTATGTGCAACAGACGGGCCAGTCCATCCTGCAACCCATTCGGCTCCTATACACATCAATGGGTATTGAGGTCTAGCTCAGCCTGATCAACCCCATTATACAGCCCACACTCATGCCAGCAGGTGCCACTGCCTGTCCAGCCAAGCCCACCCCCAACCCTGATTCCTATACTCACCAGTAGGAGCTGAAGCCCATAAAAGGGGTGCCCACAATTTCCATACTAGACTCACTCCCAACCCCACACTTTCCAGGTGGTTCCTGCAGTCTAGACTGACAGGACTGACCCGTAGTTCCAGCACCTGCCAACCAATGCCATGATAAAGCCTGACCAGCCTGCTCTTACTCTGGCACATGCATGCACCTATGGATATGGTCACTTAGCCCAGCCTGGCGCTCCCTCTAACCAGCTCACATGCAGGCCAACAGGTTTTGTAGCCCTACACAGCCTGCTCCACCCTCAGTCCCCGCTCTCACACTCAACAGCAGGATCAGTGGCCCAGCAGGGGAGTCTTTGCTGCCCCCTACCAGGCATGCTCCCACCCTGGGTCTTACATGTGCTGATGGATGTTGTGGCCCATTCTGGCATGTCTTTCCTCACCTCAGTATTCACTGATGGGTGGTGCAGCCTGGTTAAGCCTGGTCTGCCCCTAGTCCCAACTCATGTTGACGGGTGCTGTGGCCTAGCCCAACCCAGCCAGACCCCACTCCCAGCCCTAATGTGAACTGACTAGTGTTGCAGCCCAATCCGGCCTGTCCTACAACCTGCCCTGCTTCTCACATCTGCCAGTGGGTGTTATGAACTGACCTAGCCTGGCCTGCTCCCAGACTGAGTCACAAACGCTCCGGTGTGTACTGTAATCTGGCCTGGTCTGGGCTTCTTGTACTAATCTGCAGGGACTGCTTCCTGACAGAGGAGTTCCCCAAGCTCCTCTATCAGGTCACATCCCAGTCACAGATTTTACACACACCAGTGGATGCTTGCCCTACTCTGATTTGACCCACCTCCTGTCCTGGCAGGTACAGTGGCCTTGCCCAACAAGTCCACACCAATTCCGGCTCTTGCCATTGGGTGCTATAACCCAGCCACATCTGGTCCACCCACAGACCCAGCTTTCCCATGGGTCAGTGGGTGCCAGGACCTAGTCCAGCTGTCCTACTCCCACCCTGGCTCTTGTGAGCACCAAGGAGTGCTGGAGCCTAGCACAGTCTGGCACACCGCAGACCCAGTCCACACCCATGCTGCAGCCATGTCCTGCCAAATTTGCCACCCCCCATTCCAACTCTCTCACTTATTAGTGGCAACAGTAGTCCAGCCAGAGTGTCCTCTTAGCTCCCCGACTAGGCCTGCTCCCAGCCACAGATCTTGCACATGTCAGTGGTTGCTCCAACCCAGCCTGGCATAACCCATCACCAGGATTGGCCTTTGCCATCAGATGCTGAAGCCTAACCCCTTGATACTAGTTTCATAAAGCCTCCAGGCCCTGCTGGGCTCCATTTTCACCTCTCACTGCTACTTTTTTTTTCCTTTAGGAAAATTGCTCTAGGACCCACAACTTGTTTTGTCCCACACACATGAAGACATAGTACAAGTAGAAATTTACATCCACCCACAGCAACCACTAACTTATGACTGTGAAATACTAAAACCTTATCTTGGGTTAGGAAACCCAACCTCCAGAGTCACCTGTAGGAGCATGCAAATACCACTCCTTTCAGTCTTCGACTGAAGTTTCACTCAGACATAGCTTCCTCCCATGTCCCTTCCTGCCTCCCTGTTTCCATGATAGGTTCCTGCCAGGCGCCCAGCCTTAATAAATCCCGTGTCCACAGCTATCATCTCTAAGAATCCTGACCTTTTACATTTGAGCAGTCTGGAGCTTGGGACAAAGCAAAATTTTCCATCCTACTGAGGCCAAGGCAGAGAGAATTTCTGACGTAGAAATGAGATTAGCTTCTTCTCCACCATGGTAACCCTGCTGCCTCCCAACCTACAGGAAATTATTATTCACACACACACACACACACACACACACACACACACACAATCCTTGGTTACTAACCAATAATTAAAACTGGAAGTCAAGTACAGAAAGCCAGGGCTTGGCTCTCAGCAATGTTCCTTAACATCGCAAGCATTTTACACAAGACCTACGTTTTCGGCGTGGCACTCACAGAACCCCTCCACAAGGAGTCCTTTGCTCAGAGGAAGCATAAGATGTATTACAGTGTGTGGGAGGCATTTTCATTAAGCTATGGAATGAAATTATATGTTTTATAATGTGAACACTGCCAATTTTTAAATACAGGGTTTAGTGTGAATCTAAGCTCTTTATGGAGCACTGGTTCAAGGACAACCCTGAGTCAGTGCAAAGAAAAATACGCATGATTTGAGCTGTTGTGTCCTCTGTTTGTTCAACTGTGCAATGGGATGACTGTCCTCCCCAATGTGACCCTGATTGTCCTAGGAATCAAAGGAGTGTAATGAATATTTTTATTGCTGATATGAACACTCATGACATTTGTTTATCTGTCAAAATACAAATTAGGTGCCCCAGAGTGCTAAAGGCACTGACTCTACTCTTCTGCAGATGCTAAACTATCCTCCTTCCCTGGCTCCAAGATCACAAATAGACACTCATATAGCCACTAACTTGTAGAGAATGTTCCAGAAGACTCAGTGGGAGGAAGCCAGTCTCTGTGTGGATGCCTCTGTGATGACCACACGATCCTGAGTCTTTCGATATTTTGTTGGGGTTTTTACAAGGCACCTTGCAAAGAATGTGTGAGGATCCTCTGTGAATAACACCATGGCCAAGGTTCATAAAACAATTAGGTTCATTACTCACAAGTTGTCACTATTACCTTATACTGTGAAACAATTTTGCAGGAAATTTTCGATTTGTTTCTAGCTTGGTTTGCGCTCACAAATCCCTCCCCATGCATATGGAGACTTGACTGTTGGTGAGCAGGATATGAGTACTGTATTTTGTCTCCCACCGTCTATGGTTCTAGCATCTTTGTCCCCTGGTTGGGACCCTTTTTCCTCCATTGACTCCTTCTAAATAAATGTGTTGAGGATGTACTGTGTGCCTCGCTTTGTGTTTCACTCTTAATCTGCATATCCAACTGGTGCAATGGCAATTTCTTATCCACTGAGATGAGAAGCTGAAGTTTAGAGGATTAGGGATTTGCCTCAGCTCACACAGCCAGCAAAGAACCAAATGGGAAGTTCGCCGTCTGCCATGTCAATCTCCCCTATCTCACCCAGTGGTACCACCATGGCTGCAGTGACTAATACGCCCAACACTCAAGTCACTCTGACTCCTCCTCCCCCTGTTTCTCCTGGCCCACTCACTTACTAACTCTACTCTACCACCTGAGATGCTTCTACTACCAGTCCAAGGGTCAAGCCAAACTCACTTCCCTCCTGGAAGGGAGGGAAGAAAGAAACATAAAAGTTTCGTGCTAGCCTCTACAATACCTTGTCCCCAAAACACGTGAAAGACCATTCTAAAGATGACAGCAGTTAGGACCATATCTTTCTCATGCTCAATCCCATCAGGTAGCCCCCTTGCCCTGAGGATCACATCCCCTCCTCCTCTGCCTGGGAGACTTGCAATGTGCTGACTTGGATCACCTTTACCATCTTTGTCCTGCTTGTGATGGACTCCACTGCAAGACCTAGATAGCTCCCACACTGGCTCTTCCCACAGCTGCAGTAGTCCCCTGCTAGTTCCTAAACTAGCCTGTTCTTCTGCTCATGCTGTTGCAGCATTGTCTGTGTGCCTCCCTCTCAGAATGCCAGCCCCAGGAAGACAGAGATCTTAGCTGCTCTGTTCCCCCTCTTGACTCTCAGCACAGCACAATGGCTTGAACTCTGGTGGCCTGGTTTTATGGTTTGCTTCTCTCGTGCTTCTGTCGCTACCCTTTCCTTTCTTCCAGCTATGCTCCCCCTACCTCCCAGCCTACTCCCAAGCCACCACTGAGCCTGAGCCTTCTCTCTGCCTTTGTGATGCTCCTCTTTGTGTTTTGCTCATTGTAGAAATCATTCTTCTAAGAAAAACTATAAAAACTAAACAAAGCAGCAGGAATGATTTTTCTCAATGCTTTAACTCATTCATTTGACAACAACAGCCATTGATTTTGCAAAGATGCATTTTTAAGCTGGGAAAAAACTCAAATGTTTAATGCTAGCTTAAGGATCAAAAATGCTTCTGGAGGGCCTGTGTTGTGGCACAGTAGCTTAAGTCACCACTATTGATGCCAGCATCCCTTATCCAAGCACTGGTTCAAGTATCAGCTACTCCACTTGCAATCCATCTCCCTGCTAATGCATCTGGGAAAACAGAGGATGATGGACCAAGTACTTGAACCCCTGCCCTCCACAATGGGAGACCCAGACAAAGCTCTTGGTCCCTGGCTTAGGCCTGGCCCAGCTCTGGCTCTTGCGGCCATTTGAGAAATGAACCAGAAGACAGTAACTCTCTTTCACTTTCTCTTTTAAATAAGTAAACCTTTTTTTCAAAAGACTTCTTTATTTTTAGTGGAGTGGCTGATCAGATTTACAGAGAGGAGAAGCAGCAAGATCTTCTGTCTGCTGATTCACTCCCCAAATGGCCAGAGCTGAGCCCATCTGAAGCCAGAAGCCAGGAGCTTCCTCCAGGTCTCCCACGTGGGTACAGGGTCCCAAGGCTTTGACTGTCCTCTACTGCTTTCCCACACCACAAGCCAGGGAGCTGGATAGGAAGTGGAACATCTGGGGCCAGAACCATACCCATATGTGATCCCTGCACTTGCAAGGTAAGAATTCACCCATTGAGCTATTGCACTGGGCCCAATACATAAAATAAAATAATTCTTTAAAAAAACATTAAAAACTAAAAAGAAATACGAAAAAAGTTGTGCATGCCTATGTTTTTAGTAAAAAGCTTTGCTTATCCACTATTCTTAGGACAAGAGAATTCTCAAAATACAGGAATTTTGATTTATGGGGCTCTTTAAAGAAATGTGAAGTTTTAATGCCATCTTTTTTATTTTTCATTTTAACAGACATAAAACCATACATACTGGTACCATCTGATGTATTGAAACATGTATACTTTTTTAATGTCCTCTCAGGGCAAACATACCTATCTCCTCAATATTTAACATTCATTCATGTCAAAAAAAAACTTTACAAAATCCTATCTTGTAGGTTTTTTTTTAATGGAGAAATACACAGTACATTAACATTACCTATAGTAAGCCTACCGTGCAACAGAAACCCAGAGTTTCTTACTCTGTTGGAGCTATTACTTAGTACCCACTAACCAATCTTTCCCATCCTCCCTCCTCTCTTCCCTCACAAGCCTCTGGTAACAATTGTAACACTTTGAGCTTCTATGAGGCTTCCACATAGAAATGAAGTAATATGATATTTGTCTTTCTATGTGTAGCTCATTTCACTTAATACAGTTGACCTTCTGTTCCATTCATGCTATTGGACATGACAAGATTGCATCCTTTTGCATGGTTGGGTAGTATTCCATTGTGTGTATAGACCACATTTTCCTTGACTCTTCTCCCAGACTCTTAGCTTATGTTTCTTAGCTATTGTGAATTGTGCTGCAATAAACAGGAAAATACATGTATGACTGCTGAATCATACAGTAGTTCTATGTTTACTTTGTGAGGAAGCTCCACACTCTTTTCCAAAAGCTGAACTGATTTACATTCCCACTAACACTAAGCAAGGGTTCCCCTTTCTCTACATTTTTGGCAACATTTGCTCTCCTTTGTCTTTTTGATACTACTCCATCTACTACAGGGAAATGGTATCTACTACAGGGAAATGGTATCTCATTGTAGTTTTCATTTGTATTTGCCTGATGATTGATGATGTTGAGCATTTTTTCACATATATGTTGGTCATTTATATGTCTTCTCTTAAGAATTTTCTATTTAAACAGCTGCCCATTTTGAATGGAGTTATTTGTGTTTTTTTTATATTGAGTTTGCGTTCCTTAATGTTCTTATTCCTATTCCCTTGTCAGATACAAACCTTGTAAGTTTCATTGATTCTTTCTTTTGTTTTGCAAAATCTCTTTAATTTGATGAAATCCCATTTGTCTGACTTTGCTTTTGTTTTCTGTGCTTTGGGGCTTGATTCAAAAAAAATGTTACCTATTTCAGCGTCTTAATGTATTGCCCATATGTTTTATTCATATGATTTCAAAGTTTCAAGAGTTATATTTAGGTCTTTACTCCATTTGGATTTATTTCTGTACATGGTGAGAGATAGGGGTTTAGCTTCATTTTTCTGCACATAGATAGCCAATTACTCCAGAACTGTTTATTGGAAATGCTGCATTCTCTTAGCAGCTCTGTCAAAGATCAGTTGGCTATGGGAAGGTGGGTTTACTTCTGGAATCTCTAATTCTGTTCCACTGGACTATGCATCTATTTTCATGCCAACATCATAATGCTTTGTAATTAATGCATCTTTGTAATGTATTAAAAGCAAGGTAGTATAATACCTTCTGCTTTGTTCTCTCAGAAGTGTTTCCTTAAATTTCAGTTTGCTTCCTTAGTATAATTATTTTGAAAACTTTATCTGGGTATTTGAAAACTTCAGTTTCTAGGCAGTTGGTTTTCATCATCTTATTTTTCATTAAGTAAGACCATGTTTCTCTGGAAGTTCTTGGCATTTGTTGGTATATGATATTGTCTATGCACTGAAAGATGTATTATAATAATCTGGCTTCGTTTGATGCCATCCTTTCAGAAATCCTAAGCATTCTGTTTATTTTCTCTACACTTGTGGACTCTCTTCTGTTTCAGCACTAGCTTACACCTTAAGTCAAGGTTTGCCACAGATCTGCTGCTGATCTGTCCCAAATTCATAGTTGGTGTGGTCAGAATGAACTGGGGAAGTTCCTGCGAAGAAGTAGTTCATCTCTATAAGCTTTTTCCTTTGGCACAGACCCAGTTACCTAGCTCTGGGCCAACAATACCACCACTCTAGATAATTCTCAGAGCTCATAACTCATTGATACCAGTACAGCCTGGAGACAGGACCAAAGCCTATCCTGCTTTTGTCCATCTACTATGGAGATGGACTTACTGCCTAATGACAATCCTGCAAGTCACTGGGATATAAGATTGGTCAACTAGAGCCATAAATCTCCACTTAGCACCTGAGCAGGTCCAGATACTCCATGTTCAAGCACTGACTCAGCTGTCATAGTTCTTGTGAAGGTAATCTAGTACACAGATAACTGTTTCAGCGGGTGTCTGTGAGCAGGTGGTCATTGGAGTCCTCTTCAGCTGCCATTTTCCTCTGCCCTTCTCTGTCATCATTATTAATGTTAAACTAACGGTGCCATATTTACAGTTCCTTGAAAGGAAAGCAAACCTGCTCTAGAAACAATGTGTATAATTACAATCATGGATGTTATCAGTTCTTTACAAGGAATGCTTAAAAATCAATTTAAATGCAAATGAATCTTATCATCCCAAATCAGACTCTTATCATTGTGTTTAGATTAATACAGAAAATAATATTGAACACTAAATTAGAAATAATTAATATTGACACATTGCAAGCATACATTCTTGTACTGGTCTGTGGAAGAAAAAAATCTTAATCTGTGTGTGCACCATTATGTCTTATACATAGTGACTAGAACAACAATATTGAAAACATTTGGCAAGGTTAATACAAGACTAATAACAAAAATGTGAGGAGAAAATGGAAATAATGCGTCTTAGAACTCAGCTATTCTTTAGCTCTAAGGAAAAACACGAACTTGTATTTAAGTGACTACATATTAGGATTCTTCAACATGTTCATGAAAAAAATGGAGTTAAAATACAAATTTACTTTGGTAAAAAAGAATTGAAATCCATACACAGTTTTTCATAAAACAATTTCAATGAACATTTTAAAGATACCTTATAGGCATCCATTTCAAATTGTTTTTGTACCAAAATAAAATCCTTGGATTTCATTTATCACAAATTTTATGCAATGATCTCATACTGTTCAAAACTAAATAAGCACGCAAATGCTCAAAAGCTTATAAGGAGACATTAAAATTTGGGGCAAGTTTCAGACTATTGGTTCAGTCCCCCACATCTCATGTCAGAGGACTTGGGCTTAATTCAGCTTTATCCCTTCAGTAGTTAAGCATTGAATGCTATTATATACCAAGAACTGCAGAAAATTAGTTACCTATCGCCTACATTATAGATTCTTACAAAATCTGGCAGCATAAAATAAGCAATATTTCTTAACTTTATGTGGATTTTATGGGTCAGGAACTCAGGGTCACCTGGACCGGGTAGTTCAGTCTCTTGAGACTGCAGCCAAGACCTTAGCCAGGATGGAAGTCAGCAGGAAGCTCATTGGATTTTTTTTATCCACTTCCAAGATGGTTTACATGGAGGGGGTTGCTGGTAGGAGGCCGCATGTGTGTCTCTTCATGAACATCTTTTTAATTTTAGCTCCCAGTTATTAAGGAGAATAGGTGACATTTATCTTTCTGAATATGCCTTATTTTTTTCAGCATAATACCCTCCAGGTTCCATCCAGAATTTCATTTTTTACATTTGAATAGCATTTAACTCAGAAGGTCTTTTATGTTCTAACCTTGAAAGTCACATATCACCATTGTGCAATGCTCTGTTGGCTACATGAGTCAACTTCGTTCTCTGAGGGGCACACTGTGTGCCAAGTCACCAGCACCGACAGTTGAGACTCATAGGGACCAGTCTGGAGGCAGGATCAGTCAACGAATAACACAGAAGACTCTCCACCCTAGGAATTCTGGCATCTACAGTGTAAAACAGACTTCATGAAAATAGCTACAGAAATCATGACTTACTTGCAACTATGGTGCTCTGTTATGATGAAAGAATAGTATGTGCTATAAAGAAATTTGACAAGGGGAATTTGATCTGGGCTGCTAAGTGAGGGAAGATATCATTGGTGATGAGATACTAAAGGCTTATGAGGATTAGAAGGAGCTGTCTAGGTATCTGATAGCAGAAGCAGCAGCTAGTACAAAGGCCATGAGCCAGGAATATGATCCAAGGAAGGCTGGTGTGTCGGGGGAGGGAGAAATACAACAACTCGGAGAGAAGATGGCACGAGATGGCCCTGGAGACAGAAAAAGCCAGTTGTGTGTGTGGTTTGTGTGAGCTATTATAATTTGTAGTTTCAGTCTAGGAAGTCATCTTCTTAGGATGAAGGTGGAGGGGCAGAGAATATACCCAGATTTGGCATTTTTCCAAGATCTGTCTATCATAGAGATAGAGAGTAAGCAAGAATGGAAGCATAAAGGAGACTTTAAAGGAGAAAGATTATTTGCAGAAGAGCTATTGTGGTTTGAGAGACAAATGTAGTTAAGTACTCTGAACTTAGGAGAATCAATAAATGTCACTTTCCAAAAAGAAAGAGAGAGGGAGAAAAAGAAAAAAAAGCAGGGAGGGACGGAGGGAGGGAGAGAAGGAGGGAGAAAGGAAGGAAAGGCAGGCAAGCTGGTCTCAGGAACACTCAAAATAAGAAGAAATGTACAAAACAGGTGTTTCTAACAAGAGCACACAAAAGCATTATCAAATTATCAGAGATGGCTGGAATAGGCCCTTGTCATCCCTTAACAAGGGAATTTCAGACATGAGGGAGAGGGTAGTAGTAAGCAAGCAAGCAAAGTTTAATGCAGTAGTATATCCAATAGGGCAGGTGGTCAGATCATCAAAAGAAACTGCAGAGGCCCAGTCTGCATCAGACTGCAATTTGTAAGACCATGGGATCTCCTGTTTCCCCTTCCTCCTCCCTCATCTACTGAGATGCTGCAGAGCACAAGTTCCCTGGATGTGAAATTGGTGAAAAATCCTCCCAATTAACTCCAAGTTAACAATATTACCCAGCGTTATCCCCTTGGCACTGGGTCAGGAAGTCTTCTAGGATATCTCTTGCAGTAAGGGTGGAACCCCTACAAAGTTACAAGTATGTGGGACCGTAAGGTGCAAACAATGGGCTTCTCCCAAGGCATGCTTCTAAGCCTACTTTGTTCCTTCCCACAGAAATATCCTGTCTTTTCCCATCAGCCTGTTCACACACATAGTCTAATGTCCCCCTCCTACCCAATAAAATAGCACAGGCCTCATGAGGCACCAGGTAAGATCAACATTAGGGTCCTGAAGGGCTCTTGTCCGTGGGAAATGCAGAATGGAAGTCTTGCTCTACCATCCATAGGAACTGTACCAACCCAGGAAGAGCTGTGAATAGTATCTATGACACTTAACCAGAAACCCTGCTATGCTGATCTGGAAATTAATTGGATGCTCATATTTTTCACACGTTACAGAAAGTTCGATATTACAAAGATTTTGGACGGAAATATATTCAGTGACAATTATCAACAGTGTTCAGTCCAAAGTAGGGACCCATGTCTATTTTGGGGCTCATTATGTTCTGAGTAATAACAGGCGCTTAGTTAATCTCTTTTGATTAAAAAAATCTCTTCTGATTAGAATAATCAACCAAGTTGCTCAGAGTCTTCAATAGCTAATGAGGACTTACACCAGAGCTACAATTTTCTAAATACAAGACCAAACCTGGGTTCTCATAACCCGCTGTGCTTTTATTTATTTAATCACCTTTACTTCACTGATTCACTATTTTAACTTAATAAACTGTTTTCTAAGTATGTTACCATGAATGGAAAAACTCACTTGTCATATAAATTGGACAACCACATAAAACCTTATGTATGTGGTTTGACAAACACATGTATGTATGTGACTTGACAAACACAACACCCCCTGTGAAGTGCTGGACCTTCGTGATCTTGGAAGGGGGAGCCAGAGTCATCAGTTCACACAGCTGTGATACACAGAATAAGTCCCCACAGCATACAGAATGTATCATTGATACATACATAGTGATTGATAGTGGGAAAGAATAGCAAATGCAATGGGAATCAACAAGAACCTACAGAACAAGTGCTCTTTGCTACAAGGATGAGGTGTGAAAATATGCTCAGGCCTGGAGACTTCTAGGACTCTGCACATAAATGAATAGTCTCTAGACTTGTCTCCTGGGGTAGGGTCTAAGACTCGTGGTGTGTCCCTATCATCTGGGAAAGGAGAGGACAGGAGTGCTGTTGTGTGTAAAGGCTTGTTACGGTGTCTATGCTGCCAAATGATTCCTGCAGATGTTCTCTACTGGAAAATACCACTGATACCTAAACATGGGTGTTTTTCAAGGCGAAACCTGTCTGTTACCTAATGTCTTACTAATGCAAATGCAAATGGTCCAATTCATTTGGGAAAAGATTTTACATTTCTTATAAAGCTAAACACACATTTAGCACTCAACTATTAATACCACTCCAAAGTATTTCCCAGGAAAAAATGAAAACATACATTTATAAAAGGTATATCATAACATATGTATATAACAGGTGCTATATACATGGTTTATTTATATTAGCAACAACTGGAAATAATTCCTAATTCCACAACAAAGAGCAGACAACTGATGGGCACAACAAAATAGGTGAACCTCAAAACACTGCATCAACTAAAGAAGGCAAACAGGGAAGAGTACAAAAATATTCCTAGGCTCCATAGGAAGCTCTAAACCAGCTAAAATTAAGATATAGTGGCAGCAGGCAGAACATGATGGCCTGAGAATGGTGAATACTCACAATAACATGAGAGAATTATCCAATGTGACAAAATGTTCCTTTCTTTGCTAGTGTGATGGCTACATGGGTACTCCTCCCTCCATTTCCAAAACTGGTGAGTTCCAGGACCACTTACAGATATAAAAATCTGTTGATGTTCAAATGTCTTAAAGAAAATAATACAGTATTTGCATAGAATCTATACACATCCTCCCATATACTTTAAATCAACTCTACCATTGTACTTAATACAACGTGATATGTAAATGACTGCTTTATTATACTTCTTATTTGTACTAAATTTTATTTTTATTGTTATATTGTTACTTTTACTGTTTTCTTTTTTGATATTTTTAACCTGTGGTTGGTTGACTCTGCAAATATGGGACCCTCAGAGGCAGAGGGCTGAGCATACAGAGAGGACATACTAAATGGCATGGAACTGCAGCTCACATTTAATATTTTACAGTTAAAAAACATGGGAGATTTCTCCCAACACACCATCAGGCAGGCCCCAGAGACAGATTGGAGATAGGATGGAGGATTCAAAACAGTTTATTTGCTGACTGGTTCATCTGAGAGGGGACTGAGCTCCGTGACTTGAGACCACACTTGGAACAAGAAGCTCCTTAGATCAATTGGTCAAGCAGGTTCATGGAGGAGGTACAGAGAGCAGAATGTCAGGACATTTTTCTCCCAAAGACAGAAAGATGGCAGCCAGCTGTTTCACCAAAGAGACTTTCCAACCAGGACCCAACCTGACTGCCTATTAGTTCCATTTACCTCCTTTCAGTAACAAATGCCAAGGCACCTGGAAACTCTCCATCACTTGCCAGGGTGACAGAGGTACTGTTTAATCATTGTTATTAAATTCTCAGAAATGCACTACTTTATTTTTTTTCCTATATTTGCATTCTATTACAGAGGCAAGGCATGCTCATCATGAAAAATATACAAACATTACAGAAGTTCAGATAAAATAAAAACTGCAATTCTATTTTCTCTCTAACAATCCCTTTACCAATTCTAAGTGGACCCTTCCAGACTTTTCCTCCAAAACTGGAATAATACAGTGTATCACCAAACTGTTCTTTTATTTGACAACTTAGTCTTTTCCATGATATAGCTGCACCGCAATTTATCTCACCAATCCTCTAATGACTGACACCTTGATTCTCCCCCAAAATGTTGTTATTATAACCCGCAGAATGAATAGTCCAGGGAATTTCTTAAAGTTCATGGAAATAGCATTAGAATTAGTTTACCTTGGTGCAAAAGTATTCTAAAATCCATACATATCGGGGGTCTCAAAACAGTTCATGGGAAATGCATATTATGAAAAAATTACACATTGTTTCCAAATCTTTTTGCACTAAAATAAAGCTTTTTAATATAAGTTACAGAGTTATTTTAATGTTTACTGTTATTTTAAAGGAAAGTGATAGAGAAGGAGAAAGATCTTCCATCTGCAGGTTCACTCCCTAGATGCCTGCAACAGCCTGGGCTGTGCCAGGCCAAAGCTAGGAGTGATCATCTTTAGTCAGATCTCCCACATGGGTGACAGACACTCAAGTACTTGATCCATCATTTGCTGCCTCCCAGGACATGCATTAGCAGGGAGCTGGGTCAGAAGCAGTATAGCCAAGATATCAAACCAGGAACTCTAATATGACACAGGTGCATCCAAAGTGGCAACTTAATCCTCTCTATCACAATGCCCATTCCAAAGTAAGTTTTTATAATTCCATTTTCCACAGTTTTTCTGAACTCCCATCATATTCTTGAATCCAGATCACTTCCTTCCTCATGTCCATATGCCTTGAAGATAAAATTCTGAAGTAAAATGTCTGGGTCAAGGAATGTATGAGATTTTGGTTTTGATAAAAGTTATCAAAGTATTGCCTGAATAATTTATAACATCCCTTCTCATTTCAATCTCAAAGAGAGGAGAAATAAAGCTGAAGGACTGTCACAATATCCAGACTCTTCAACACCCTTGAAAAGCAGAAATGGAACTGAAGCCAAAGTGTCCTTATTTTTATTGCTGACATAAACTCCATGATGAGGAAATAAAACCCATGCTATAGAAAAATACTCAAATTATGAGATTACTGAGAGTTGAGAGCCCATGACTTGAACATTTGCTGGTTAATAGAAACAGTGTTGTATTAATTATTGTTATTAACCAGAAATGAAGATAAATTGAAGAGAGCTCCTGCCAGTCAAGCCCCAACTAAAATGCTAAGTAGTGAGCTGCTAGTTGGGGCAAGAAGGCAAGCATTTGGCTATGACTGGGAAAGGGAAGCAGCCTGTATTCTCCCAGGGATTCGGAGAGGTTCCAGGTCCACACTGGGGGCGCCAGCATCCCATATCAGCCCAGTTCAAATACCAACTGTTCTGCTTCTGAGCCAGCTAATGTGCCTGGGAAAGCAGCAGAAAATGGGCCCAAGTGTTTGGGTCCCTGCAACCCATGTGGGAGATGGTAATGGAGTCCAAGTTCCTGGTTTCAGCTTGTCCCAGCCCCAGCTATTGTAGCCATTTAGGGAGTTACCCAGAAATGGACCCTCTGTTTTGATCTCTTTCCATAATTCTTTCAAATACATAAATTTTTAAATAAATAGTCTTGAAAGAAACAGAGATTCTGTTAATAAGTAATCTTAGAAGGTAGGAAGAAAATGATGGAGTGAGGGAAGAAGGAGGATGAAGGGAGAAATGAAGGAAAGGAATAAAGAAAAGAAGGAATGAACACAGGAACAGAGGAAAGAAATGGTCCCATCCTGCAAGGTGTCCCAAAGAATGACAGGAGTTAAGGTGCTTTTCAGCTAACATCTTTGAACATCTTTTGGCTACATCCCCCAGCGTATTTTTTTTTTTTACCTTAAACAGAGTTAACCTCCCTCTGAACCAGAGAGAATATTGCCCTGAAGGAAACTCAGCCAGCTCCTGTGATGAAATGCCCGGGCTGAAGAAGTACTCAGGCACTTCAGAAACCAAGTCCAAGAGAATTCGTGACCCATCCAATCCTGGGTCTAGTCCATTTAAAAAGAAAAATCCCTTAAAATAGACCAAAAATAGGCAACAGAGGATTGAAGAGGAAGGCAGTGCACTCAAAACTATGATAGAAATCATCTGTAATTCTCCAGCAGAAGAGGAGCACTTTACTGTTATGATATAAAATGACTCTAGTCTGATAGTCAACTGCTATTCATCTAATTCAATTTTTATCTCCAGAAAGTGAAATTTACTCTTTCAACGAACACATTAAATTGTGTAACCACCACCACAATCAAGAGACAAATATCCACATCACTCAAAAAATAATCCCCCATGCCCGACCCTCCACCCTGTCTTTTCTAAAATGTCGTATGAACAAAACAACATACCTAAGAAAGCTTTTGGAGTCTCTAGCTTTTGTCCTGCATTAATGACCCATCCACGTGACTGTGCATATAGGTATCCTAACCCTTTTTATCAAAAGATATTATTCTATTGTGTGGCATACCAGTTTATCTATCCATTCTCTAGTTATGAGACACTTGGATTTGGGTGACTTTCACTTGGAAAAATTATAAACACAATTACCAAAGGAATTCACATATGGGTTTCTGTGTAGAACCACCACGTACTTTCTCCTGGAATTTCTGGATTGTACAGACTTAATCTCTGGAACATGTGAGCATCCCCACAGTGCATAGAAACAATTTGGTTGCCACTGGGGCTGGGAAAGTTCTTCTCTGCAAATAACATTCACACTTACACAGCACTGGTCTGGGAATGGATGAGCTATTTATCCAAGTTGCATCCCTGTGTGGAGTAAATCTCAGGATGTGGACTCTAAGGCTTTCAGTCCCATGAATCCAGAAAACCACTTGTCTATTTTCATTTCATGACTATGTCAAGCCGAGTCAAGCCACTTCCATTTCTCCACCCATTTTTGCATCTTAGAAGTTTCATATAGGGTTCAGTATTGTGAACCCTATTCAGTTATTTTGAAGTACTATATTGAAGTACTGGTCCAAGTCCTAAGTGTTCCACAGTTCAGACCCAGCTCCTGGCTAATGTGCCTGGGAAAGCAGTGGCCAATTGCATGTACCCTCGCTACCTTGTGAGAGATCAGAATGGAGTTCTGAGCTCGTGGCTTTGGCCTAGACCAATCCTGGTTGTTGCAGCCACTTGAAGTGTTGATCAACAGATGAAAGAGCTCTCATTTTCTCTGTCACTCTGTCTTTCAAATAAATAAATAAATCAGGGCCAGTATGTGGCATATTAGGTAAAACTGCCACCTGTGATGCAAGCATTCCATATGGACACCAGTTCACTCCTGACTGCTCTACGAACTTGCTAATGATTTACCTGAGAAAACAGCAGAGGAACGCCTGAATGCTTGGACCCCTGCACCCACAAGTCTGGTAGTGGGCTCCTGGCTACTGGCTTCATTGTGGCCATTTGGGAAGTGAACCAGCAAATAGAAGCTCTCTCTTTATCTTCTCTGTCTCTACCTGTAACTACTCTTTCAAATAAATAAAATTTAATTATGAATAAATATTTTTAGAAAGATTTATCAGCAAATTGACCTATATTTTTTTAATTCATTTTTATTCATTATTGGAAAGGCAGATTTACAGAGAAGGGAACAGATCTTCCATCCACAGATTCACTTCCCAAATGGCCAAAACCAGAGAAAAGCTTTGATTTGAGGCAGGAGCCAGGAGCGTCTTTCAGGTCTCCCACATGGTTGCAGGGGCCCAAGACTTTGGGCCTTCCTCTACTGCTGGATAGGAAGCGGGGCAGCCAGGACATAAATCAGCATCTATATAGGTTCCCAGTACATACAAAGCAAGGACTTAAGCCACTGGGCTACTGCTACAGGCCCTGACATGCAATTTCTAAATGAAAGAGATTAATTTAAGTGAAATACTGATTGGTTTTCCAGTTGAACATTTTTGGAAATAAATGCTGTCCTCAAACTTGAACACTAAATGTGAATTTTTAAAGTAAGATTATGTTCCCAGGAAGCTTTAAGAAGTTAAAATTATCATAATTACATAATGCCTTTTATACTTCAATTCTTAGAAGTAATGTTTGATGATTTATCTTCAAAAAAAGGAGGCATCTTTTACATTTTTTTCTATTATAGTTGAACACGGCTGAGTTAAATCCAATGAGTATTCAACCAGAACTAAAGACCTTCTTTGCCTACACACCTAATGATTCATATCTTGTTTCAGCGTAGTAGGCTTATGTGACCTCTACCTTTATCTGAAGTTTCAGCTTATTTCATTTTTCTGCTTTTCATTGTTTATTCTAGGATAACAAGAGTAAATGCAATTAAAATATGCAGATAATGCTACGTAAAACAGTACAATAGCTAAATGTGTTATAAATAAAAGTGGTATGAGGCTGGCTCATTTTCAGAGGAGGTTTGAGAACAATGAGATTTAATGTTCAAAAACACAAATAATGAAAAGTTGAGTGTTTAAAAGTTTGGAAACTCTTGGAAGCACACTTATGTTGTTGTTCTGCCTAATTCCAAAAACAATCACATTTTTAAATTTTGTTCATGAGCATATTCTACTTTTTAACTGCCCCAAAATGTCAGCAGATATTGGAGCAAACAAAATAATTTAGACAATTCTTGTAATTAGCTTGCTCATTCAACCCATTGAGTAAGACTGCTCTGTAAACAGCAGTGTTGGCTGAAAAAACCAGCCCACATCTTTGAACCAATGCACTGTTCCACGAGGGGATATAAAAATGGAGTATTGTGCTGGAAACTCTATTCACAGCAGAGCATCATGTTGGGAGGGCCCTTCCTAAAAGAGGACATCTCTCAGGTCAGCCACTTTACCAGAGGACAGAATTCTAGACAGGAAAAAATAGCATGGGCAGGGAATGAGTGTGAGCAAATGAAAAAAGACAGTGCTGCAGCCATGTATTCTTAGAACTACTGAGATAAACTGCCCCACAAGGCAGCTTTAAACAGCAGAAATTTATTCTCTCGCAGTTCTGGTGATACAGTCAAGCTGTCAGCCAAGTTGGTCTCTCTGAAGACTCTGAAGGAGCTCTGAGCTACACCTCCCACTTTCCAGGGACCGTTAACAACCCTGGGTATTGTAGAATCCACTGCACTTTCAATCTCCATCCAAGTGTGGCATTCTCTGTGTCTGTGTCTGGGTCAGTCTTTTCATGAGACAGAACACAGGTTATTGGATATAGCCCCCACACTAAATCCACCATGACTTCATTTTTACTTGTCTGTATCAAGTGCCATGTAACAATGACCTGATCAGTGACATGTATGCTGGTCAGCAGCATGTAAGGGTGATCACCTGAGAATATAACAGAGCTGACAAGGGTAGGCTGTCACTCAGCAACATTTGAGCCATTGTAAAATCATTGTACAATGCACATGCATGCACGTGCGCATATGTACTTATGTGCATTAAGAAATCGTGAAATGATGAAAGACTGTATTAGTGGCTGATATATTTATGACAGTATACTTTCTATCAATGTTAAATTCCTCAATTAAAACAATGATTTGAAAACAGCCATGTCATAGGATGCCAGCTTTCCCCTTTTTAAGTTTTTTTTATTCATTATTCTCATTTTGTCTGAAAGGCAGAAAAACAAATAGAGGAAGGTTTTTCATTCTCTGATTGGCTCCTCAAATTCCCCAGAGGTAGGCCAGGTCAAGTGTAGGAGCTCCATTTGGGCATCCATACTGGGTACCAGGAATCCAGCTCGTTGAATCACCTACTGCCTCCCAAGGTATAATTAGTAAGGAGCTGGGTCAGAAATAGAGTACTTCAATCAATGACTCCATTATGCAATGTGGCTGTCCCAAGTGGTAACTTACTCATTATGCCACACATCGACCCCTACCTCATCTTAATTGTAAGTATCCTCTGTAACACTCACAATACAACAATCTCAACACTCTCACCTAATGATGTGTGGCTAAGATATCCTTGTTGTTAACCAGTGCCTGCTGTTAATATTTCCAAACAAGGACACATTACATCTGTGGGGAGTGGGAAGCATTAGGGTTTACATAACATAGTGAATCTCCAATACGTTTTTCTAGGAGAACAATTCTACTCACAATAAGCAGAGTGATGACGTCTTTTTTGTTGTGTAGTGTTTTTGTAAATAAGGTTTTAACAGAAACACTGCCACCACACCTGTTTATAAATAACAATGACTATCTTCCTTCCCACTGCTATACATGTGAGTAGTTATGACAAGGACCACACAGCCCATAAAGACTGAAACATCTGGGCCTGGCATGATACCCTAGTGGCTAAATCTTCGCCTTGCATCCGCTGGGAATCCCATATGGGCACTGGTTAATATCTCAGCTGTTCCACTTCCCATCCAGGTCCCTGCTTATAGCCTGGGAAAGCAGTAGAGGATGCCCCAAAGCCTTGGGACCATGCAGCCACATGGGAGATGCAGGAGAAGCTCCTGGCTCCTGGTTTCAGATCGGCTCAATACTGGCCTTTGTGGTCACTTGGGGAGTGAACTAACAAATGGAAGATATTTTCCTATCTATCTCCTTATGTCTGTGTATCTTCCTTTCCAATAAAAAAATATAATATAATATAATGTAATATAATGTAATATAATACTGAAATATTTACCATCTGACCCACTCCATAAAAAGTTCTTGGAACTACAAAGAAACTGGTAGCAGGTCAGCCATGAATGACCTTGGGTATGAAGCTGAGCAGAGAGAACGTGACCCTGAGAACTTAGGAGATGGACTCCAGTGTTGAACTGTAATATTGAAAAGGTGAAGAGAAAAGTAGAGTGGACAAGGGATTTCTTTGTAAAGATTTATTTATTTTTATTGGAAAGGCAGATATACAGAGAGTAGGAGACAGAGAGGAAGATCTTCCGTCGGATGGCTCACTCCCCAAGTGACCACAACGGCTGGAGCTGAGCCAATCCGAAGCCAAAACCAGGAGCTCTCCCAGGTCTCTGACGAAGGTGCAGGGTCCCAAGGCTTTAGGCCATTCTCAACTACTTTCCCAGGCCACAGGCAGGGAGCTGGATGGGAAGCAGGGCTGCCAGACTAGAACCGGTGACCATATGGGATCCCGGCGCATGCAAGGTGAGGACTTCAACCACTAAGCTATCGTGCCAGGCCCAGGGCAAGGCATTTCTAAGGGCCCTGATGAGCTGTGCTGGGATTAGAGAAGAAGAGAAGTGGGAAGATTCACACCAAGGGAAAGGAATGTGCCACTAGCCATTGTGGTTTTGATGAAGTCACCATCTAAGGGTTGAGAGAAGACCAAGGAGGATGTGGAGACGGACTTGAATAGACAGATGTCGCTTTTAACTTTCTTGGTACTTGTCTTTTGGTTAGGGAGCTCATGGAACAGGAGGTCATAAGTTCAGATAGGAACTTTTCCCAGTTCTTGAAAAGATCAGAGATGTCAAGGAACACCATGGTTGAGAAAGGTCTAGAATACAGAATTGCTTTCCCAAAGACACAGTGTAACATCAATCATTAATGGAGCCCCCATGCACACAGAGATTGTGTGATTAATGTGAATTTTGATGTTCCACATCGTAGCAACTTAATAAGGTATGTGCACAGCCTCTAAATGAAAGCTGTAATCACTTTTTCATAGTGATTTTTCATAATAAAGTTGCATTCCCCTCACAGACGCTGTCAAAATTTTTTGGTTTCAAAACCAATTAAAAAGATGAATAGCTGTGAAAGAAACTAGAAGTACATTTAATCTTTCTCCAGTACAGTTGGAGATCAGTCCCTTTTCTTAAAAAAAAAAAATGGAAATATAAAAGTGGTCTTGATCAAACGTAAGATTCAGACTTCTTCCTGAAAGCAAACTGAACCCTTAGGTATTTACAGCTGTCAACATTGAGATATTTACAATGTTCCTGTCCCCCTTCCCACCTGTCTTCTAAGGTCATGACATTTTGTTTTCATCTTCTCCTCTTAGCAAGGTTATCCTAAAAGGATCACCAGATCAGAGGTTAAGTGTAGGACGCAAAAACAACCAACTAAGATGATGGCAGACAAGTGTGAAGGCTTGGCTTTTTTCAAGGGATGTAGACATAACTGGAAACCCAAAGACCTCAGGGAGCCTCTTTCATCAGTGCCCATCTGACTGCCATGCCATTCATCTTGCTCTCACTCAGTGCAGAGTATGCCAGTGTCAGCAAGGTATGTACAGTCTCATCACTTCTGTTTCTTTAATGGTCATGATAGGAATAAACGGCAAATGTCATGCAATACAGTCAGTTGATAATGAGTTCTGAGTCAGAAGATCTAACTCAATCACTTCTAGCTGCACATCACATTACCTCCCAGAGCCTCAGCTTCCTGGTCTGTACACTGGGAAGCTAGCACACTCTCAGAGATACCATGAGGCCCAAATGAAACCAGTTTGTGTCAAATTCTACACATATAAGGACATATTGAGAAGTCTGTAGGGAATGGAATTAAAAATCAGCCTATTTTGGTACATATTTTGAAATACAAGAACAAATTTTACATAATATCCATTTTACATGAACTTTTTAAAGACCCCTTGTATCCATGGGTTAAAGAATTATTTTGGCACCAAAATAAGCTTATGTTTTAATTCCATTTTCTAGTATATTCCATTTTGAAGTATCATCACATGTACTTGAAATATACAATTTATATGCATTTATATAATAGCAATAGACCCATGTGTGATACATTTATTATCTATGTAGCTATATTTTTGACAGCAGGAATGAACATTGTGTAAAAAATGTATTTAAGACAAAGTCTCCAATAAATGATACTTGGACAGAACAACCCCTGTGATGAGGTGACTCAGCTATCAGTGACCTCATCTTTGCTATTTTTAGGACTGAAAATGGAGAGGCAAGTGATCCTGAAGTTGTGTAATCACTTGCAGAGGGAGGGCTAGAAGCCAGCATCTCTGTCCCTCCCAGGACACATGGAATCAAAGGTCATGACCTTGACCTCACCCTCCATGTGGAAGAGGTATGGAATGCTCACAACCGAGGCAAGGCTGGAGGAACTCTGAGCATTTCTGTGTCAGAGAACACCAGTCAAAAAAACAAGGAAACACAAATGAACTTGCTCCTTATCACCTTGACAACCCAGCTATAGACCCTGGCCGCTCTATTATCATCTGAGTCTTTCTGCAGAGCTGTGTCTCTGCTCTCCTTGAGCTGATTTATAAAGACACTACTGCTAGACCTTGACAATGCCTTGTATTTGTGGAACTGCAGTTCTCAGGCTTGGACTGCCTTTATAGCCAGGTACTCCCCGCCCAGTTCAACTTCCACTGTGCAAGTTCCCTAATCGCAGTTCTTGCCAGTCCATCGCCCACTGGCCTAATCTGCAGGGCATCCCTGCTGTCATCCTCTTATTAAGTTGTCAGGACTCAATTCCGCTGCCTTTCTTAAATGTCCTTTTTTCCCTTCAATCTCAAATTAGCTATTGATTCCATATCACTCTCTCCTTCCAGGATAAGTAATGAAGTAACAATGGCTGGCAGCCCTATTTCTCCCTGCATTTATGCTTTTATGCAGTTCAATCAAATTCAACTGTCATCATGGTAGACACAAAAAGACCTCAGCAGTGAGGGCCACTGAGAGCCAGGAGAAATCCAGCAGGGCTCGCAAAAGCCTAAGAGCACTGACCAGTCCAGAGCAGTCACCTAAACAGAACAGGTCAATGCTTTGGATCTGCCTAAGCCAGTAGCTACATATTCTCAAATACATCAAATTTGGAAAAAGAAGGCCAAGCAATTAAGAAGCACAGCATGATAATGGTTCTCTATCTGCACCTTCAATTTTATTTAATCCAAATCATATATCTTCCTAGATTAGTAACTTCCGTTTGTCTATGTCATGTGTTAGAACTCAGAAACCCCATAACCTTTCTTTTCAGGAAATAGGCAGGATGTAAAAATAAGTACACTCTGAAATATGAACATTACACATACACACACACACACACCCCAATTGCTATTAATGCAGCTTGGCATTTAGCTTCTCTGTGAGGGGATGTATTTTTAAATTTGATCAGAAACTCTATTTCAAGCAGTAGGAAGCAAAAATAATTCACATCTGAATATTCATCAAAGTCAAATTAACATTAGGAAACCCATTACTAGCAACTTTTATGCTCCTTTCTTGTAAAAACATCTACTCACACACCCCCAAAGGCCCCTGTCTGCCAGAACACACAGACTTCACTAATATCATGCATAGTAATCACATGCCTTAGCCTGCTTTCTGTTATCTTCTTTGGCCCATTGGGTTCTCCCTCTGCTCCAAAGGAATCTATTTTGAAAGTTCGTCACTCTGACACATGCCATGAAGTTCTCAATGCTCCCAGATTGTCACCCTTTGATCATTTTACCACTACACTAAGTAGTACACTGCATTCTCAAACTAGTTCTAATGTTCCTTCTCTTCTGTGGAAGCAAATAATGTTGGGAAGGAGCCTTGTATTGAAGTTATTCGTGCTTAGGTATAAATGGCTTAACAAATTCAATAGCTTCCCATGGAAAAGTTTAGTGGTAGGAAGGAGAGAAGCAAAGTGGGAGGAGGCGGAGTTTGGAATAAGGAGATTGTGGAGACAGAGGAAGTGCAGGCCAGATGTAAACCTAAAGTCCATTTTATAAATGGAAGAATCAGTGCGACATGAATCTGGGACCATTTCAGCAGATCTGGGAAGGAGCCCAAAAGTCTGTATTATTAATTAATTAATTTGAAATATTGAGTTATTATGAGGAAAACAGCATGAAGGAAGGAGGCCTGGATTCTTGTCTCATATGAAAGAAGAATTTCCACATGGGCAAGGCAGTGAGCAAAACAAGATTTATTTAAGTCAGAAACCTCCTGCTGCAGCAGCCAGGAGCAGGCAGGAGCAGGGCTTCCAGAGAGGCAGACCCCAGAAACTCTGACAGCCAAGTGTTTCAAGCACAATTCGGGGGACATAGGAGAACAGCAGCCAATAATCAAAGAGTTGGGACAAAAAGCCTGAGCTGCAGTCCTGTCTAGCCTACTCATGGTAAAACAAAAAGCCATCTGAGGGGTGGCATAGGTAACATTTTTCCATTCTCATGATAAGTTAAAAGCTCAGAAGAGTGGCATCACTATTCCCTGCTATTCTAAGGATAAAACTGGAAAATCAGAAAGCTGGAATCAGCACTTTGATCTTGCTAAAGGAAACTTTTGGGGAGAGGCATACAATTTACATCTTCTTGAAGAGACCTCCTTTTTCATCACTTTTATTAGAACCCAGCTTAACTTTCTTTTAGCCCATCTACCTCCACACAGAGTGACAGAGAGGGAGAGAGAAAGACAGAGATCTTCCCTCTGCAGGTTTGCCATTCAAATATCCACAATAGCCAAGGCTGGACCTGGCAAAATCCTGCAACCCAGAATTCAATCTGGTTTCCTACATGGGTTGCAGGAACCCAAGCACTTGAACAATCAATCATCCACTGCCTTCACAGATGCACTACTGGGGATTCAAATCTGAAACAAAGTAGCCAGGACTCAAGCTGGCACTCCAATATGATGCCAACATTCCAAGCAGAGACTTAGCCCACTGTGCCACAATGCCAGGACCAGATTCTCCATTTCTAGCAAGTTTTCAGCTTATGTCAGTACTATTAGCCCACAGATCACACTTTAAGAACATGGGGCTAAGATATCAGCCACCAACAAGGTATTAGTTTAAAGATTCTCCACCTTAACTGTGCATCAGCAGAAACTTTGTTGCTAAGTTACTGATGCACAACCCCTAGCATACATCAGTTCAATCAGAATCATGAGTTTGCTCAACCTCGTGCTCGTGTTCCTAGAAGTTCTCCAGGAAATTATCCTGTACATCCTGAATTAAGACTCACTGTTAGTTGATAACTGGACAAATTTAAATCTCTGTAAGTAATGTATTATCTCGGGATGCTGATAAGATGCCCCAGCTAAGTATGCTCCTCTCCAATAATTTACAATGCCTGGTAAATAGTATTGGTACATATTTGCCCCTTGAAAATATAAATAAATGCTTGGTTGCATGCAGGAGCAAACGATGACATTCTGCAATCTATAAAATAAAAAGGATTAAAGCCAAAATGTAAAAATGGCCAATTCCAGGATTGAGATGTAGTACATAATTTTTTTTCCATTACTCTTTCAAATCCCCAACATAAATACTTAAATCTTGGGCCACTTTTAAGACTGACTCTGCTGATAACCAGAGAAGTCACAGCCATCAATCTGCTGCTTTCTTCTAGCAGTTCCCAAGCATCCATCAGTCTCAACACACCTACTGATATTAGTATGATTTCTTAAATTGACTAACATTTTAACATTAAATAAATGTATTATAGAGGAAAATTGCAACTCACCATTTCAACTAGTAAAACAACCAGTAGCCCTCGACATTAAGTAGAACTGATTGTCAAAATAAATGCAGCTGAGGCAAGCAGAGCTGGATGCCTCTACCTGTCATTGCCTCTGTCAGATAAAGAGTAATAGTGGAGCGAAGTGTAAAAGCCATGGAGCACTTAACAGAGACTCTGTAACTGGCAACTTAAAAGGGAATAGGGGCCAGGAAGGCATCAGTAGAGCCCTTGTCCTTGCTTGCACGCAATACCGTGTTATTTAAAGTGAGGACAAGGCACCACATACTAGGATATTTCACAATGTTCATGGATGCTGGTATAGTGACACAGCAGGTTAAGCAAATGACACTGGCATCCCATATGAATGCCATTTTAAGTCCCAGCTGCTCTACCTCTGTTCTAGTCCTTGCTAATGTGCCTGGAAACAAGGTAGAAGATTGCCAAAGTGTTTCAGCTCCTGCCACCTCCAAGAGAGACCCATATGGAGCTACAAATTCTGGCCTTGGGCCTAGCCCAGTGCTAACTGTTGGAGCCATTTAGGGAGTGAACCACCAGATAGAAGCACTCTCTCTCTCTCTCTCTCTCTCCTTCAAATCAATACAAAAAATATAAAAAAAAAAAAGTTCTTGAAGGCCCAGCGTGGTAGCCTAATGGATAAATCCTCGCCTTACATCTCCCAGGATCTCATTATGTGAACTAGTTCATGTCCCAGCTGCTCCACTTCCCATCCAGCTCCCTGCCTGTAGCCTAGGAAAGCAATCAAGGATGTTCCAAAGCCTTGGAATCCTGCACCCATGTGGGAGACTCAGAAGAAGCTCCTGGCTCCTGGCTTTGCATTAGCTCAGCTCCAGTCACTGAGGTTACTTGGGGAGTGAACCAGCAGATGGAAGATCTTTATCTCTGTATCTCCTTCTCTCTGTAAATCAGCATTTCCAATAAAAAAGATTTTTTTAAATGTACTTAACTGTGTTTTATTAAAATAAAACCATCATGGAAGGGTCTGGCATAATGACTCAATTGGCTAATTCTTCCCTTACAAGTGCCAGGATCTTAGTTCGTGTCCTGCTTACTCTACTTCCAATCCAGTTCCCTGCTTGTGACCTGGGAAAGCAGTGGAGGATGGCCCGAAACCTGGGAGCCTGCACTTGTATGGGACACCCAGAAGAAGCTCCTGGCTCCTGGCTTCAGATTGGCTCAGTTCTGACCACTGCAGCCATCTGGGAGTGAACAAGCAGATGAAAGATATTTTTCTCTGTCTCTCCTTCTCTCTGTAAATCTGCTTTTCCAATAAAAATAGATAAATCTTTTTTAAAAATAGAAAAAAAGTTTATGCAAAGCGAAATTAAAACACAAGGTTCTTTGATGCAAGCAATTTTTAAACCCATGGATTTTTTTCAAATTGCACATTTTCCATAAACTTTCAGAATGTCTTTCACAGGTGTAAATAAACATAATTTAATTCTATTTCCCATCAACATTTTAATTATCTATTTTAATTAATATAAACATAAGAGATACCATGTAGTTAACAGATATAATTCTAAGAATATAATAATATTTCCTTCCCTCCCCTTTCTTTCTTCCTTTTTAATTTTTGAGATAGCATATGTTTAAGTTACTTCATAGTAAATTAGTAAAATAAGTTAATTCTCCACTAAATAAAAAGTTCAACAAGTACAAAGTACAAAGATCATTGTTTAGCAGAAATGTAAACAAAAGCTAAAACAATAATCAAACCCCAAGATGTCAAGATTTATTTTATTCAAAAGGCACAGTTAGAGGGCAGGG
Organism: Ochotona princeps; assembly: GCF_030435755.1. Classification (NCBI taxonomy): domain Eukaryota; kingdom Metazoa; phylum Chordata; class Mammalia; order Lagomorpha; family Ochotonidae; genus Ochotona; species Ochotona princeps. The sequence goes on along the minus strand of NC_080853.1, from coordinate 25,875,990 downwards.
GGACAGGAAAGACAAAGAGATCTTCCGTCTTCTTGTTCACTCCCCAGATGTTCACAACAGCCACACCTGGCCCAGGAGCTTCTTCCGTATCTTCTTAGCAAGTGCAGGCGCCCAAGTACTTGGACCATCTTCCACTGCTTTCCCAGGCTCACCAGCAGGGAGCTGGATCTGAAGTGGAGGAGTTGGGACTCAAACCACTGCCCCATATGGGATGCTTGCATCCTGGGCAGAGGCTTGTTCAGATGTTCACTTCCATGCCATAAATAGATGAACTTTATAAAAAATGTTTAAAAATGCATTGGTGGAAACCAACCTTAATCTAGCCTAATACAAACTTCAGTGGTATCTTCCAGCAGCAAAAAAAAGAAGACACAGAGAGGCAAGGCCATGCTTTAAAAGCCCTCCAGGGCTGCCATTTCCTGCATTAATATTTTCAGCACTTTTTCTTTCAACACTTTTGCTCTCATACACAACAGGGCTTTGGAAAATGCTTTTTTTTTTTTTTAAATCAGAGAATTTGAAAAAGAGGCATTCTGTTGATTTAAAGCACCACATTAATCATTAGGAATTCATATTAATTAATAATATTAACATTATTATCTCCTCCTATGCTTGGTGCTTAGAGCCACTGTATGGCCCAACTATAATTTGTCCCTTTCCTCTTCTCTGGGGAATGCTCCAGTAACTAGAGAAATTGCTAGAATTTCTCACGAGTAGGAAGGAAGTAAAGGAGGAGGTGTTAGCCTCATAGTCAAGACCATTGCGTCACTTGAAAAACATATGACTGGAAGTCTTTGGAGTATGGAAGAAAGATTTCAAACAAATTTCTAACTGTGTGTCTTTTGGTTTTTTTTTTCTCTTTTTTTGAGCACTAGAGAAATGTTAAATTTCATTAAGTTTTACAGCCAGACTTAATATAGACATAAATCTCTTTTATGTTGCTTTCAGTCAAAAGTGAGTTGAACATTATCGTTAAACAAGCACATGTGGGAGAATTATTTGAGGAAATCAAAATAGGCACAGTTGGGAACAATCAGCCATGACCATATGAGATGCAAGTAGGAGCAATAGCAAAATTCTTTAGGCTCTAATGGACTGGGCTATTTTGTTGCACAGTTACCATCCAGATGAGCTTTGTTCTGGGGCAATATGGTTATAGTTTGGAATTCTATCTAGGGAAACTCATTTCTCTTTCATTAGCCCGTAAGCACAGTACAATGTCAGCTAATACTATTACCCAGCTCCTGGCTGGGTTATTTGGTGAAATGCCTTCAGGGAAAGTAGCAAAACAATGCATTGTAGTTTCTTGTTCTGAATTCCTATGTCATGGAATTGCATTGGCAATTAATCATACAATATGTTGGACTCCAGTTCAAAAACTCCTATTGTTTGAGATGTTATTTATGTATTGTATTATCTGATGTTTCCTAAAAACATCTTGTCTCCTTGAAGCAATTTCTTCAAGATCTCAGCTTGTATATGATCATAGCTGTAGAGGCCGAAGTCTTGTCATGGCTCACAACAGGCATACTCACACAACACATTTGTGTGCAACTTGAAAAGGTGCCCCCTATTGGTGGGTGAACTGCAAAACTGTTGAACAGTACTCTCCCTTCTGGCAAAAACTTAAAAAAAAAAAAAAAAGATGCCCTCTTCTGGGCAAAAAAAAAAAAAGGAAAAAGGAAAAGGCAGCCCCTATGGGTTCAGAATTTTTGTTTTGTTTTTAAGTCCCAAATCAGGACAACTGGCTGGATGAGTCCTGCACCGCCCCAGCTGTGCCTGCTGGGCAGACAGACTTGTGCAGGGCACTGTCTGCACAAATCTGCACAACAGGCCTGAAGACAAAAGCCAATACGCTAATTTTGCAATCAAGTCAAAGAGTTTGTCCCTCAATGCCTTCAAAATGTCTCTTCACTCACATCAGGATCTGCTCTTCATTAATGCATTGTCCTATTACAAGAACCCAGTATTTGCCAGAATGTCAACAGAGCATGAAAAATCAGTGAGAACTTGTGTAGCAGACATTACATGCACCCATCTCACCTGGACAACCCCCCTTGATATTCTGGAAGTCTGCTTATTGAGAACACCTGCCATCCTCTGCTGAGGGTAATGTTCTCACCACGGGACCAGACAGGACAATACAAGCAGAGAGAATAGGGAAAGGACTGGTGTGCTCCAGGAATCGCCCTCAACCCGTGATGGCTGGTAGAGTGATAGAAACAATGATGGCACTTCCTCCCCATCATGGCAGAATGGTGCTGTATGGCCTCCATCCCTGCCCCAAGGGGCTAAGCCTTCGTCTCTGACCACAGCAGCATGCCTGGTAGGTAGCCCACATGGATTGGCATGAAACATAGGGAGGGTGAGCTTCAAAGCAATGGAACCAAACCAACTCATATCAGATTCCTTTTCAGCAGCTACAACCCCTTAGACAGAACAAGAGTGACAGGAATACACAGACTAGGAGAGTGACTACTGTGTAGACTATCAAAGGGAAAGCTGGGAGCCCAAAAGGACCAGGACATTGACCAAGGGTCAGCCAACTCTTAACGATAAAAAGTCAAATAGTAAATATTTTAGGCCCTGAGGGAGTCTGCCACACTTGCCTAACTCGGCTACTATAGGCAAAAGTAGCCGTAGGCAGTCTGTACTCAAATGAGCATGACTGTGTTCCAACAGAACAAAACTATTTGCTAAAACAGGTAGTAAGACAGATCTGTCCTGTGGGCCATATTTTGTGACCCTTGCTGTGGGTGATCAGAGAAGAAAGCCACAAAATAAGAAGAGGCAGCAGACTGCCACACTGAGCCAGGTGATATGCTCTGCAGCTCGCATCTCTTCTTCCATCTTAACTTCTCAGCAATCAAGTAGTTTTTAAAGACTTATTTATTAGTTTATTTGAAAGGCAGAGTGGCAGAGAAAAGGGAGAGACAGAGACAGAAAGAGATCTTCCATTCACTGGTTCACTCCCCAGAATGGTAGCTGGGGCTGGGCCAGGCTGCAGCCAGGAACTCCATCCTGGTCTCCCACAGCAGTGGCAGGAATACAAGTACTTGACACATCTTCCATTCCCTTCCCAGCCACATTAACAGGAAGCTGGATGGAAAGTGGAACAGCTGGGACTCCAACTAGCTCGCATATGTGAGATTCTGGTGTTGCGAATGGTGGCTTAGCTAGATGAGGCACAACACTGTCCCTATAGCCTGCATTTCAAAACATTTCAAAGATAGAGAACCTATAGTAAAAAAAAAAAAAAAAAAAAAGGCAGAGAAAATTTTTCAAGATCAAAAACAGTCTAGTTTGAAAACCATACTGATCTGATTTTAAACTTCCTTTCCCTTCCTCTCCACCCACATATGATAGGTCAGAGAATTTCATGAAAATAAAGATTTCTCCTTTCTTAGCTTGGAGTACACATGAGCCATCTGCTTGAAAAGTACACACAACGGGGTTAGCATCACCTGCTGGAATATACCAGTATCTCATCCTGGAATGCCAGTTTGAGCCCTGGCTGCTCAGCTGATACAGCCCCTTGCTAACGCACCTGGGAAGGCAGCAGAAAATGGCCTGAGTGCTTGGGCCCTGCACCCACATTAGAAACCCAGATAGAGTCCAGGCTCCTGGCTTCAGCCTGGTCAAGCCCCAACCATTGCAGCCATTGTGATGTGAGCCAATATATGGCATATTCCTGTCCCCACCCCATAAACTCTGCCTTTCAAATAAATAAGTCTTTCCTAAAAATTACAAAGGGCAAACATTGCCAAACCCTTAATTATTGAGCTTCTTACGCTAAAAGCAAATCCAGTCTTGCTTCCGATCACTAAAATATTCCAAAATTAAGCATCAGAAGTATCAAATTTCAGAAACGATTTGTTTTCTTCCCTGTGTCCAACTTTTTAATAGAAAGTAAACTGTTATCAGAAATTTCTTCCAAAACTAACTTCCATAGGAGCTCTGAGGTTGGTTTGGACTCAACCCCATCTTCTCACTTTCTGTGTAATGTTACAATGAAAACTCAAGTTCTTAATGATGACTCTGAATCATCCTGATCCTGAATCATCAAAGACTAAATCATGTTCACTAAAAAAAAAAAAAAAATATATATATATATATATATATATATATTTTCTAAAGCAAGAAAACTATTGCATTATAGAAATTAGCTGGCAAAGTCCAAACAAAAACTAGCATCTGGCTTAGAGCTTTAAACACTACTTACCCCAAAATGTCCACATAAATAACCATTGTAGAAAAGTTCAGTATATGGCAAGGCCAGTTTAACTTAGTTTCTGAATGCAATTATAATTCAAAGCAATAAATGATTCAAGCTCTTAAAGCCCAAAAATAACCCTTACACAATGTTCGCTATCATTCTTTCTTGCAATAAAACATTTGATTTTTAGCCAGAAGACCTATACAACCAATGAGGAACAACACCGGTTTGCTCTTGTTCGTGCTCAGCATAGACTGTTATCTAAGCAATTAAGCATATCAGTCATCAAGTCTATTGTAAAGACAACAAAATTATGATTGTTCAAAAGCCATCATCTCAAAAAAAAAAAGTCATCATCTCTTTCAACATATGGTCTCTCTTCTGTTGTAAGCGTTTGCAGAACGCCACAGGCTTTTGGCTACACATTCTCCAAGTCTTCCTTGTAACCCCACCAATCACGGGGTGAGCAGGAACAAGAGCCAAAATGTCTCAACCCACTGAGGTGCTAATAACAAACCAGAGAGATGGGCCGGGACGGAAAGCTAGGGAACCATTCTTTAAATTCTGGATCCTTGTTCCGGCCACCAGAACTTTCTAGACGAAATGATTTCCAACACAATCTACTCACCAATCTCAGCTTCCCATAGAATATTTCTATGCACCACTCTGGAGTCCGGAGAAAACAGAATGGTGCTATCCTAAGCCTGTCAGCTAAGACACCTCATGGAGTTACTTCTGCTATGCGACTTCATATCTTTAACACGTAGTGAGTCCCAAACCGCTTCGAGATTGGACCTTCCAGCAGGCCCTTTGCACTTCAAGAATAGAGCTCAGCAAATAGGAGCCCCATGACGGCTACTAACTGCAAATTTCCAATCCAACTTTGGACCAGGGAATTCCAATCTCTTCCATGGAGAAACAAACCAGACTTAGCAAAGAATTTTCCAAATCTATTGCTTAAGTGCAAACTCTCAGCTTTGAAGCCCAACGGTAAAAAAATGTCAACCTACTTCTTTCAATATTCATATCCTACTAACTCAACCAAAGAATGCTCTTGTCTGTGAAGAATTCAGGGAGAGTTAAGGGTAACGGAACAAAACTTCGGGAAAACAATAAAGTTACTAGTTCAAAATAGTGTCCCTGAAAGGAACTGAAACACAAATACCTTAAGGAAATTCAGGGGGGAAATATGCCAATTTTAGGTGGGTCCCCCTCAGACAGGGCAGTATACCAAATTCAAAATTAAATTTCAAAACTGAACAAAATATGCTTGGATCCAAATGAGACACAAGAAGGAAAAAAAAAACAGCGCACTTACCAATCTTTACGGCCAGTGGAGACTGAAGTCTTGGATGGAGATCTAGATTCCAAAACAAAGGATAGATATGTTTAAGACTCAAGGCAAAACGACTGGGTCAAATTTCAGGGAAATTCCTGCCAAAGTACATTTATTCAAATAGTTTGGTATTATACTGCTGATCATTGAAACCACTGGTGACAATCAGCCCTTTGTCATCCAACAAATCAAAATGAAAGTTAATGAAACTAGTCAGTGGGCTCCTAAAAACATGAAGCCATGAATACATTAGGTTTAACAACTCAAGTGTTTTAACTTTATAATGGAGCACAATGACTGAAAATATCTGAGGGTCCTTGGAATCAGAAATGCCAGTGTTAGGTTGCCAGTCTAATCCAGTATTTCCTGATCCAGTGTGTACTGTGGATCAAGAGCTACCTAAAGTCTTTACTGCAAACTCCCAAAAACAAGGAGAAGAGAGAGGTGCAGAGAGATGAGCTTACCAGAGACCAACGTCCCTGGACCAGCAGAGAGGGCAACAGCCTCCAAATGAGAATGGCTCATTGCTCACCACAGACCAAACAAAAGACAGATCAACTAAACAACTAAATTAAAATTTTTTTAATGATAATGAAATCACTTAAAGGCAGTTTAAATGAATACGTAATTGCTTTAGGTAGAGAAAGATTCTCCATGGGAAAAAACAATTGTGAGGGTGGACAACTGAAAAAAAAATGTTAGGGGTTAAGACGTTGACTAGGTACCTCATAACAATTCCAGTGTTCAAGACTTAGCTTTGCCCCCAATTCCTGCTAATGTGCATCTTGGAAGGCAATAGGCGATGGTTCAAATAGTTGAGCCTCTGTCACTCACATGGGAAGTCTGGATTGGGTTCCTGGCTTCCAGCTTCAGCCTTGCTCAGCCCGTTTGAAGAATGAATAAGCAGATAAGACATACATATCTCCCCCTCTCTATCTCTCTCTTCTCTTCTCCCCTCACCCCTCCTTTCTCTTCCTTTTCTTTACCCTTCCTTCTCAGGATAATCAATTAATTATACAATACTGAGGCACTGAAATGCCTAGAACTTTGCATTTCTCTCTACTGTAGGACATGGGAGTACATGCTTATTGCCATTTGCAACTGTAAATTGATTTGCTTGATCTTTTGATTAATTCTGTACCCCAACTAGGCCATAAGTCACAAGAGCGCAAGCACGCTGCCATGGTTATACCATACCCAGCAAGGTCTCTGACATATGCTTGACTCCCATGTTATTTGCCAAATGAATGAATAAGGTCAATTGTTGGCAATATTAGGAAATTGGGCAAAGATGACACAATGAGCGAAAAGAACAAGCCTTATGACAGTAGGAATTAGGGAGAATGAAATGAACCTTCTGCAAAAAAGCAAGAGAACTTTAGAAGCTACCACAGTTATGACATGAGAACCAGAACTTTCTGCCCATTAATCCAAAGAAGTAACACAGAAGTTTACCTTGAGTCCCAGATTCTGGGGAAAATCTACTAACCCACAAGGTACACCTCAGCTTAAAACAAAGACAGTCTCCGAGAACACAGAGCTCAGATTTGCCAACCTCTTGAGCACATAGAAAAGGCAGAGGTGAGGCCGCCTGGGAAAGAGTACAGAGGCAAGATGTACAGCTCCAAGGACACTTTCAACTCTCTCACAGTTTTACAAGGAATGACCCAGTACAGACCACTAACATGGCACTCCAAGGAGGGACTGTAATCTTCCCTTACCAGGTCTGTGGCTTGACAGACCTAATGAAATACCTTGTGTTTTTCAGAATGCCGAAGCAAGTTATGACTTCAGCAGCAACGACCCCTATCCTTACCCTCGATACACAGATGACTGGTTTAACAGGTAACCAGAATTCTTGGGCATCTTTGACTTGAAGCTGTGAGATTTTATTTTGTTTTGCTTTAACGCTTGACCATCACCAGCAAAATCATCACGATGCTTCTCTATACTGTGAATTTTTTTTCTTCCTAGTGGCTCGATTCTATAAGTTCTCAATTTTTTTTATATTAAGACACTTTCTTAGACTCATCTTTTAACAATTCTGTTCAGTCAAGCCAGGAATTATTTGCTACTTTAATCTCTTAAAGATTTTTTAAAAAGTAGAAATCACAAGTCCTTTCTTAGCCTACCACAAGATGATTTGACAATACTGACTTTGCTTGCTTGGTCTGTTACAATTATTGCAGAGAAACTTGTCCCTTAGGTTTGGGTCTGTGTTTGAAAAAGTACTTCCTCTATAAATTTAACAACAGCTCATGTGAGGCTCACTCAACAAAAAAGTAAGCATTACAGGTAGAGGTTTGAAGTATTGCATGAGATATATTTCCTATCACATAAAACTACCCAAATGGTCTATCTAAAGATAGTTTTGCTACTAAACATGTAAATTCAGCCTCTATTTTTCTGCAATTAAATATATGCCCAAAATGGCAAATAAATATAAGAAATGTCAAGAGAGAAAGCCTATGGCTTACTGAATAAAAGAATGTTTAGATATTTAAACTTAGTGCTCCTTTTTTGATGTCCTTAAATGAAGTTTATGCAAGCCCATTAACTTCAATAATGATGTAATATATTTTATGTGTGGATCACTGTATCCATTTCTCTCACATCTCAAACCAACCTAAGTTGCAGATAAGACAAAAGCTGTTCTTTTCCATCCAGTAATAAAGAAACAAGCTCAGAAAGTTGACTGGTTTCTCTGATCAAGCAACTGGAGTACAAGTCAGAGCCAAGGGTAGATTTACACTTCACATTGCTTCTAAATCCAAATACGTATAATTCTTTTATGGCAATCCTTTTTCTCAGCCTACTGAGAAAGCAGAATGTCTGTAGAAATACCTGGGTAGATTTCCAGTGACCCACACAGCTCACTTGTGTGTCCACACTGAGCAAGTACAATTGAGACTGGCAATGGCAGAGACAGGGTCCCAGAGATTGGTAACACAGAAAAGCATGAGGAAGAAAACAAGCTGTAACTTTATAACATAACAGTGTCTAATAGCATGCGTCACTCTTGATCAACTTTACCTGCAGCCTGAAAATGATCACACAGGACTTAGATCTGTGAAGGTGGAACCTGAGACTGTATTAAAAATCTCTGATAACTTTGGGCAAGAAGTGTCATTTACCCTTATGATTTATAACCCCATACCCTCAAATATCCTTAGCAAATAAAGCCTTTTCAGACACAGGGATATATAGTTGCCAAACATGTGTCACTTAGCCAGGAGTTGAATATAATTAGCAACTTGGAGCACCATGTGGAAAAGGGTCCAGCTCCTTCGTGATTGAGTAGCCACCAGCCACATGCTATCAGAAAAGAAGGCAACAAATGTGTTGGCTACTTGCTCGCTCCCTGTAGCTAAAGGCACTAAGTTTCTCTTCAGTGGATTGATCCAGGAATACAAAGGGTCTTCAAAAATATTGTGGAAAAACATGCATTGTGGGAAAGAAATCATGTGTGGACTTCAAATCTTTTTTTGTTCTGTTATTTTCATCTGTCTGAAGGGCAGAGAGAGAGAGAATCTTCTAACTACTGGCTCACTGCAGCAAATTCCCTCAACATCCAGGGCTGAACCAGGAGTTTGGAATTTCATCCAGGACTTCCTCATGTGTAGAATGGGCCCAAGAACTTGAGGTATCATGCCTCCCAGAATGCAGCAGGAAGCTAAATCGAAAGCAGAGTAGTCAAGACTCGAAACAATGCTTTGATATGAGATATCAGCATCCCGTCTTAACCCACTAGGTCACAATGCCCTCCCTCAAATTAGTTTTGAATTCCAGTTTCACTGACTGTTTGAAGCACCTTTATATAATCCATGGAATGGCTTTTCCCTAACCACATTTTCTGAGCCAAAACACAATATACCCCAACCAAATCTTCCTGGATGATGTGCTGTGAGAATACTTAAAAAAAAAAAAAAAACCAGCATTAAGGAAATGTCTTCTGTCTTAAAACACTGCATATTTCCTATTGCAAACTAGTTCTTGAAAGTACCATTTTAAACCAGCTAGAAACCTCTAATTAGGGCTAATTATGTTTGCAGTAATAAAAATTCATCATTGTTGGTGAAAAGAATTCCCAACTGTCTAATTACCCATGACACATACATAGTGACTCAGGCAAGCACCATCCTTGGGTCTTAAGGAGCCAATGATTCAAGACAGAATGTCCACTTTGACCAATAAATGTGCTTTTCCCAATTATCAAGTCATTTTCAGAGATCCTCGACCAGCACGGATTGTTGTTACAAAGACTGAATGATGCCACACTGAAATCATGAGTTCTGAGGACATAACTGCTGCTGTAAGCGATGTGGGAGGATAAGGTGTCAGAGCTCAAAACCTTGGTCCAATGGCTGGCATGATCCTGGAGATGGAAACCTGCTTGGCATAAACAGGAAGAGAATAAAGCAACCTTCCCATGAGTGTAGGATATATTTATTCAAAAATCACGCTGGGAGGATATGCTGTTTTCCCTGATAGTCACTACTACTGACATGCTGAGGAAGGAGGGAAGAGAATGGGTTGGAGTGCAGAGGAAATCAAAATTTGTCATGAATTGGTCATTGCCAAAGCCAGGAGATTGGTACCAGGGATTTCATGCTATTTTGCAGATTTTTATATTTTCTACAATAAGAAGTAAATTTGAAAAGCACAGAGCATAAAAAAAGAAGCAAGAAAAATAACAGACTTTAGTTTGGCACTTACTAGAGAGCTTGTAATTTCATACGAGGAGGCAACAGATGCCCAATAACTACACTGGAAAACGTTGCCTAGGCCAAAATAGCACAAGAAGTGCGCTCTCTCTTTCTCTCTCTCTCTCTCTCTCTCTCTCTCTCTCTCTCTCTGTCTGTCTCTCTCTGTGTGTGTGTGTGTGTATGTGTGTGTGTGTGTGTGTCTTTCTCTCTAACTGCATTTCATATAAATAAAAATAAATCTTTTAGAAAAAGAAATGCTTAAAACACACACTGAGCAGGAACTATTATTAAGACACTGTTTTTAAGCACTTTGCATGTATTCAATTACATCTCACAATCACCCTCTGAAATAGACATTACCATAATTATTTCCATTTTGAAAACTGAGGCACAGAAAAGTAATTTGTGCAAAGTCATATAACTAATACACAGTGAAGGAAAGGTTTGATACTAATTAGGGGGTCACCAATCTGGTATATGAAGAAAGGTAAATATGGAACTGAAGGAGGGGGCAAATGCACTCCAAGATAAGGGTACAATACAACCAAGGCAACAATGGGGAGACAGAGAGGTGCAGGATGTTTTTGAGGAAGCGGCCTCTGTAACTGTTGCGCCAAGCAAAAGCCAGTGCAAGAAGCAACATTCTAAGGAGTCCTAGAAGAGGTGGGATGCAAAAGGTTTGGATAAGGCTTTGAGAGAAGAAAGGAAAGATGTGGTGGTTGAGTCAGAAACCAGATGAGGAGCCTAGAGGAAGATCATTCTGCCATTGCACCTACAGAGGATTACCACACAGTAGGAGCCTTGAATCTGGCACTTACAGTTGGCAAGGGCAGCATCTACAGCTGATCCAGCAGGAACCCCTTGCCTGCTGTGCAGCCACCAAGACATGCAAATGGCTTTTCGGGTACTCTCTGGGTGTGGGCATCATATGCGGTGCTCATCTCTGTTTGGGGGCTCTGTTAGGGAGCTCATGCTAACATACACCAAAACCCTGATAAAGGCCATGGGGTGCTGAGAAGCCAAGGGCTCATTGCTGCTGGCTCTTCCAGCCACACAGCCTACTGCAAAGATTGCTTTGAACACAGAAATAATGTCTACACAGGAAATGCAGTGGGAATCCATCACAAGGTCCTCATTACTGTGGAAAATAGTTAAGTGCACAACAGAGAAACTCAGACAAGTAAAATGTTTGCTCGGGTTGGGAAGCCAATGCATCTTTCCCAAGCCATCCCGACTTTTAAACCAACTTATCACACCTACATACTGGCTTAATAACTTGTTTTCCTTCAAGTGTATTTTTTTTTCAAAACATATTGAAACCTCCAAGCCATGGTTCCTTTATGAAAACAAACTTCTCATATACATAGTATTGCTTTCAAGGAGCCTGTATTTAGAATGTCTTCATTTCCATTTGGTTTTTTTTTTTTTTTTTCAGGACTGTTCTTTTTAAGCAGAGCAAGTGTATCTATTCTACCATGAACCACTTAATAGACACATATGGTATTGGAATTCCAGAGATACATTTGCAAAACAACTGAGAAATCTGAAACAGCAGTTTGATTTTTCCCCTGGCTTATACTCAGGAAGATAAATCTGCACAAATAATAATAATAACCCAGATTACAAAATGGTAGAAAGTAATACTCATTTAATGAATATCATTAATGAGCAAAACAGAGAGAATTGATTTGCTGTGTGGGATCTGGCATCACCTCTCGTTCCTTGCTGGCATTCAATAAATATTGATCGACTGGGTGATGGATAGGTGGTCTACCTACTCAGCCATGCTGAGATGTTGAGTGGCCTTGACATCTGTCCATTTTAAGAGCTGTCTGCTGCTTACAAGGTTTGCAGCCCATGTTTGGTCAATAATCCTGCAGCCTTGCTCAGTTTTAAGTCAGTGTTTGGTGATGCATTGCAGATCTGTATTCCATTACTGTGCTGTTGTCCATAAAACTCCATCTTGCATAGCATTTCCTTGACAGGCGTTCACACTGAAATGTCATCTCTGCCACCAGCAATATTTATGAAGCATCAGAGGATGCCGCACACTCTATATATTAAGCCTTAAAGAGTAAGGGTTTCTGGATTAGATGCTATCCCTGGCTGCAAAAAGTTTACTATAAATTCGGGGGAGGGAAGACATTTATTACTCAAGCAACCAGAGTGGGAAATGAAGAAGATGAAATCGATACAGAAGAACATTTATCCTGTGGGAGTTAACTTGAGTGACAACATTCACTAAAGCCTCAAACAAGAACAAATCTCAGTGACAAAGTTTTCTTTCTTATTAAAAGTCGTATTTCATTTTGAAGAACTCTACACGTCTGGCATCAGAGGAATGTGTGGGGGAACAAGGCCCCTCTAGCTGACAGTCCCCGCACTCACGGAAAGGGATACTTCACTCTGGTGACGCCTCGTGGCTTCAGAATAGAGGAGCATCTCTTCCTTGCATATTCATGGACTAATTCTGCAGTCACTCATGGATAGTAAAATCCAAACTGTTCTCAAAGACCTAATTTCACTTTTCTCCATGTGTACTTCAAGCCTTCTTCAGGAAATGACAGGAGCTCAGAGGCTGTTGCTTAAACTACCCCCTGTAAATTCAAACCAGAGCACAGGGCAACCCAGCAGAGGGGAATTGGGTTTGCTCTCCTGGGCTATTAGATTACCAGGTTTTGTTGTTTGTTTGTTTCACTTCTGATTTCTAGTCCACTACCTGGATTATGCAAATCATCATTTAAAAGTTCCCTTCAACTAAAAGGAATAGATATGATACAGATTTAGAGATTGGGAAGAAAATTATAAAGATCATTAAAAATACTTCTGTGTTGGTATAATCATTTCCACTGTAAAAGTTATGTTATGCATGTCATACAGGGAGATTTTAAAGCATTCAAGCAGTCATAATTATATTCTGAGGAGAGAAAAAGACAGCAGGTACTGGCTGACAAATGCAGACATGCAGTAGCATGTCCCTTGGTTGGTAAGTGACCTTCAGGTCTATTTCCCTGTCTCTAAAATTGGTTCTCATGTTGAACATTTGTTTATATTGAAAATTATAACTGTGCACTAGAAACATTTGTACAGTGTTTAGTACAGAGCATGGCACAATGTAAGCACTTCCTAAATGGCAGCAAGCATAATTATGAATATCAATAAAGGGATTTCTACAAAAGTTACATCAAATATCCTCCAACTACACAGGAAAGCAGGAAAATGAGCACCAAAGGTGTGAACTAGATGGCCCAGCCATTTACCCATCTTTCTCAGACATCCATTCTCTCATCTAAACCCTTGATGAACCCAGGGAACAGTCAATTCAAGATTGAAGTTCCTGACGCAGATCTAGTGCTGTGCTTCTGCGCTGCTGCCTAAAGCAGGAGGGACACACAAAGACACTGCCTAAACAGGAGACAGGGCATGCATCAGGAGAATTACACAGCCTAGCACCTAACCTCAGAAAACAGAGCTAGGGTGGCATGTAGCAACTCAAATTTCCCACAGAAATAGTCATGTACATTCTCACCTGTCACCTACTGTAACCTGTCCTGACTTTCCCATTCATTCTCTCTTATAGTAACCCACAGGGTAATGAAACCCCAAGGTCTCACCCTGTAGAGTTCACCAGACACTAGACAGACAATATGATTGATGTAATTTAATCTGAAGAATCTGCATTTCAGCTGTAATGGAGCTAACACTGACATTTTATTATCCGAAGACAAGGTTTGAAAGTACTGCAGCTGGCCACCTCAGGATTCTAGCTACCAAGAGCCTGCAGAGCTATAGAGGCTGGAGACTGGAGAAAAGGACAGCCTCATGTCCATGAACTTGGCCAACTTTGATCCCTAACTTGTTAATCAAATCTACCTTCTCTCAATTAGCTTTGTGAATCCTGAGGTCTGAAGCAATATCGCAGTGCCTGGATGTGGGTCACAGATCCAAAGAATCAATAGAAGCGACTATAGAACTCATAGCCAAGAAAATAGCCCCAGGGAAGAGAGAGAAGCAAGTGGGGAATCCCAACCTCAAAATTACCCTGCAGTCACAGTGGCCTAGTGCCTGAAGCCCTCACCTTGAACGCGCTGGGATCCCATATGGGCACCAGTTCTAGTTCCAGCAGCCCTGCTTCCCACACAGCTCCCTGCTTGTGGCCTGGGAAAGCAGTTGAGGATGCCCCAAAGCCTTGGGACCCTGCACCTGCATGGGAGATCCGGAAGAGCTTCTGGCTTCTGGCTTCAGATTGGCGCAGCTCCAGCCATTGCAGTCACTTCAGAAGTGAATCATCTGACGAAGATCTTTTTCTCTGTCTCTCCTCCTCCTCTCTCTCTCTCTCTCTATATATATATATATGACTTTGCAATAAAAATAAATAAATCTTTTTTAAAAATTAACCTGCATTCCAAAAGACCAAAGACTCTGAACCAAAATACATCCAACAAAATTAAAAATCATGACATGAATTTCAATCAGAAGGAAATAATTTCGTGGTGCCATCTTAAAAATTTTTAAGAGAACTTATTTACTTATTTCAAATGATATAAAAAAACAGACAAAAACAAAAAACATGAGTGCAAAAAAGAGTCAATTACCAAATCCTAAAACCTACAGAAAACATTATGCGTAATGCTGAAACTCTGTATAAAGACCATCTAATAAAATCCATCTACATATTAAAGAAAAAACAAAAGATAAGCAACTCAATGGAAACAAATGAGCCAAGGTTATGAAGAAAATTATTCACAGCAATGGAAATTTGTATTGAAGCCCCTTATATATTCCAGATATTAATCCTCTGCCAGATACAGAGTTTGGAAATATTTTTTCCATTTTGTTGATTGTCTCTTACGCCATTCAATAATGGTTTCTTTTGACATACGGAAGCTTCATGTTTGGTATAGTTCTGTTTGCTTATTTCCACTTTTACTAGCTATGCTTTATACTCTTATCCAAAAGGTCACTGCCTCTATCAATGGCCTCAAGATTTCACCATATGTTTTTATAGTTGCATGTCTAAGATTTTGATTCCTGATTTGATTTTTGTATAAGGTGGAGCCAGAGGTCAAGTTTCAGTATCTTACACATGAAGTTCATTTTTCCCAGCACTATTTATTGAAAAGATTGTCCTATTTTCTTTGGTGTGTGTGCTAACGCCTCGTCAAAGACCAGTTTGCTGTAGCCGTGACTGTTCATCTCTGGTATCTCTAGTCTGGTTCATTGGTCTATGCATCTGGGTTTTTTTGTGTACTGCTGGGTTTTTTTAACTTCTCTTTTTATTATTATTATCATTTTATGATATAGTTCCATAGGGCCTGGGACAAGTTCCCCCCCACCACTGAGATCCCCTGTATTATTATTATAGTATAGTTCTTCATAAACAGTCATATGTCCATCACTGCAGGCCTGGACAATGGCAGAGAGTCCAATATCCTACTGTCAAGATACAGTTAACAGTTCCATTGAGAATCCATCTTTGATCTAGAAGTAGAGATGCATACTGCATTGTATCTTCACATCTAAATATGATAGTCTTCATTACACAGTTACCATACATTCCCTTAAATAAAAAGCCACAATACAAAATTAACAACAGGAAGAAAAAAATAGAAATTTATAATGCAATAAAGTTAAATAACATGCTACTGGATATGATAATCTCCATTACACAGTTGCTATATGTATTCTTTAATGAAAAACCACAAAACAAAATCAAAAAAGGGAAGGAAAAAATGACACAACGCCATGAAGTTAAATAACATGCTATTGAATGACTAATGTGTCACTGAAGAAATGAAAAAGAAAATCAAGAACCTTCTTGAAGAAAATGATGCTACTTTATGATCTATGAGTCAGTGAAGAATTTGATGGGAAAGTGTTTTTGAAGAGATGAAAGTAAAAAAAAAAAATCAAAATTCATGAGATATAGTTTCCACTGATCTTTGTTGGTGAGATACATGTTTCCTGTAGGCAACAAATAGATGGGTTTTGTTTTTGTAATCCAGTCTACTTATCTATGACATTTGATTCATGAGTTTAAGTCATTTATATTTAGGGTTAGTATGAATGGGGAATAATTTGATCCTAACATTTTAGCAATGGGTTGCTCATTGATTTAGTCCTCTGTTGTTATTTTACTGGGGTGTTCTTCCCATTTTCCTTTGGTTTTGGTGGGTGTTATTCCTCTTTGTCAAGAGAACAACTGTAAGTATCATTTGTAGGGCAGATTTGGAAGAGGCATATTCTTTTAACTTTTTCTTACTGTGGAAGAATTTTATTTCATTTTCAAAGACAAAGGAAAGTTTTGCTGGGTATATTATCCTGGGCTGATAATTTTTTGCTTTTAGAATCTGGAATATGTCACTCCATTCTCTTCTGGCCTGTAGAGTTTCCTGTAAGAGGTCTCCTTTGAGTTCAATTGGCATTCCTTTATGTCAGTTGATTTTTTTCATGTGCACATTTAAGAAACTTTTCCTTATGTTCGATTGAAGAGAGTTTGACTACAATGTGTCTTGGTGAAGACTGCTTTTGGTCAAGCCTGTTGGGAGTTCTGTGATCCTCCTGGATGTTATTTGCCAATTCTTTCTCTAGATTAGGGAAATTTTCCCCAATTATTCCATTAAATACATATTTAAACCCAGCTTCTCTTCCTGCACCTTCTGGGACTCTCATAACTCTTATATTTGGCCTTTTAATAATGTATTTCAGTTCTTGAATACTTTTTTTAGCTTGACCCAGCTATGCTTCCAGCTTTTTGCAGGCTTTCCCCAGGTGACAGGAAACATCTTCTAATTATAAGGTTCTTTCTTCTGCCTCCTTCATTCTATTTTGGAGACTCTCCACTATACTTTTAATTTGCTCCACTGTATTCTTCATTTCTGATAGAACAGCTTTCATTTGATTCATTTCCTGTGTGACATATTACTTAAATTCCTTGAATGCCTGCTTTACATACTTCTTGTTGATAAGAAGCTTTATAACAAGTGTTTTGAATTCTGTATCCCCCATTTTCTCGATGCTAACTCAGTTAACTCAGAGGTTGACAAAGGCTTTTGCTCCTTTAGAGGGGAGTCTTCAGTAATATTTATTGTGCCTGTGTCTCTTCTTTTGCTCTTGGTCATTGCACTTCTGGTTAGCAGATTCTTCTCTTTGGGGCAAGTTTCTAAGCTCTGTCACCCACAGGTCTACAATTTGATTTTACTTATTGTGCTTGGTACATGATTCTTTGTTTGCAGTCACTTGTGCCACTCCCTCCAGTGAATTCCAGGTCTGGGTTCTTATGTTAGATTTCTACGATGGTCTCTTAGCCCCAGCTCCTGGCTCACCAGTCTCCACGTCCTGTGATGCTGTGCTGAGGCTGTACAGTTGTCTGTACAACCTTTCTCCCAGTTCCAGTTTATGCAGTTCCTAGGATTAGGGAGACACCAGGTATCCTATATAGCTTGGTTGTTGTTGGTGCTGATCTTGCTAGAACCTGTTGGCTGTTAGGTCTGAGGGCCACACAAGCCTATTTTGACCTGTACAATGCCAAAGTTGGTATTATTTTCCCTGTGGGACCAGTGTAATTCACTGAGCTCAGTGAGTTCGCTCCCAGCTCAGCACATGCACAGCTCACTGCTGTCCCTCCAGTCTCAGTCTTAATGCCTTTGCTACATTGTACAAAATGGCATCTGATAAGCCACTACTAGAGTTCTTGATCTGCTGGCCATTAGTTCAGAGGACTACCTGGACCTATCTTGGGTGGCACCTATAGGATGCCACATTGTTGCAGTTTATTGAGCCAGAAATGAGTTCACTGCCAGCTCAATGCATGTGCAGTCCTATCCCATAGCCTTTGCCTCCTTAAACAAAATGGCGCTGATTCAACCCTAGGGGGCAGACTCAGCTGTGAAATCCACCCTGTTCTCGCACCACCCATCTGGGACCTGCTGCTCTGTCTCTACTCCTGTTCAAATCAAACAGACCAGCAGGATGGGCAGTTCTTTGTCTGGGTTTACCTCCTGAGCAGCTGGTGAATATCCCTTCCCACCTTGTTGATGCCAGAGTTCTGGCTGCTGGTACAGTTCACATCGCTGCTCACTGAATGCTACTGGGGTATTGGTCACAGCAACACCACACTGTTGTGTCTGCTGCTTTCCTGTGTCCGTCAGTCTCTAGGTGCTCCTCTGCTGTCGTTCTGTCCTGTCCTATTTCCTGGAATGTGCCCTCTCTGGCTAATGTTTCCATCTGTTTGAATGTGTCCTTACCCTATTCCCCTCTCTTGATTCTTCTATATCCTGCTATTTTGATTACATTAGTTCTGTAATATGTCCCAAAATCTCAAACTTCATCATTTCATTCAAGACTGCTTTGGCTATTTAGGGTTTTTGCATTTTTGCATTTTAAGATCACTTGTCAAGATTTTAAAAGGTTAAAAAAAAATCACTTGTCCAGTTCTGTGAAGAATGCCATTCACATTCCAAAGGAAATTACTAAGAATCTGTAAGTTGTTTAGAATGGACATTTTAATAGTAATTCTCTTAATCTATTTTTTATCAATTTCTTTTATCAATGCTTTGTAATGCTCATTTTAATCATGCTTAAGTGGTTACATTTATTTTTTGTAGCCACTGTGAGGGGATTGCTTTTATAATTTCTTTCTCTTTTAGTTCATTAATGGAGTATAAAAATGCTACCGACTTTTTGTGCTGATTTTGCATTCTGTGACTTTACTGAATTTGCTTATTAGTTCTAATAGTCTTTTAATGGAATCCAGGTTTTTTTTTACATAAAGACTCAAGTCATCTGTAAATAAGAGTAATTTCACTTCTTACAGACCTATTTGAATACCTTTTATTTCTGTCCACTACTTAGAGTTTCCAATCGTATTTTGAATAAAAACAGTGAGAGTGTACTTCTTATCTGAGTCCAGATCTTAGCAAGAAAGTTTCAGACCCTTCCCCGTTCAACATGATAATGGCTATGGGATTCTCATTTGCAGTCTATTATGTTGAGACATTTTTGTAATCTGAGAGGATCCTTTGAATGCAAAGATCTTAACATTTTTTTACCAAAATAAATTTCGCTTTAAACTCCATGTTTCATGAGCACTTTTGAAAAATTCCTTCATTACTTTTTTAAATAAAAATTATAAGCTTATCTATTTATTTATTTGAAAGTCAGAATTACAAAGAGAAAGGAAATATAGAGAGGTCTTCCATCTGCTGGTTCACTCCCCAAGTGGCTGAGCCAAGCTGAAGCCACTTCCATGGCAGGGACCCAACCATTTCAGCCATCTCTGCTGCTGTTCCCTAGCCATTAGCAGGAAGTTGGATGGGAAGCAGAGCAGCCAGGACACGGACCATTATCTATATGCAGTGACAGTGTCATAGGTAGTGTCACAACCCCAGCCCCCACTTGTATTTCCTAAACTATATATATATATATATATATATATATATATACACACAATATTGTATTTCATGTATATATACATATATATATGCACACATACATGGAGAAAGAGAGAGACAGAGAGAAGCATGAATTTTCATACTGGTTTTTTTCAGAAATTTAACATTTTATTGTGCATCTTTAAAATCTATTTATTTGTTTTGCCTTGAAAACAGAAACACAGACAAGCAGAGAGATCTCCAATCCATTCATTCACTCCCCAGAAACAGCCAGGGTTAGGCCAGGCTGAAGCCAGTATCCAAGAACTCCGTCCAGGTCTCCCAGGTGGGTGGCAGGGGCCCAAGTACCTTGGACCACTACTTGCTGCCTTCTAGGATGCTCATTAGTTGGAAACTAGAACTATTAGGCCAGGCAAATCACAGAAAAATCACCTAATATCTGGGATACTTAAAATCTAGAAAAACCTCAATAAAGCCCTTAAAGTTTTATGCAGGGGCCAGCACTGTGGTACAGCACAATTAAACCTCTGAATGCTAGGCCAGCATTCCACACGGGCTCTGGTTCAAGTCCCAGCTGCTCCACTTCTGATCTGATTCTCTGCTAATGTGCATGGAAAAACAGTGAAAGATCACCCAGGTCCTTGGGCCCCTGATTTTATGTGGGAGACCAAGAAGTTCCAGCCTCCTGGCTTCAGACTGGCCCAGCTCTAATTGTTGAGGCCATTTGGGGAGTGAACCAGAGGATGCAAGAGCCATCTCTGTCTCTCTCCTTCTCTATCTGTAAATCTGCCTTCCAACTGAAAGTAAATAAATTTTTAAAAAATAAAGTTCTATGCAAAATATTGCCAGGGTTTGCCTTTTTTGTTCCTGTGTGAAGGTGGGACTCTATGGTGTTCAGTGCACCCTCAAAGGAGACTATGATCAGATGAAGGTAAGAAAGAAGTCATGACCTACCATCAACAGGCAGAGTTATACACCTATGTGCTAAACTGACCTTGAAAACAAGCACCAGCCCATGGCTCAGGGCTTCAGAAAAACTAAAGCTTTTCCAAGAAGCACAAAATGTACCTTACTCTGTGTTTCCTTCTTAAAGGCAGCCTATGTGTTTTCTATGACAAGCTGCTTTGAATTCCAAGGACTAAATGACATAGGTGAAAATATTCTGAGAATTCTCTTCATTACAGAAAACCCAGGATCACAGAGGCATCCCAGGCCAGCAGCAAGCTGAGCTGGCATTCACATGCATACATCCCACACTAGAGCGCTGGTTTCAATCCTGGTTGCTCTATTTGTGACCCAGAACCCTACCAACGCTCTGGGAACACAACCAAAGACAGCTAGTGCAGTCCTGCTACCCATGGTGGAGACAAGGATGGAGTTCTTAGGTTCTGCCTTCAACCTGGCCCAGACCTAGCTGCTGCAGCAACTGGGGGAGTGAACCAACAGATGGAAGAGCTCTCTCTTTCTCTGTGTATCTTTCCCTCTCTCCCTATTTCTGTGCCTGTCGAATACAAAAACAAACAAATCTTCAAAAGATAACTGAAAGAAATGAACGAGAACATTAGCACACACAGAAACCAGGATGTGCCACATACTAACACCAGCTCAATCACAGAAAAGCACTTGTATTTTCCAGTCCATGGAACTTAAGGAACCTCTTCCCAAGGCTTTGCATGCTTGAGCTGAATCATCTTAACCGTGTTTCCACAGCCACGGGACCCGCTGCGCAGGAGAAGTCTCTGCTGCCGCCAACAACAATATCTGTGGGGTGGGAGTGGCATACAACTCCAAAGTTGCAGGTAAGCAGGCCCCATCAAAAAGCAGACGCCAAGCTGGGCTGCCAGTCCCAGCACAGATCACACCTGCTCCCCATCCAGCTCAGGCCAGGGCCAGCGAAAAATCCCACTGGGGCAGAAATACTAGGCTTCGTTGATGTCGATTTAGTAAGCGTGAAAACACTTCTTATTTTTATTTTAACCCTAGTGAAATATCAATACAACATTGAATTTTTAATGTAAGCATAAGCTAAACACAGAAAGTGTGCAGACCATAAGCACACCATTCAAACTGGTCACACACTCAGCACCATCAGCATGGCCAGCCCCCTCCCAGCTATCACCCAAATGTATAAGATTAACCACCACCTTGTTCCCTAACAGCAAATATTGGTGATTCCCAGTCTCTGAGCTTTTTATAAACGGATTTATGTCAATGCCTATAACATGTTTTTACAAGAGTTACTTATGTAATTAAAATGTAGAGTTACACAGAGAAAGGAAAACACAATGAGTGGTAGAGACAGAGAGAGATCTTCCATACATTGGGTTCACTCCCCAAATGTCACCAATGGCCAGGATTGGGTCAGGCCAAAGCCAGAAGCCAGGAGTTTCTTTTGGGTCTCGTACATGGGTGAAGGGGTGCCAACACTCAGGTCTTCTTCCACTAGTTTCCCAAATGCCTTAGTATGCAGTTGGATCAGAAGTGGAGCAGCTGAGTCTCAAACCAGTGCCCATATGGGATGCCATAGTGGCAGAGAGCAACTTAACCACAGTGTGCACCTGATCAGCAACATTTTAGTGAGACTTGAACCAGACTCTAAAAAATAAGAAGGTACATATTCTTTGTAAATACACTCAGAGCCCTTCGAAATGTTGCGCACAATAAATTTCTTCATTAAGAACATATGTTCTATTTACAAACTTTTTATTTTGTTTTATGTGAAAGGCCAAAGGAATTAAAGGGTAAGAGATATTCTGCCCACTGGTTCACTCTCCAAAGCAGAAGAGGTTGGGCAGGGCCAGGCCAGGCCTGGAATTTACTCCAGGCCTCTCAGAAACCAAAGATTCAGGCCTGGTGTGATAGTGTAGTGGTTAAAGTCCTCGCCTTGCACGCACAAGGATCCCATATGGTCGCCGGTTCTAATCCCGGCAGCCCTGCTTCCCATACAGCTCCCTGCTTGTGGCCTGGGAAAGCAGTCAAGGACCCTGCACCTGCGTGGCTCCTGTCTCCTGGCTTCAGATTGGCTCAGCTCCAGCCGTTGCGGCTCACATGGGGGGTGAACCATCGGACGGAAGATCTTCCCCTCTGTCTCCTCTTCTCTGTATATTAACCTTTCCAATAAAAGTAAATAATTTTTTTTAAAAGAAGAAACCAAAGGTTCAAGTCAGCCCTGATGGCTTCCCAGAGTGCACCTTAGTAGGAAGCGGATCTGGAAGTGCAGCCAGGATTTGAATCTAGGTACTCCACTAAGGAAAGCTGCTCTTAGAATGTTTCTTTAAAGATGAAGTGGTAGGTGGTAAAAATGAACTCCCCAGCATCCCCCAAAGCAGAGAGATGAGCAGAGACGGGGGGGGGGGGGGGGGGCGGCTTGGAGAAAGGGAGAGAAAGGTGGGAGAGACTGCCAAGCATTCAACAAGAATGCTTCCAAGGGCCGCCTCTAACTGGTTCATAATTGATTCCCAACCTTGGTTTTCTTTTTCATTTCCCTTTTCTTGCTTTTTGTTTTCACGACTGTCTTGATTTTTTTTTTTTTTCTCCTAGCCATTTAATGAAACCACAGACTCCCTTTTGTGCTAATACATGCATTTTCAGGACCTAAATGGCTCAGCAGTCCCCTCTGCAAAGTCTGCCGGCACACAGCTGGCTGGCACTGCCTGCGGACAGGCTTGCCTGCACTCCCTGCTCTGTGGGCATCCCAAAGGGCAGTGCTGGCACTCGCCAGGGGCTGCCAGGGCCAGCGCAGACAGCGCGAGGCCAGTCGGCTTCATACTGGAGCCAACCAGACGGGGCAGGTTCTGTACTCACAGGCCAAACTCGCGGCAGGGAAGACACCAAGCATGAGCCTCTGCAGCTCCGTGAGCTTCTTCCAGGTGGTTCTGACGCCTGCGCCACCCAGGTGGCTGGCTTTTGAGCAAAAGGGGTTCTCGACAGGTTGCCTGCCAGCATTAACCGAGTTGCGGGCAGCTTGCGGCTTTATCACTTGCACCCCAAGAAAGCACCTCAGCCCTTCATGCAATATCCATAGTTATCTTCGTTTAAAATCGCAAACATCAAAGCCCTCAAGCAGTCTGCTGAGGAGAAACACCGCACCGTTTGGGGAAGAGAGCGGGAGGCGCAGGTTCGTGTCGCGGCTTCCCTCAGAACTGTCCCTGGGAACTGGCCCCTCGTGGGGCACAGCGGCCATGTCCACCGCCTAGGGTGGCTCTGGGCTGAGCACAGTCCACCTCCCAGGCACCGGCCGTGACCTAACCCACGGACCCGGAGGTGGCACGGCAGCAATGTCCGCCTCACCGGAGGAGGTCTTGGGCCTTGCCCGTCCTGACGCCCAAAATGGCGCCCGCGTCACGCACGTCCAGCCTCGCGGGGCAGCCTGTGTCCTGCCTCTCCTGCTCCAGGAAATCCAGCCTTGTTCCTTAGCCAAGCACGCCGGCTGCCGCCGCTCCAGGGCTGAGGAAGCTCCAGGCCCCGGTCCAGGCTTGGGGTGAACTCCCAGGTCCCGGCAAAGTCAAAGAATTCTCCTAGAGAACGCTCCCCACAACAACACACGAAGCCGAGTGTTAGCACTCTGAGTCCTCACAGTCACAGGGGACTGTTCTGTGCCTTCCACGTAGCACTTCTAAAAGTTGGCTGGTTTTTAATTATTCACCAAAATGAGTCAAACCTGGCCTGAAGTGGCTTGGCCTTCCAGAACGAAGCAAACGAGGCCCCGGCGCGCCCCCTGGTGGCCAAGCTTGATCATTGCTCGCCCCAGCCAGCTCCTGGGTGAGGTGTGCGGTCTCCCAGATCGACTTGGAAAAAGTTAAAGTGCACTTAGTCCGAAAATAAAAGGGCAGGTGAAGGTAAGGTTATAAATTGGTTCCTTTAAAAGGCAGCATTAAGTTTCTTCTTCTGTTTCTAAACTGCTCACATTTGCCTCAGATTTCATTTGTTAGCATTGTTATTGCAGCTTTGCTATTAGCTCCTGGTCTCTGAGTCAGTACTAAAATGTCTTCTAAAATTCCTACTTTAAAAAAAAAAAAGATTTATTTATTTTTATTGGAAAGTCAGATATAAAGAGAGGAGGAGAGACAGAGAGGAGAATCTTCCTTCCGATGATTCACGCCCCAAGCTGCCACTACGGCTGGAACTGAGTCAATCCGAAGCCAGGAACCAGGAGCTTCTTCCAGGTCTCCCAGACAGCTGCAGGGTCCCAAGGCTTTGGGCTGTCCTGGACTGCTTTCCCAGGCCACAAGCAGGGAGCTGGATGGGAAGTGGAGCTGCCGGGATTAGAACAGGCACCCACATGAGATCCCAGCGCGTGCAAGGCGAGGACACTAAATGTTAGGTTGTCATGCTGGGCCCTTAAATTCTTACTTTTTTAAGATTATTTTATTTACCTGAGGTAAAGTGTAATGGCTCAGGCTGGGCCAGGCTGAAGCCAGGAGCTTCATTGGAGTCTCCCACAAGGGTGCAGGGTGCACCCAGACCATCTTCTCTTTGTTTTTCCAGCTGCATTGACAGGAAGCTGCATAGAAGTTGGAGCAGCTGGGACTCAAACTGGTGTCCATATGAGGTGGCAGCATCACAGATAGTGGCTTAGTGCACTGCACCACAACATGGGTTCCCAATATCTTCTCCTGCACCTTCACACAAGGTCACTGGTACATGTGGTACTAGCTCCATTTCCCTCCAAATTGTGAACCTGTGGTCCTCACACTGCTGCCTCAATGGCCTACCCTGTCCATCTGGTATGCGCTGCCACCTCTGATCTATATTTAATTGCCAGACCAACACGGGTCAACCTCTGGGTGCAGATGAGAGGGCTTCAAAAAGCTAATGAAAAAAAAGTATATTATGAAAAAATTATACTTGGATTTCAAGATTTTTTGTGCCAAAACACTCATTTTTTCATTCCATTTTCCACAAATATTTTTAAATTCCTGCATACAATTTAGATTAAAACCTACTAGCAAATATAAATTTCAAAGCGTGTCCACTGCAGCCATTTAGAGAGTGACCCAGCAGATGAAAGATCTCTCTCCCTCCCTTCCCTCCCCCCTTGTGTGTGTTACTTTGTCTTTCAGATAAAGAAATCAATAAATAATTTTTTAAAAATGATTTTTAAAATAATTCAAAAATCAAGCAGTTGAGTGTTCTTAAAAATCTAAAATTCTTCTACCAGTAAGGAATTGCTTTCATAAAATGTTGTCATGATTACTGGCCAACAAGTTACAAACATAATTCGCAAACTTTGATATACTGTGGAACATATTGGTCAGACATTATTCACTGGCCAGTAAATCATGTCAGCATATCTGTGTTCATACATATTCTATCTGAGTTTTTAGATAAGTCAGCAAAAATCACCGTGAGGATGTTCATAAAAAGAAGATTACAGATATTAGAAACCGAGTGGCCGTGAACTTGCTCTTAGCTCCTTAGCACAAAAGGTCACAACACTGGCATCTTGCGGACAGATGTGTCATGCACCGGTAGCAGGTACAAGGCCGCCCTGGGTAATCAGAGCAGGGGTGGAGGAGTGTGCTCACATCCATGCCACCGTCCCCGCGGCACTGGGGCCACCCCCAGCGTGAATCGGGCCTCTAAACACAGAAGAGGGACAAAGAGACACCTCTAAGCCTACTAGTGGTGGGCAAGCCTGGCCAGAGGTGGGATATAAGACCCCCGAGGTGCACTCTATGAATCCTTGCCATTGAGTCACACCAGCCAGGAGCGTGTGTATCAGCTGCCAATCTGCTGACTCCTCAACCTCCCTCTGTGCCTCTCTCCCTCCCGTCCCCATTCCACAGCACCCAGGGACAAGGAGAGGCCCTCCCTACAATCCTCAGGTCACCCTGAGTCCTTGGCTGAGCTGCTAAATGGCGCAGTTGCTTGCGAAATTAATACGGAACCTCATTCAATTAATGCATGCCTCATTCCGCCTAAGCTTAACGTGATTAAAAGAATGTCAGGCTGGCGCCTAGTCCCTGAATATGAATGAGCCCTACTCCCAACTTGTGGCCAACTCTGTCGTTCCCCTTTCTTTACCCCCCCCCCCCATGCTGAAACAGCCGGATGATGAATACGCAGCAGCCTTGAGGTTCTTGTGCAACACAAAGGGAGCCCATGAGGAGAGGGAAAAAGGAGGCGAAGGGGCCAGAGCAAGACGATGCACAGCTGAGCCAACAGCCCCCTGTGTTGCAATGACTCCAGTCAGCTGTGGGGTGGGCTTACAGCACCATCAAGGCCAACTTCAGCCAGGGTTGAATTTCCCCCAGCTTCTCACTGAGATGGAACTTCCATTCCTGGGCATCTGGGCTCTAATCAAGTTCAAAAGCATCCGAGTTTCCTCCTTGCAGGTCAGCGAGTGCTAGACTGTTGGTGTTAACTTCCTACTCACAGAACAAGCATACTTTTGAGCAAAAAAGTAATTCACTGAGCAGCTTTCTCTGTAGCCTGTTGTCTATCCTTGTCAAATATGTTTTTTTCTGTTTTTATATATTTACACAGAGAGAGATTTTTTTTTTAAGCAAGAATTACAAAAAGAGAGAGACATACAGAGAGAAAGGGGTGTTCAATCTGCTGATACACTCCCCCGATGGCCACAATGGCCTGGAACCTCCCCCTGAGTCTCCCACACACTCGAAGCATTCTCTGTTGCTTGCTCAACCCATAAGCAGAGAGATGGCTCAGAAGTGGAGCATCTGAGACTCAAACTGGTACCCTCCTAGGATGCTGGCACTACAGGTGGTAACTTAACCTGTTTATACCATAACGCCAGCTCCTCAAATATATTTTTTAAGAAAATAAAACATTGGTAGAGCAAAGGCACATGCAGAGCATTAAGCTTCCCAGCTCCTTATAAAATGAACCCTAAGAGCCAGCTCCTTATAAAATGAACCCTAAGAGCCAGCTCCTTATAAAATGAACCCTAAGAGTGAGCCCATGGAAAGCTGACACTAAAGATTAGGCTCCTGCCAAGTGAGAGTCCTCTTAGCATATGTTCATGGATGATCAGAGGTTTGTTAGCAAAAATGATGACCTCAGGATGGGTGAATGATTGAGGATGGATAATGAACTGATGGCTTTGATCTTGTGGGTCTGTCACCTCTGCTGGGCAGAAAATCAAGCAAACACAGTAATAATTCCAGGCATGTTTATCAAGCTTAAGATAAATACCAAGCATCACATCGATCCCCAAGGACATGGACATGAACAAAATAGACATGTCACTTGGACTCCAAGAGCTTGCCACCCGGTGGTGCATGGAACATTCTAAGCACTTGTGATGGAAGGTTAAAGATGCATGGAGAGCAGGTACAGTCCATGTAGAAAGAGTGGTCCCTGAGTCAGCAAGGAGGAAAGAGAGACCCTGGCACTTCAGAAATCTGAATATAGTAAATCCCTAATGGAAAAAAAAAAGCAACTTCAAGTCACAACTTCAAGCCAACTTCCCTTGCCCTGCAGAACCTGACTTGCGTTCCATGTTAGACAGTGAGGCTTATGAAAGAGTGTCTTTGAGTAATGGTGTCCATTAGCCTTGTGGGGCACAGAAGGATGTCAGGATCCAGATGTGTTTTGTAAAGATTGATTTCTTTCTTTGAAACTCAGAGTTACAAAAAGAGTGGAGAAAGAGAGATCTTCGATCTGCTGGTTCACTCCCCAGATGGCCACAATGGCTGGGGCTAGGTTGATCAGAATCCAGGACCCAGGAGCTTCCTCTGGGTCTCCCATGGGGTTGTAGCGGCCAAAGCACCCAGGCCATTTTATGCTGCTTTCCTAGGTACGTTAACAAGGAGCTGGATCGGAAGTGGAGCAGCCAGGTTTACCCAGGTTCTCAACCAGTGCACCTGTGTGAGATGCCCACACAACCACCCACTAGCAACTACAAGGTTCTACCAGCCTTGGGGCCAGCCCATTGTCTGGTGTCCCAGAGGACAAAACCTTGCAGAGAGTAATGTGGCCCCTGCAGTAGGTAACATTTCACAGGGAGCCTTGCGGGGGGCGGGTTACAGGAAGCCCGTCCCACAGACTGCTAGTGGGTTAGCCCTGGCTGACCTTTGGCATACAGCCAGAGAATGATGTGAGCCAGAGCTGAGGCAGCAGAAACAGCAGCCACCCACCCATTTTCTCCCTGCGTCCTAGTATGCTGGTTGAATATGCCTGCACCTCATCGGGCCTGTAGGACACTGCTCCAGGAGGTGTCAGAGAGTTACCCAAGCTTTCCAGAGATGTGGTATACACAAATGATAGGAGGCTGGCTGACTCACATTCCCTGTAATAACACAGTTCAGAATAGCACAGGCCCCTCTCCCCGCCCTCCTGTCAGAGTTCAGCTGGGCAGTCTCACCCTGCTGGACTCTCCCTGCCGCTCCCTCTTCCTGCCCTCTGCCCTTGGCTAATTTCTTCCCTCCTTTGTCATGCACAATAACTTTGTGTCTCCTCAATCAACACCCCAATGCCTAGAGAAACTGGCCAACCTGGGGAGTCACCTCTGGTCTCTCCTAATTAGGAACCCCAGGAGAGGGGCCCAGCACGATAGCGTAGTGGTAAGTCCTCACCTTGCACACCCGGGATCCCATATAGGTGCCAGTTCTAATCCCCGCAGCTCCACTTCCCATCCAGCTCCCTGCTTGTGGCCTGGGAAAGCAGTTGAGGATGGCCCAAAGCCTTGGGACCCTGCAGCTGTCTGGGAGACCCGGAAGAAGTTCCTGCCTCCTGGCTTCGGATTGGTTCAGTTCCAGCCATTGTGGTCGCTTGGGGAGTGAATCATCGGACGAAGATCTTCCTCTCTGTCTCTCCTCCTCTCTTTATATCTGACTTTCCAATAAAAATAAATAAGTCTTTAAAAAAAAAAGGAGGAACCCCAGAAGAGCAGGCTAGGGCAATAAAATGATCTTCAACCAGTTATGTGAGGCAGGCTGAGGTAGGGTGCACACAGAGGCCTCCACAGTATCCTTTTGGGCACCTGGCAGGGCCCCAGCCCTTTCAGGACCCAAGCCCTCCTCCACCCCAAGTTCCCTGTGAACTGTAGCACCAAGCCTGGTGTTTCCTCTGCTCACACCTGCCCACAGGTATTCGGATGCTGGACCAGCCATTCATGACAGACATCATCGAGGCCTCCTCCATCAGTCACATGCCCCAACTGATAGACATCTACAGTGCCAGCTGGGGTCCCACAGACAATGGCAAGACCGTGGACGGGCCCCGGGAGCTCACACTTCAAGCCATGGCTGACGGTGTGAACAAGGTAAAGACATATGTTTACCGGGTGGGACATATGACAAATGAAGTGGTGGCGACAGTAGAGCAAACGGAGGGAGGGCCAGGGCAGGATAAGAATAGAGCTGTTACCTTGTGTGTTAGTTCAGATACTGCTAGAAACAGACACCAAGATAGGTGCCTTGGAGGGGACTCCTATGAAGGATACAGCTAAGGAGACGGGAGAATCAAGGGGAAACTTCGGCAGGGCCTGACCCCTGGGAGGGGGAGAGGGAAGGACAGAGGACTGGGGATGGAGGAGGGCATCTCAGACTGCAGTTCCACTTGCAGGATGTTAGATGCTCCATTGGGTCACACTGCTTAGTGGTTGTCTGGGAGCCACCTGCAGCAGAGGGATCTCAGCGTGGACTGGATGGTGGATATAAGGACCAGCCCCAGGGACCAGGACTCCATTGCTCCCATGGCAGCAGGTCTGAGTGATGCATTTCCATGGCTGCAGCTCCTGGAGATGAGCCTGGCAGGGAACAGAGCCCAGGAGAAGGGATGGAGGCAATGCCTTCTCCAGGAGGGTGGCCAAGAGTGGAGGTGCAGTGATCATGGGGCAAGGAGACTAGAGCTCCTTTTGTGCGGTCTCAGGGCAGGGACCACCCCAGACAAGCCAGAGCCTGGGCTCAAGGGCTTCACACCAGCTCAGCGGTCAGAACTGGCCTGGTTCAGTGAGAGATGTGACCTCACTGACCTCGCTGCACCAATTTCTCACCTATGGAATTATGAGTCCTGCCTGGGTGTTTGTTGTCAGCTGTGCATAAGATCAATGCGCACTCATGTGCAGTAAGTGTTCAGCAAATGACAGCTGCCCTGTCACTACTGTCACTAATGACCTTAAGAGCTCAGCACGACTGTTTCATGAGACGTATGGCTCTCCCATGGCTCAGGAGATCGGCTGGGGTTGGCTGGAAGTGGTTTGCCTTTCTCCCTGAGCAGCAGTTTCAAAGCTGTGAGTCTGCACAGCTGTTTTGGTGCCTCATGCCATCTCCATATTGCAACTCACTGGTCACGCATCAGGAGAGATTGCCAGCGGTTCTCTGTGATCAGCCATGCCTGTGGGGACTTAGATACCTTAGACTCCAACAACAATGTATGCAGAAAGTGAATGCACCCCAAGCAAGGGGAAGAAAAATGTCTGAAATTGCGTTGGAACACCATTTGAGGAGTTTTTAAAGATGTATCTTATTTGAAAGGCAGAATTGCAGTGAGAACGATCTACCAGCTGCTGATTCACTCCCCAAAAGGCTGCGACAGCCAAGGTTGGGACAGACTGAAGCCGGGTGCCAGGAACTCCTTGCTGGTCTCCCACATGGTGCAGGGGCCCAAACACTTGGTCCATATTTCTGTTGCTTTCTCAGGCACATTAGCAGGGAGCTGAACTAGAAGCAGAATAGTCAGGACTCAAACCAGCACCCGTATGGGATGCTCGTGTTGCAGGTTACACCACAGTCCTGCGCCCAGGGGCTTCAGAACAGTCTCACTGCATCTCAGAGCTAGCTGTTTCTTTCTCCTCCACCTGGAAGCCTCTCTGACTGTAGTGAGAGGCCCTTGCCTTCGTGACTGTTTTTGCAAAACATGCCAAACACACTGTGACTTGAAGAAAAATTGTTCATAACTCATCTTCACATGGCAGATGTAAATATTTCAGGAATTGAAGTACGGATGATGAAATTATACAGTTTCTCATCTGATTTTTGCCAGTCTCTGGGAATGACTCTTTGTTCCATGGTGACTCTTTTTTTTTTTTTACGTTACTTTGCAAGTGATGGTATGCTATATATTAGCAAAGATTTCCTTCCAAACATTTCCATTGTCTTGTCAATGCTTAAGGAAAACCCACCTCTGAAAGATGAAGACCAAATCCTTAATGTCTGCCTCCAAACTTTGTTTAACCAACACACTTATGATCTTAAAAAAAAAGAAAGAAGGGGAGCCTGGTGCAATAGCCTAGAGACTAAAGTCCTTGCCTTGCATGTGCTGGGATCCCATACGGGCATCGGTTCATGTCCCAGATGCTCCACTTCCCATTCAGCTCCCTGCTTGTACCCTGGGAAAGCAGTCAAGGACAGTCCAATGCCTTGGGACTCTGCACCTGCGTGGGAGACCCGGAAGAAGCACCTGACTCCTGGCTTTGGCTCAGCTGAGCTCTTGCTATTGCAGCCACTTGGGGATTAAACCAGTGGATGGAAGATCTTTCTGTTTCTCCTTTTCTCTGTACATCTGACTTTCCAATAAAAATAAAATAAATATTTTTAAAATTTGTGAAATGATATACTTCTTTTAAAAATAGGGAATGGAAGACCTTTATCAGGACATGTCTACCACAGACCCCCAACCACCACTCTCAACTGTTTAATGTGGGCTTCACATATAAATGTCATGTACCCTCCTCCTTCCTCAAGGATTTGGGTTTGCAGCTCAGTGAATATTTGAGACAGACAAGACACTAAACATGAGATGTGACAGATACTCCTGAATTATAACACGTAATGATCAACTACCTCACTTTGGAATCCCCGAAAAGCAGACCCTGCACCAAGATTTGAGATCAAGATGTTCAGGGGAAGGGAAAAGGAAAGCCAGCGGTAGCAGGGTAGGTCTGAGAGGAAACAGCAGGCTAAGGGCAGACTAAGTCATTAGGCCAGCTACCGCTGGGTGCAGCTGCACAGCAGTCCCACTGGCAGCTGGGATCATATTGCAATTTGCTCTCAGGCACGAATCATTTCAACCCCAGGACAGGTGGGCAGGTACCCACCGCTGTGTGCTGCAACTGCCAGGGTGCAGTTGCAATCCTAACTGGAGACAGGCCGCCGCCACTCTGTGGATCAGTGACACACCAGGAAGGCGATGTGTCCTTTGTTCCCAGAAAGGATATAACCCTTGTAAGGAGATTGGCCAGAGGAGGAATTCAGACAACTGGAGGGTCCTGCAGTTGACAACTGATTTGTGATCTCTTCTCCCCATCTGGAAGAAGTGCAGTCCCCACAGGCCACCCTGACTTGGGGAACAACACCTCAGTTTCTTATTCTTCATTCCTTGGGATTACTGACTGGAATATTTAAAGCCAAAGCTAAAAAAAAAATAATGTGTAAGATACAGAGGAGACAAAGATTGATGTTTACTCCTTCTTGGGAGGTTGCAAAGTTACCAGATAGATCCCAGTTCTTTGGTTGGAATGCATGGGAAGATGCCAGTTGCCAGAGAGTGGCTCTAAATCTACTCCCCAGAAAGGAGGGGCAGGGACAGAACACTGCACTGGAAGACAGTGATTAATTAGACATAGGTGAGGTAAGGCCATGGGGCTGCCAGCTGAAATTTAATCAGAGCGTGGGTCAGACACAGAGGCAGCAAGGGCTAGGGCCCGTGACAGGCAATGAATGCCTCTTGCCAAGGAACTCTCCAGAATTCTCCATGAGCCGAGATTTATACTCTGCAGCTACGAGAAGATCAGCGTGCAAGCAGGGCAGCTGCAGTAAAGGAGTGTGCGGCTGTGCCTCGGCAGGAGCAGGTGGCATTCCAGCTCCTTCCAGAGGAAAAAGAAGGGAAGGCTGGCTGTGGCTGTGTGTGAGCTGTCCCAGTTCACCCTGGACTTACCTGGCTTCAGCTGGAAACCCTGTCTGAGCAACTCTGAACCACGCCAGACAGTTGCTCACTCCATTCTTGGGGACTACCGAGGATATGACCCCTCAGGACCAAGTGACACCTGCAACATCAGCGACATTTATCACCATGTGGAGTAAGCAAGACTGCGGTCTGTGAGATTCTGGCATCCAGGGTTGTGACCCTGAAGGCCAGAAAATAATAAGAAACACCCACGGGTGCCATGGGACATGCGTCAAGTGGAGCATTCGGACCAAGGGTAAAGGTGGCTATTCCGTTCTCAATTTGGCTTCTCTGGAGATTCCCCACACCCCTACTCGTGCTGAACATCCATAAACCCAACCACAGGCAGCTGTGGAAGTGCCTCTTGCTCTGTGAGATCCTGCCACCCTCTGCTCCCCTACAAATGAACTACCTGTTTGCAGATCCTTATCTCAGTATCTAGAGTTGTACCTAAGGACTTTGACTTTCCACCACAGAAAAACCAAGAGGAAGGTAACTCAAAGCAACAAGGTCCCATCTTTATCCCCTAAGTTACAGTAATCCTGCATCCTGACCGAGTGTACTGAATATGAAGTTGTCTGCAGTCCTGGTAAAAAGAGAAATTGTTACTGAACTTCAAAAAGAAAAATACTACAGATTAAGAATCATCAAACATGTATTCCTTTTCATGCAAAGCTTCCCTCCTGGAGAAATTCTTTTCTTTTTTTTTTTTAAATAAGATTGGGTAGTATTCTTTCTTTAAAGATTGATTTTTTAATTTTTATTTGAAAGGCTCAGTTACAGAGAGAAGAGACAAATTCATTGGTTCAATCCCCCAAAGGCCACAACAGCCAGAGCTGAGCCAATCCAAAGCCAGGAGCCAAGAGCTTCCTTCGGGTTTCCCACGTGGATGCAGGGGTCCAAGAACTTGAGCCATCCTCCCCTGCTTTCCCAGTCTAAAAGCAAGGAGTGGATTGGAGGTGGAGCAGCTGGGATTCAAACTGGTACCCAAACGTGATGCAAGTGCGGGCTTAACCTACTATGTCACTGCACTGCCCCACCTCGTATAGAAATTTTGCCTGAGGAAATAACAGAAATTATCCCAATATAGCCCTTCTCCCCAACACACCTAGCCTCCCCTTTATCGAAATCCCCACAAGAAGAATCTTGTCACCATTAATGACCCAGTCCTTAGCACCCACCGTCATAGCTCACACGAGAATTCAGCCTTGGCATTGTGTGTTCTCCAGTTCTGAGCAATGTCAAGTGACACACCACCCTAAAGAGTGATCTCACAGCTTTACAAATCCCCCATGATTCTTCCATCTGTGGTGCCTTCCCCAACCACAGTTTTGTCTTTTCCAGAATGTTGCACAGTTGGAGATAGTACGTAGTCTTTCTAGATTGAGATCTTTCACTTAGTAACATGCATTTAAGGTTCTGTGTCTTGTCACGGTTCAACAGCTTATTTCTTTGTGGCACTGGAAAGCATTCCACTATCTGGATGCACCATAGTTCACAGTTCACCTACCGAAGACAGCTTAATTGTTTCTAATTTGGGGCAATGATGAATAAGGCTACTATAAACACCCATGTGGAAGTTTTGTGTTCGTGTAAGTTTTCAGCTGCTTAGAGTAAATATCAAGGAGCCAGGGTACATGATAAAAGTGTTCGAATTGTGAGAAACTCAGCTGCTAAAAAGCCTCCCAAGTGGCTATACCATTTCCCATTCCAACCAGAGAAGCATGAGTCTTCCTATTGTTCCTTTGCTTACCTGCTTCGGTGTTCTAAGTCCTGGCTGTGGGCCATTCGAATAAGCATGGTGTAGTTATTTTTATTCTTGTTTAGTTAGCATTCCCTTGATGATGTAAGTTGAAAAGCAACTTGTCACGTCTTACTTGTCTTCTACATTTCTTAGATGAGGGATCTATGTAAGAGCTCTTACAGATCAACAAAAAGAATGTCAAAACAGAAAAAGTAGGAGGAAATATCTTCTAATGCTGGGTTACTCACAAAGCAAGAATACGAGTAAGAGTTAAAGCTCCAAAAAAAGTAAACTCAACCTCAGTAAAAAAAACTGTGTAACTCAAAGCAAGAAGATGCCACCTTTATCCACCAAGCTGGCAAAACCCTTTTTAAAATGTTGTAATCCTAAATCCTGACCCAGAGGTACCACAGTCCTGGTAAAAATATAAATTGTTAGTGAACTTCATAGAGCAATAATATAGATCAATAATTATCAAATATTCATTCCTTTTCACCCAAAATTCCCTCTTCTAGAAATCTGAGGAAATAAACATAAAGATACATATAATTTTTTATTTTTAGACATAAAGCACTTTAAAAAACTGGAAATGGCCAGTTATGGAATAGATACTTAATAAGAGCAATAAAATATTATGACCTAAAAGAGTAGTAATCAGGCCCAGTGCTAAGGTGAAAGCGTAGCAACTACAATCCTCACCTTAAATGCACCGGGAATCCATATGGGCACCGGTTCTAGTCCTGGCAGCCCCACTTCCCATCCAGCTCCCTGCTTGTGGCCTGTGGGGGTGCAGTCAAGGATGGCCCAAAGCCTTGGGACCCTGCACCCATATGGGAGACTCAGAGGAGGCTCCTGGCTCCTGCCTTTGGATCTGCTCGGCTCCAGCCGTTGCAGCCGCTTGGGAAGTGAACCATCGGATGGAGGATCTTCCTCTCTGTCTCTCCTCCTCTCTGTATATCTGCATTTCCAATAATTTTTTTAAAAGAGTATTAATCACATAAGGCAATGTTAGTTATGTGATAAGCAAGAACTACATTCCAAGAAGTCTAAGAAAGTGCATTTTATATTCCCAATTTTATTTTTAAATCTATTCTTAGACTGCATTTATATATAAAACTGGCAGGAAGCCACAAAATATCAGCAGGGATTATCTATTCATGGAACATTATAGAAGGTTATATTTTCTTCTTTAAAGTTCATATACTCCAATTATTCTACAATAAATATTCTTCTTAGTTTAAAAAATGCAGCAATTTTTCAAAGTATATTATGTTGCATCAAGATGTCAAGATGATTGGAAGTGAAAGCTACTGTTACTGAGCATTTAGGAAGAGACAGTTTCCTAAATGTTTGCCTCTTCCATATAACTGCACGGCCATCCCACCACAGGCTTGGTCTACTCATGAACCTGGCCACTACCCATTGGCTAGGGTGAAGCCTTGCGCTTCTTGAAGTAAGATTTTTCTCTCTTTAGGAGGCAGGCCATGTGTTGAGGGCACAGGGATCCATAGCACCCATCTGTAACTAGAACTTAATCTTGCCTGATGGTGAGAAAACTATAACATTATTTCTGGTTGATGAGCAAAATACTAGATCTGTATGACCTAGTAAGAAGTTTTGAGTTTGTGAGGGGTTACTTTAGGTTACATTTTGTTGAAGTATGAATATGAACTTATTCTTCCAAAACTCAAGTTAGAATTGGATTACCACTGGGAGGTGGGACTTGAAGAAGTGATTAGCTAGAGGAGTTAATGCAATTCTTGTAGGACCAGATCAGTGACTGTAAGGAGTCCTTATAATGCAAACTCTCTTGCATTTTGCTTCTTCCACCCTCACCCTCTTGCCCTTCCACAAAGGAGCCTGCAACAGAAGCCGAGAGGATGCCAGTACCACACTCTGGGACGTTGCAACCTCCAAGTCCAGGAGCCAAACTAAACCTCTGCAGCTTAGAAACCAGCCAGGCTCAGATACACTGTTACAGCAGCAGAAAACAAACTAAGCTGTATGCTTAGCACCAGCAGCTTTCAACTCGCTATTCTTTCACTAGATTGCAGCAGCATTTCTCAACCTTAATGTTTTGAGCAGGTGAATTCTTTGTTGTCCCACACATTGCACAATTTAGATGCATCCCTACCCTCTACCTGGTGAATGCTAGCCACACACACCACCACCACAGAACAGTGCTCCTTGAGGAGTGAAAATTGCGCCTAGATGAAAATTGACTGCCTGGTTGAAAAGTTCTCATTTGGTTAAAATGGTTAGGAATTAGCACTTAGGGCCCAACTCCATGGCCTAGCGGCTAAAGTCCTCGCCTTGAACGTGCCGGGATCCCATATTAATGCTGGTTCTAATCCTGGCAGCTCCATTTCCCATCCAGCTCCCCGCTTGTGGCCTGGGAAGGCAGTCGAGGACAGCCCAAAGCCTTGGCACCCTGCACCCGTGTGGGAGACCCGGAAGAAGTTCCTGGCTCCTGGCTTTGGATCGGCACAGCACCAGCCATTGCGCTCACTTGGGGAGTGAATCATCGGACGGAAGATCTTCCTCTCTGTCTCTCCTCCTCTCTATATATCTGACTTTCCAAAAAAAATAAAATAAATCTTTAAAAAAACAAAGAATTAGCGTTTAGACAAAACTCCAGGAGACTAGTCTGCAGTTGCACCACTTGCCTGATTTTACTTAAATGCACCTGTATTCCTTAAATAAATGAATGAAATGGATTCAAGCAGAGACAGTTCCAACAAAAGCAGCCCAAGGAAGTCCACCTGTCATTCCATGTGCATTGGGATAAAGCTGCCTAGCTCACAACAACCCTATCTTCTGCAACCCAACTCCCTCCAAGGTCATAGACTCTGTAATCTGAGGGTCACTTCCTATGTCCTACTCGGGCTTTTGATTCCTTGACCACTTTTTTTTAAAGATGTATTTATTTTTATTACGAAGTCAGATATACAGAGAGGAGGAGACACAGAGAGGAAGATCTTCCGTCCGATGATTCACTCCCCAAGTGACCGCAACTGCCGGTGCTGCGCCAATCAGAAGCCGGGAACCTGGAACCTCTTCCGGGTCTCCCACGCGGGTGCAGGGTCCCAAACCCTGGAGCCATCCTCGACTGCTTTCCCAGGCCACAAGCAGGGAGCTGGATGGGAAGTGGGGCTGCCGGGATTAGAACCAGCGCCCATATGGGATCCTGGCGCGTTCAAGGCAAGGACTTTAGCCACTAGGCTATGAAGCCAGGCCCGACCACTTGTTTCTATATAAAATCTCTGCTGCTGAACTCTCAGATGTGGCCATTTTACCCAGAAAGAATCTCGGTTGTAAAATTATAAATTAACGCAGGGCAAACAGGTTTCTTCGCAATGCTGCCGTTTGACTGAGGAACGTGATGCGTGTCTTCAGCAGATTCTGTCTTCCTTGGGTCCCTACAGAGACCTGCAATCTTATTTATGCCTAACTTTTTTC
This sequence comes from Ochotona princeps, assembly GCF_030435755.1. Classification (NCBI taxonomy): domain Eukaryota; kingdom Metazoa; phylum Chordata; class Mammalia; order Lagomorpha; family Ochotonidae; genus Ochotona; species Ochotona princeps. The sequence continues at coordinate 25,837,286 of NC_080853.1, read as the reverse complement.
TTTTTAGTTTCTGAAGGTATAGCTGGTTTCATGGTGAGGATTCAGTAGCACAATATGGGAGATACTTTGCTCACACAGCAGGTGCCAGATTATCACCCTAGGTTTCTTCTACTGAACCTCTTCGACTATTGGGTGAGCCATAGTTGTTCTGTCTCAGCTTCTGCCTGGCTCCTGTCTAAGGTGAAGATGGAAAAACTCAGTCATTAGAAGGCTAGGTAAAATCACAGGGCCTCAAGGATGCCATCTGGCTTCAGTAAACAAAGTTTAGCATTCCTAGGAACAAAGGACTATATTTGGGTAAATCTTCCAGTCCAGTTACAAACCCTTTGCTGCTTACACAGAAACAGGCTCTCTGTGTATCTGCCCCCAAAATTCAGGAGTTTAAAGCATCAACAGTTTTGCTCATGAGTGACAGGCCAATTGGGTTCTGCTGATCTTCACTAGCATTGACAAAACTCAGCTGGCCTCACACACCTGTAGTCAGCTCAAGGGTAAGCCAGGGACAGGGGGGTCTAGGACTTCCTCTCTGGCAGTGACTGACTGTTAGCTGGGGCAGGGAGTTGGCCTGGGTTGTGACTCTCATCAGGAACAAACTGACTTAGGCCAATAGTAATGGTGCATAAATGTCCCAGAGACAACAGAAGTGCATTGGGTTTCTTGAGACTTCTGCTTGGGTCACAGACAGTCTTTCCACCTCATTCTATTGGCCAGAGCAGGACATGAGGTCAGCCTACATTCAGGAAGTGGGAAAGCAACTTCTCCCCTTCACCAGCAGGACTTCATGGTCAATATTGCAAAGGGTGTGGAGGATTCCAGAGAATTGACATCCTGTCCATCTGCCACACTCCCTACACTGAGAGAGGATACTTTTGGCAACAATTTTCTTTCAACAAAGGTTTCTTTGCCTAATAAGCAGCTTGCACATGGTCTGGTTCAGGGGGAAGTTTAGCAAAGTCAGTCTCATCCTTCTTCCTGACTCACACCAGTTGCACTTCCAGAAGGGATGGTTTCTTGACTTTGAAACCAAATCTAGGTCTGTTGTATGTCATCTTCCACATATGTTGTAATGTGATCTAGGTCCCTGTCTGGTTTCCTCTTTTTTTTTTCAATTTATTTATTTATTTGAAACCTGGAGTGACACAGAGAGAGGGATATCTTCCATCCATTAATTTACTCCCTAGATGGCTGCAATGGCCAGGTTGTGCCACAACAAAGTCAGGAGCCAAAAACTTTATCTGAGTCTCCCTCATGGGTGTCAGGAGTCCAAACACCTGGGCGATTAGCCACTGCCTTTCCAGGCACACTAGCAGGGAGCTTGATAGTGATCGAAGCAGTTGAGATATGAACCAGTTCACATCTGGGATGCTAGAGTCTCAGGCCTATGGTCATCCCTGCTACATCACAGTGTCAGCCTTTGTCTTTCCAGTTTCCAAAGCAGTTGCTTATTTTTGGTGAAGTTTCCTAGCATAGATATACCAAAATGCTGAGGATGATTCCCAGTTAATGGTGGAATCAATATTTGTTGGCTTATCAAGCTGATCCATCAAGGGCTAATTAACTCCAAGTCCCATTAGGAACATTTGAAAATGTTAGGGGCATAAAAAGCTTGGAAGTCATTCAATCATCCCTCCTCCTACCATCTCTGCCTTTGATTTGTGTACCAGGAATGTTATCCACTGGTGGTCAAACAGGGACAGATTTTTCTCTACCAGCATCTTCCAACCTCTGGTTCTATGGGGAGTTGGATGATGCCCCAAGTCCCATCATTTTGGGGACAACAGAATAGGAAGCAAGAAGCCAATGATCTAGTCCTGGCTCCTGGACAAGTACTGGAATAGGTGGTAGCATGTTTCATTGCTCTCCCCAGGGCCGTGGGGGCAAAGGCAGCATCTACGTGTGGGCCTCTGGGGATGGTGGCAGCTACGACGACTGCAACTGTGACGGCTATGCCTCAAGCATGTGGACCATCTCCATCAACTCGGCCATCAATGATGGCAGGACTGCCCTGTATGACGAGAGCTGCTCCTCCACCTTGGCCTCCACCTTCAGCAACGGGAGGAAGAGGAACCCCGAGGCCGGCGTGGTGAGTGCAGCCATCTCATCCTCACTCCCAAATGCCCACCAGCCCTCTGGGGGGGGCATACGATGCACCATCCCTCTCAGAGAGTTAACACCCGTTCTGAAAAGAAGACCCATTTTCTGGGTTTTTTTTTATTTACTTTTATTTCAAGAAATACTTTCAGTGAAAATCAGTAACATTAATAATCTTATACCTGACAACCTATCAGGCAGCTTCAAAATGTTGGGTATACAAAGAAGTTCACAAATAGGTATGTTTTTCTATAGTGGTTTGAGAGTTCAGAACAACCCAAACCTTATGTAATATTTGAGGCCTTTTTTCTGATTTTTTTATGTGTTTAATATAAAAAGAATATGTTTCATGCATTCCATAGATACAGTTCCAAAAAGATAACCACACTTCTCTCCCTTCTCGCTTTTATCTTCAGTCCTCTTCCTTTCCTCCATCGCTTCCTCTCATCAGTTTTTACAAAGACATAATTTTAATCCACTCTATAGCCACAGGCTTAAGGCACCACCAACCATAATATTCAACAAGTAAAAAATAGGAAGACCACAGTTCTACAGGTGCATAAATAAAGGCTAAAAAAGACAATCATATCACATGGTTTTCATTTCATCCCTCTATATTCCTTTGGATTCTATATAAACTGCCACATATCATAGAAAAAATGAGAGATTTGCCTTTTTGAGTTTGGCCTATTATTTAGCATAATTGGTAGAAACATTTTCTTTATGCCCAGTTATTTTTTGTAGAGGTCTACTATATGCTGGGAGCAAGCAATGGTGATTCCTTTTTAGCTCATTTTCCATGGATTTTTCTTCCTTATAATTTTGGCTTATGAACAATGATAAACACTGGTTTGCCCTTATGTTTTCCCAGCACATCATTCTTAAGAATAATTAATTTATCAGAATGGACACGTCACACCATTGCCTTGTCTGAACCAAGAACCTATACATGTATGATGGTCATTAAAATACAGCATCTATGGATGAATTTTCTAGGCCCATCAGTCCCCTAAAACTCTGCATACCTGTGGATTTTCTCAAGAAAAAAAGTTTTGACTTTCATGGTATTTTTTTAAAATTTATTTATTTTCATTGGGCAATCAGACATACAGAGAGGAGGCAAGACAGAGAGGAAGATCTTCTGTCCACTGATTCACTCCTCAAGTGGCCACAACTGACCGGAAGCCAAAAGATAGGAGCCTCTTCCAGGTCTCTCACATGGGTGCAGGGTTCTAAGGCTTTGGGCCATCCTTGACTGCTTTCCCAGGTCACAAGCAGGGAGCTGAATGAGAAGCAGGGCCACCGGGATTAGAACTGGTGCCCAAATGGAATCTCGGCACATGCAAGGCGAGGACTTTAGCTGCTAGGCTACCGTGCTGGGTCTTAGTGGTATTTTTAAGTAGATTCACAATTTCAAAAACAAAAACATTACAAATCATGTATGTGAATTATTTACTTCTTTGTGCTGGGTAACTCTGCCTTCTTAAATCATTCACTTTACGATGATAAATTTTCCCCACCTCCTGTAAATATATCTCACCCGTTCAGCATAATGAATCCTTTTGGGTCATTTGTTCTCTGTGGTTGTTTGGGTCCTTAAACTCTGCTTAAAACTCCAAACCAGGAGTCAAGTGGGTGACTCCAAAGCCACCAATGAGCCCCATCCTGACAGCAGCACCCTCTGCGCCAGAGCTTTCCATGACAGGTTAATAAACAGCTCAGAACCAAGCTATCAGGTGCCTTCTAGTGCTTCGCTACCATCGGATCTCCCACCTAGGCAAGCTGGCCAGGCTCCTTCCTGTGTGAGCCACCAAAATCCTTAACCTAGAAGGGATATAGTCCTTGACAGCCTGTCCCTCCCAGGCATCCTCCTGGGCCCTTTCCTGGCCTAAGGGAGAAGAGCAAGCATGCCAGGTCGTACCAGAAGGGGGAGACCTTGGCCCTTCTTAGCATAGGAGAAGCAGGCAGGAAAGATCAGGTGTGGACAGCTCCATTCTCCTTAAGATGTCTCCTCCTGCCACCCACCGACCCCTGGAAGCTCCACTCCTGAAGGGCCTCACAGCGTGGGCTTTGCCCCCAACCCTTACCTATGACTTTCTTCCTGCTTGGGCTAGAGAAGGACCCTGAGTTTCCTCTGAATACTGTCATTTTGCCCAGTAGATGCCTTTACACCTCCCTGATACGTTTTTCTTCAAGATAACACGCTCTTGAGGAGCAAACAGACAGAGAAGAATTCCTGTGGTTTATACACAACCCTGGCACACATTGGAAATAAGATTTTACTCTTGGTGAAAGTTCTTTCAAACTCAGTTTGCCAGTTCCCCCTTGGCCCTGAAATGAGACTTGGCATGGATGATCATGCACATACTGGGTTCTGTTGACTCAACCTGTCTCACAGCCTCTCCATGCGTTCTAGGGATTTAGAAGGATTCGTTTTTCATTACCTGGTTCTTGGCAGACTTAAGCTGAGCATGTTATTCTTCCTCTTCACAAATTCCATCCTTGTCTTCATGAAGGAAAAGGAAATGCTGCTTCAGTGGCCTTTACACTTTCCCAGAGTTGGTTCCAATACAACGAAAAGATTTGCACTGAGTATGGTGATGGAGTTGGTGGTTAACTTCCCACCTCTTAGGGTTTTTAGGCTCAGGAAGTGAAAGTGCCTCTGGTCACTGGAACAGCCCAGACGTGCTGCTTCCGACAACTGGCTTATGTAGTGGGGAGTTGTTCTGTAACTCTAAGTGACTGCCTGTCCCTTTTTGCATGAGCTACCAGAAAGCTCAGATAAAATAAATGGCAAACAGCGAGGTGAATAGATGCTAAGCTTATCCTTAGCTTTGTCTTCTTAAGGAAAAATATAAAGTTTAAATAAAATAAATAGACAACCCCCCTACTCCAGATTGCCTTGAGGGAATCAAAGTAGCGTTTTGATGCGTTCACTCATTATTCAATGTCTTCCCTTGCAGGCAACCACAGATTTGTATGGCAACTGCACTCTGAGGCATTCCGGAACGTCCGCAGCTGCTCCCGAGGCAGCTGGCGTGTTTGCACTGGCTTTGGAGGCAAAGTATGTTGATAGCTCTGTGCCCAGGGCTGGCTCTGCAAGGTGGAATAATATGCCGGTCTCTTCATCCACATCGCAGGTGTCCATGGAGTCTAATATGGGTTGGAGAACCAGTAGATAGTCAGGGCCAATGAACTCTGCTGGATTTTTCTGAATCACTCTTACACACACACACACACACACACACACACACACACACCATAAAACTATACCCTTAGGAAAACACAAACTATACACCCAACAGCATATTACCACATATCAGCAAGCTATTCAGATACCATACCAATAGGGTCACACAGCTATTTCTTTTTCTCTTTTTTAATTTGAAAGGCAGAAAGACACAAGGGGAGAGCTCTTCCATGCACTGGTTCATCCCCAAATAGTGTCCCACATGAGTAATAAGAGACCAACTGCTTGAGGCATTACCTGCAGCATCCCAGGGTACACATTAGCAGAAAACTGGAGTAGAAGCGGGACTTGAACCCAGGATCTCTGATATGGAATATGACTGTCCCAATCAGCATCTTAAGAGGTTTATCAAATGCCCATCCTTCTTTTCTTGGTGAAATCCACTCCTTTGTCCTTTGTCCCTTGGCTGTTTTACTCTACCAGTAGCCACGATCAACTAAGTAAAGGAAAACAAAATAGCCAAGCTGAGTGTCTCACAAGGTGCTTGAGAACATGTGGGTAGCAGGGAGTTCATGCTCCAGACTACCCACTGGTAGGTAAATCCTTTAACCTTAGAGAGAAGGTGGGTGTGAGCATGCAGTGTGCATGCAGAGCTTTACTGGGGAACCTTGCAGGCTACGAGACAGGGGAGACCATTCCCACGTTCTCGTCATCCCTCAGGCAGGTCACATGCTGCTGCTGCTGCTGGACTCACCTTGGGTTTGATCATCAGTGGGGGTGCCTGCCCATCAACTGTTGCCCCTTGAGAAAAGTCAGAGACCAACCTTATGTTCCGACCCAAGCTTTGGGCTTCAGACACTACATATGTGGTGTGAGAGAAACTGCCACCAGATGTGCAGGGAATTGTCAGGAAACACAGCACCCAGAAGCTTGTGAGACATTGGATTCAGGCTGTTGGGGAAGAAAAGTCCTTCATTTGCATCAGTTGTTGTTAGGCAACCTGAGTTTCTCACCTGGGTCTCCAGGCACCCTCATTTGTCTCTCTCTGCATATGCAATGCATTTTCTGATTTGCAAAGGAGGCAAGAGTTGGTTCCTAGAATAGGAAGGAACTTCAAACCCAGTGTAGTCCTCTGCCTTCAAACAAAAGGGGCACAAATATATGACTTTTAGATAGAAATATCAATATAAGCATACATTAAAAACAAAAGGAGGAAGAGAAAGAAAAACTGGAGTAAGAATGACTCCTCTTTGGATCAATTTCAACTTTGATTTTTTGTAACAAAAGTCAGGACCCCAAGAGACAGAAACTGGTGGGAGCTTAACTATTAAGAACAGCAAACCAAGACATGGTCTTAATATGCACCTGCTGAAAATGAACCTATTCACTCAGAGCCTGAGGGGACCCCGGAGTCTAAGTGGGCTTTCCTCACGCCATCTGGCCTGAGCATTCCTGGGCCTCACAGGGAACAGGGAGCTGGAGTCGCTGTGGTCTAGGTTCTGGGCAAACATTTATTTCCTAGGTTCTTACCTCTTGAAAAGGCATTTTAAGCATAGGCACTAACACGATTTAAGAAAGTGGTAAAATTTATTCAGAGGGTGAGAAATACAGACATAATATGGGCCATGTTCAGGGACAGAGGGACAGAAATGGAAAGCAAAGGGAGAGGAATTGCTGCCTCTGTCCTCAGAATCCATCTGCAGGAAGCAGAAGAGCGAGAAGGTGAGAGGCACAGGACCAAGAGCAAGCCCCTCCCCATCTTGGGTGTTTAGCGGGGCTTTGCAGGGGAATGGTCACACAACAATGCAAGACTGCCCCCCTCAGCCTCTAGGTGTGTCATTTGACTCACAGGTGGGCAGAAAGGTTTACATAGGCAGGGGATGTGGGGTTTCCAAACTTGAGATCCTGAACTAGCTGCCTAATACCGTATCAGAATGATCTGAAAGACAAATGAGTTTCTGATCCCCCTTTCAACTTCTAGTGGCAGAACTTGACCCACAGTCTCCTGGGATTTGGGACAAGCAAAAAGTCACTTGCACAGGTCAGTGTGCATACAAGGGGATAACCTCAATAACCAAAGCAGTGGAGCAAAGCTGCTGCATTCCTATTCATCACCATCCCTTTAGCATCACGGTGCAGACTTCTAACAAGATGAATGTGCCGAGCGCTAGAGCAGCCTTTTTTGGCAGCAATAGACATAAATTTAAAGCTTTCAATTGACATAAGGAGGGAAAAAACAATACCTGGAGGTAGGTGGTTCAGGTCGTCTTGCTCAAAAATTCTTCAGAGCAACAACTGCCTGAGAGTGGCAACAGACTCCAAGATGAGGTTTGCATGTGAGTTATTTATTAAAGAAAAACTGGCTTTCAGGAAAGACCAATAAGCAAGTGAAGTAGGGGAAGGAGTTGGGGGATGGGAGATAACTCAAGCCAGGAGGAGAAGTTTTAGCCTGGGGTTAATCCTTTAGAAGCTCCAGAATGCCAAGGATGCCTCAAAGAACAGAGTGGGGCTGTACCATCAGCTTTTGCCTAAGAGAAGCCCTAAGGGATGCATACACCAAGAAATCTCTGGCTTTCTGTGCCTTTCTGGCCTTCCAGCAGCCAGCAGTTAAAGGCATTGATCAGGAAAGCTCACAGACACACAGAAAGATCCCAAGAGTCCCTCTCTAGTTCAGCTCAGATGAGGCAGCAGGGAGCCCCAGTGACATATAGGACAGTAGTGCAAGGCTGTTTCCCATGCAGAGGTCCATCCAGCAGCTGTTCCAAAGTGGTTTGAATGCAGTGAGTGATCGTGTCCACACTCCAGCCCACCAGAATCTTGGAAGACTAAGAATAAACCTTTCTCCTCACAGCATGACTCCAGTGGGGAACAGTAGCATCTCTCCTTCTGACACGTGTTCACTTTGTTGCTCCATCTCAGAAAGTTCCAAGAACTTGAAAATGCCAACTTGAGTCACAAGGGAATATTGCTCACACCTCTCCTGATGGGACCAATATTAGAGAAATTTCCAAGGGCATCAGTATTTGCACACAGATTGGTTTAGTCACTGAATAAAGTACGAAAGACTGTCCAAGAAGACACAAACTTACTAAATATACTGTCTGTTCCAAAGAAAACTCAACAACCTGGTTAACTAACCACTACCCTGACCTAGGACAACATAGACTAGTTGTTCCTGTTTCTCTGCTTTAAGTAAGCAGAATCATACAGACACTCTCTACACTGGTCTGTGTTTGTATTACTAGAACAAAATACCTGATGCTGAGTACTTAATAAGGAAAGGAATGTTTATTCAACTCACAGTTTGGAAGCTGGGAATCCAAAATTGAGTAGCCCCTCTGAGGAGGACCCCTCGGCTTACTCACATCATGATGCAAACGCTTGAAAGGAAGAGATCACATGGAGCCAGGAAGCCAGGAAGCAGGCATGGGCCAGTATTGCTCTTTTATAACAATGCTTTCTCTCAATAATAAGAATTCCATGAAAACTACATACATTGCCCTCCAAGGGCAGTGCCTTCTGTGACCTAATCACTTTGCACTAGGAACAACCTCTTAAAAGTGCTGTCACCTCCCAACGTCACCACACTGGAGGCCAAGCTTCTAGCACATAGGCCCTTGGGGAGACACACTCAAACCATAGCATTCTCTTCTACCTTCCTCAGGTCAATACTGTATTTGTAAGAATTGTTCATGTTATTATTTTGAATAACATGAACTATAACATCCTACTGTGGATGAATATCTGAGGACTTCATAGTTTGGAGATAAGAACATTCTAGTCTGGTGCATGTATTCAAGTTTCTGTCATATACCTACCTAGGAGTAGGATTGCTGTGCCATAGCTTAAACATATGGACAATGTTAGAAGACACAGCCAGGCAGTTTTCCAAAGTGGCTGCCACAATTTACACATGTGTCAGTGTAGAACAAGAGTTCCGGTTTCTCCACACCTCTGTCAACTCTTAACATTGTCAGGCTTTTCCACTTAAGCCGCTCCATCATGTTTGCTTGAAAGCTCTTTCGAAGTAAATTTATTTGAGAAAGACAGGAATATTTTTTTTAATTGACATACATGGTGGTTCTAAGTTAGTCCATGTACATCTGTCATTTTACTGGGCTCACAAATGTTCCTCATTGTGTTTCTCTCTCTCTCTGTCTCTGCCTGCCTCTTACTCTTGCTCTCACACTCTCTTCCTCCCTTCTCTAGCCTGGGTCTGACCTGGCGAGACATGCAACATCTGACAGTGCTCACCTCCAAACGGAACCAGCTGCATGACGAAGTCCATCAGTGGAGGCGGAACGGAGTCGGCCTGGAGTTCAATCACCTGTTTGGATATGGTGTCCTGGATGCAGGCGCCATGGTGAAAATGGCTAAAGACTGGAAAACCGTGCCTGAGAGATTCCACTGTGTGGGCGGCTCTGTGCAGGACCCTGAGTAAGTGGGGCAGCAGTGTAACTCCGGGGGTTATGTTAGAACATTGACATTTACATAGATCACTGGGGTAACTCCCAACTCCTGCTTTTAGCTTTCAGCTTTGACTGTCTCAGTAGCTTATGTCATTATTTGTTTAAAGATTTGTTTCTTTTTATTTAAGAGGCAGATTTTGTGAGTCCTTTACAGAAAAAGGAGATGGAGAATCTTCCATCGGCTTCTTCTCTTCCCAGATAACTACAATGACCAGAGCTGTGCCAGTCCAAAGCCAGGAGCCTGTAGCTTCTTTCAGGTCTTCCACATGGGTGCAAGAGTCCAAGCAATTGGACCATCCTTCACTGTTTTCCCAGGCCATCAGCAAGTAGCTTGATCACAAGTGGAGCAGCTGGGACTGATGCTTAAGCTACTATGCCACAGTTTCATCCCCTATGCTGTTATTTTTTAAGTGCACACATCAGCCCAGATCAACAAATAGAACATGCTAATATCCCAGGAGGCCCCTTGTGTCTCCTTCCCTCATCATCTCCCCAAGCATATCTGTTGTTCTTTCCTCTAATCCTGCAGATCATCCTGCCTATTCCATATTTATCATAACAGAAGCATCTACTATGCTTTTGTTCAGAATTGTGTTTTTGGGATTTGCTGATACATGGTGTATACTTGTAGCTTATCATGATTACCAGAAGAGCATTCTGGCATGTGACTATGGCCCCCTTGGCTCATTCCTTCTCATGAATGACTAAGCTGGACTTCCAGCCCCACAGAGAAGCCACTGTGTTGGTCAAGTGTATACTAGCTGTCCTTCCAACTTCCTGCCATGACAACAGCTGGCACGATAAGAATGCTTCTCCACTTAGTCTCTGTTGATCCGTCAAGAAGGAGATATCAATTCTTATCATTATTATACTTGAGATATCATGCTCGTATCATGAAAGGCACAGAGTTTATGTGGATTATCTGTGTTTCCATAAACATATGCAGCAGAAACTGTCACAGAGCATTCATCCCCTCAACCCACCAAGATTCTTCAGGCTCCCTTCCAGTTACTCCATAATCAGCACCTTCATTCTCCCCACAGTGGATTGGCCTCACTGCTTCCTGGACTTGGTCTAGTCAGAACCACATGGCACGGATGCTTTTGTGTCCAGCTCCTTTGACGCAGCATTAGTTTGGTAGAATTTGCCTAAGTTACAGCACACAGCAATCACCCACTCATTCTTGTGGCTGGGAGACACACACATCTGTGGCTTCCATTGTTTACGTCGGGGTAAATCTGACTCCTCATCTACTTCAGTGGTCCCCAACCCTGACCTCACTTCTGCGAATCAGGAGAGCTTAACTGGACCCTATTCAGTACACAATATCATCTTCCTTTCCTCTTCTCCTCTGGACCTGGGTTCTGTTTAACTTTTGTTGCCTGTTACTCAGACCTGAACTCAATTATTTTTTTAAACAAGATTTATATATTTATTTGAAAGGCAGAAAGATGTGGGGGTGGGGGGGAGGAGAGAGATCTTTACCCTGTGGTTCACTTCCCAAATGCGCACAATGGCTGGGACCAGATCAAAGGAGCCAGGATCTCCTCCCTGGTCTCCCATGTCAAGCCATCCTCTGCTGCCTTTCCAGACACATCAGCAGGGAGCTGGACTGGAAGTGGAACAGCCAGGACTCAAGCCAACATTCTGAAATGGATGGGCGGCATCATAAGCAGCAGGTTATGCTGTGCCACAACACTGGTTCCTTGAAGTCAAATCGTGACTTCCCCAACATTCACAATGCATTTAACTTTTGTACCCCTCTATTTTAGCAATCCTCAACCTCCGACCCCTGACCTCTTTAGTACAGTAAAGCCAGGAGACCTTCACTCAGCATGATGTTTTCAAACTCATCAGCCCAAATAGAAGATTATGAAGGAAATCAACGAGGTTGAAATCCAATGATGAAAGATTAGTATGCAAATGATTGGAATACACCCTTTTTATTCACAAACTATTTAGAAAGCTCTAGAGGCGAGTTTCACAGCCATGATCATGTGGTCACTTGATGACCATGAGGACCGCTGGAAATGCCTGCAATGACTGTAATGAGCTGTGTGGTGACAGGGCTCGGGAAGCGCTCCCGCCCCTGTTCAACGGGCTGCTTTCAGAATGGAAGAGAAAGTATCTGCTGTGGGTTGGGGAAAGCTGAGACACAAAGATTTTCCCTTCTGACCTGTTGGGACTCATGCTAGGCTCCCGGTAAGAGCCTGTTCTCTGTTCCCTCACAGTCAAATAGCGCTCATGTCTCATTTCTAATGCAGCCACATGCAGGTGTCAGGTCAGCACACAGAAGGCCTTCACTGAATGTAGTTTGACCTTTCCTTTTCATGCAGAGGGGCAAGCTTTGGTGCAACTGGGACATGCTTATTCCCACATTAAAGTGCCCAGATTCAAAACTCAGCTCTGCTTCCGATTGTAGCCCCTTGTTAATGTGTACTCTGGGAGACAAAGAGCTGACGGCTCAAGTCCTTGGGTCCCTGTCATCCACATGGAAGACGCAGATGGAGTTTCTGGCTCCTGGCTCCTGGCTTCTGGCTGGCCCAGCTCCAGCTATTATGGACATTTCAGGAGAGAACCAATAAGTAGAAAATCTCTTTTCTCTTTCTCCCTCCATACCTTTGAAACAACAAATATAAGATTTTTTTTAAGAAAGAAAATAATTTGGTCAACTTCCTGATGCAGTAATTTCATATTCATTTGTAAATTCCTAATTGTGGAGTTCTTCACATAAAGACATTCTCCCATAAATAAGCTTTCTCCCATAGGCAAGCCTCATCCCCTAGGAGAGTAACTCCCCGCCCCCAAACCAGCTGAGTATCATTCCCTGGGCTCATATCATGCCATGAAGAAGCCACCCCTCCCACAGGCAAATGGCCTCACTGGTTTCTCATTGGGCCCCTTTAACACAGCACCAACTGTACATTGCACAGCTGTGTGTGTGTTTTCCCCATGGGCTGGGCCATGATCTCACAAAGCATCTCTCCTGTCGGCTCTGAGAGGGAAAGCAAAGCTACAGCCCGGGGCCCTCCAACAATCTGAAAATACAAGCTACACAAGTCCTTCGTGATATTGCAAATGTCCTGGGACAAAAACAGGGATTCTGCAGAGTGGCTTATCATCCTCCTGAGCAGCCATGTGCTCTTAGCCCTCCTCTTGGCGAGACAGGTGTTGCTGGGGTCCAAAGCAGCCCATTACAGAGGCTGTCAGTGTAAGTGAAGGAAGGAATGGGCCCAGTTGCTGATGGTGTGCCTATCCTCTGATGAATGCACTGCAGCATCAGCCACAAACTGGTCCATGCTACTGTGACTCACTGGAAGCCCGTGAGGTTGTCCCATCCTGACAGTTTTCTACAGGTGAGGAAGCTAGGATGTAGAATGCGTAAGAAATGAGCTCAAGGTCATACTGTAACCAGGACTAGATCAGTCTGAATCCAAATCCCAGGTTCTTCTCCCAGTGTGACATTGACTTTCACCATTTCTTCCTGTGCTCTCAGGCCCTGCAGCAATCTGCCACAAGCCTGGGAGTGTCACACTCAGGCCCTGCAGCAGGTTCTGCCACAAGCCTGCTCCACTTCCCATTGAGCTCCCTGCTTGTGGCCTAGGAAAACAGTCAAGGACAGCCCAAAGCCTTGGGACCCTGCACCTGTGTGGAAGACCCAGAAGAAGCTCCTGGCTCCTGGCTTCAGATCGGCTCAGCTCTGGCTCTTGGGCCACTTGAGGAGTGAACCGCAGATGGTAGATCTTTCTCTGTCTCTCCTTTCTGCAAAACTACCCTTCCAATATAAATAAATTAATAAATAAATAAATAAATCTAAAACAAGCAAGCAATTCTCTGGGATGGTCACCAGGCAGGCTCTTACATCTACTCTGTCATTTTACCATGAGAGGTTTACATCACCTCTCACTGTTCAATGTACAGTGAAGAAAGCAGAAAAATAAAACGCAAGTCCTAATTACAAAACCAGCAAGCCCAGCACTCCCAACATTCTCCAGCGCCCCGGGCCTGGAACTCCTTTCTCTTCTTACAAACAGGAAAAGGCTGAACGTGTGGTGTGTTGGGACCTCTACAATCTCTCTGCCAGCTGTAGTACAGCCGAGACATCTCTCGAAGGAGTGCAACTGAAACACCATCCGGGCCCAGTATTGTGGCCTAGCGGCTAAAGCCCTTGCCTTGAACATGCCGGGATCCCATATGGGCACCAATTCTGATCCCGGCAGTCCCGCTTCCCATCCAGCTCCCTGCTTGTGGTATGGGAAAGCAGTCAAGAACAGCCCAAAGCCTTGGGATGCTGCATCTGTGTGGGAGACCTGGAAGAAGTTCCTGGCTCCTGGCTTCAGATCGGCATAGCACTGGCCATTGTGGCCACTTGGGAAGTGAAACATCGGACAGAAGATCTTCCTCTCTGTTTCTCCTCCTCTCTGTATATCTGACTTTGCAATAAAATAAATAAGTCTTAAAAAAAAAAAAAAGAAAAGAAACACCATCCACATTTGCTTGCACATTGGCCTCATTCACAATCAATGAGGAGATGATACCACTGCAATATCTGGTTTTTATTTTACTTACTGCTATTTATTTGAAAGGCAGAGAAACAGAGACAAGGAAAGATCTTCCACTTGCTGGTTGATGCCCCCAAAACATGCAATGGTCATAAAATTCAATTTGGGCCCACCACATGGTCCAACAACCCAAGCACTTGAGCCATCACCTGCTACTTCCTAGTGTGTATGTTAACAGGAAACAGAAACCAGGAGCAGTCAGGACCTGAGTCTAGGCACTCTGCTATGGGATGTTCACGCCCTACATGATATCACTCCACCAAATGTTCCCAGGAAACATTAGCTTGGAATATTCTGGGTAGAGGTATGTTTGATATCAGTCCTAATGTTCAGAAGTTAAGCAGAGAGGACTCCTCATGATCCTCAGAAGGCATGTATGTGAGACAGGGCAGGAGGGAGGAAGGGGAGGAGAGGACACAGGCTGGATATGGATGGCATTCCATCACAATCCACGTAAGTGTGGAATTTGGAGCAGGAGGGAGCCTTGGAAATGATTTTATATAAATTCATTATTCAAGAAATTGGATGACCAGAGATTCAATCATCCCAATATCTCACAACCACTTGGGAAATTTACCCACTGTTAGTAACACTGTTTCCAAAGGAACCAGAGAGCTACTTCAGCAGGAGCTCAGTTGAGTCCTCCATGGAGGTAGAGGCCACAACCGTCCTGCTCACGAGGAACATGTACCAGTCCTAGAATAGGTATAGTACTTAGTAGAGGGAGGGAAGGAGGGAGGGAGGGAAGAAAGAAGGAAAAAAAGGAGGGAGGGAAGAAAGGACAGAGGGTGAGAGGGAGGGAGGGAGACTATTCAGCCAGCATGTCTTTGACACAAGGGTAATGTCCCCATGATGGTCAGTGGACAAAAGGTCAGGCAGTGAACTTCACCTTGGTTAGAATGGCTCTACATCTTCTCAGTGTTCTGTGGCTCCTCGTCCAGCCCTGCACCTGAACTTTTCCCTGATGCTAGTGAGTTGGCTTGCTGGGGAATCTGGAGGCTGTGGAGAGGGCTGGAGGGCCAGACCAGGGCAAGCTTTGCTGCTGGGCACAGGAAGCCCTTAGTCCCCCGAAGTAGGCTTCTGAGAGGCTGGGCTGAAGCAATCAGTAGCTGAGCAAGGGGCAAGCAGTACTGCCTGCAAACAGCTGTTGAGGCAGTGAGTAGTGCTTGTGCAGTTTGTGGGTTTCTTGAGCGTCCATCATCTCTGAGAAGGAGGAGCAGGGAGGAGGTGCTGCCTCGGGTGTGTGTGTTGACAACCTGATCCTCCAGCAACTCTGCAGAGCCAACAGCAACCCAGAGTGGTCCCCCCGGAGACAAAGGCTCTGGTCTTGTGTACTCTTATTCTACCCATGACCCCTGATGGTGATTCTCCAGGGAAGGAGGCAGCTGAGAGCTCGTAGTAGCAGCCAATGGGCACCACCTAGGGAAGGGGTCTGGATAGAGGGTGCTCTTCCTCATACCCCTTTGCCACGTAGTGCCTGAGATTGGCCCAAGCTTAATCCAAACCCTTGTATCATCCCTTCTATCTCAAGAGATTATCTCAGCATGGGCCAATTTCTTTCTTGTGAGAAAAGAATACCTTATTGCTGACTCACAGAAACTGTTTACGGAGTGGGCTGTGGATCTGATTTCAAGCTAATGTGGCCAGCTCATCTCTGACTCTCAGCTGAAGAAACGCTTTCAGTTTACACTTGGTGGAAAAGCAAGGATGATTTTCCACCAGAGTTGCCACAAATTGACTTGTAAGAGAATTGTCACTGTGTGACTCCTGTCCCTAAGTGCCCTGGGTGCAATCTGTTACA
The DNA here is from genome assembly GCF_030435755.1 of Ochotona princeps. NCBI lineage: Eukaryota > Metazoa > Chordata > Mammalia > Lagomorpha > Ochotonidae > Ochotona > Ochotona princeps. Next base: position 25,821,173 of record NC_080853.1, on the reverse strand, counting down.
GTGAATGCATTTTCTTAGAATTTAGTTGGAGTTCTGGACCCTTGTGGTAATCGTGACGATCGCATTTGGCAAACAGTTGGTGATATTTACAGCACCAGATGGTTTTACTCAGGCTGTTAGCTGATGAATGTCCTAATTGAACTTCTCAAGGGGGCAGGGATTACAAGACAGAAAAGGGATTCAGGTTCTACGTGGGCTTCAGAGCTGAGGGCTGTCTTCATCTCATCCTTCTCTATGACCACCGACAGGCTCCTTAGAGAGTCCCAAAGGTCCCAGGTTAGAGGGAAACCCAACCTGGACCTACCTGTTTACCTGCATAGAATTCCCATAGTGAAGCATGGTTCTTCTCTTTTGTCTTGATTTGGAACACTCCAGAGCCTTCTCCAAAGGTGGCTGGAAAATCTGTATACAAGGATCTCTACTTTCCCCAAGTGCTTCAGACTGTGCTGAAATGGAAGCCAGAGAGACTTTCTGTACATTGTTGTTCTTAGATTCAAATGCAATATACACATTAAAAAAAAAAAAGATGTATTTCTCCATTTGAAGTCAGGAGTGACAGAGAGACAGAGATTTTCCATCCAATGCTTCACTTCCCAAATGGCTACAATGGTGGGGTAGGTACAAGCTGAACCCAGAAACCTGACACTCCATCTGGATCTTCCACATAGCTAGCAGGGAACTACATATTTGGACTACCTTCAGTCACCTTCCCAGGTACATTAACAAAGAACTGGTTTGGAAGCAGAGCATCCGGGACTTGAACTGGTGCCCACATGGAGTAGCTTGGCTCTGGGTTGGGTGTGTAACCAGCATCTCTTTGCACATGCACGCCACCAGATGTGCATTTTTAAATACCCAGCACTGGGCCCCGTTCAAATATTCTAAACCCAAACGCCAAACACTGCAGTCTGCAACACTTTGAATAATGGATACTCAACCTGTAGTAACCACTTAGCAGTAGCTTTTCTTTATCGAGGTTCTGGGCACTTTGAAAGAAAGGCAACATGTGCTTCTGTCTCCGTGTGGGTTGCCCCAAAAGATAACCTGAGATGGGAATTGTTGCATACATTTTTTTAATTGATTGGCTGATTTGAAAGGCAGAGCAACAAGGAAAGGGAGAGACAGAAAAAGATCTTCCATCTGCTACCTCGCTCCCCGAATACCTAAAATAGCAAGGGCTGGGCCAGGCCAAAGCCAGGAACCAGGATCTCCATCCAGATCTCTCGCTTGGGTGGCCCAGGTCCTTGAGTCAACCTCCACTACCTTCCCAGGTACTTCAGCCAGAAACTAGATGAGGAAGGGGAGGAACCTGGACTCAAACCAGCAGTTTGCTGGTGGATGTGAGTGTCCCCTGCGGAGGCTTCCCCCACAGCAGCACAACTGTCAGGTTTTGAGAGATGATCCTAGGAAACAGACGTGAGGAAGTGGAGATGTGAGACAAAGGAGAGAGCCAAGCACAACCGCAGGCACAAGAGATTGCCTCTGTGCATACCTAGGCTCGTGCCCAGTGGAAAGCCTGAGAAAGGGCTTGTCCAGCTGATGTTCATCCACCAACTCCTAGCAACCACTGCTTAAGGACTGACCCTTGGCAATAAATCCCAAACATCTTTGATCTCTCCAGCACACCAGCTGGGCAGGCTCCTATAGTGTTAGCCTGTGCAGCTGCCGGGAAGGGTAAAGGTGCCTAAAGAGATGTGGCAGGGGAGCACCTGCTACCTTCCCTTTCTGCATTGCTCAAGCTCATACAGCCAGAGTGGAATTAAACCCCGGTTAACATGCTTAATCCCAAAGCCTTGCTGTTTCTGCTCCCTGAGGTTGCCTTCAGCTTATACTTCCTGCCCCTGTCCTGCTATTGGTGTGCCCACTATCTCTAACCGTGTCTCCTCCTCACTTTGCCCCCCAGGAAAATTCCCTCCACTGGCAAGTTGGTGCTGACCCTCACAACTGACGCATGTGAGGGGAAGGAGAACTTTGTGCGCTACCTGGAGCACGTACAAGCCGTCATCACAGTCAATGCCACAAGGAGAGGAGACCTCAACATCAACATGACTTCCCCTATGGGCACCAAGTCCATTCTGCTGAGCCGGCGACCCCGGGATGATGACTCTAAGGTGGGCTTTGACAAGTGGCCGTTCATGACCACCCACACATGGGGGGAGGATGCCCGAGGAACCTGGACCCTGGAGCTGGGCTTTGCAGGCAGCACACCCCAGAAGGGCGTGCTGAAGGAGTGGACACTGATGCTGCATGGCACACAGAGTGCACCTTACATTGACCAGGTGGTGAAGGATTATCAGTCCAAGCTGGCCATGTCCAAAAAGGAGGAGCTGGAGGAAGAGTTGGATGAGGCCGTGGAGAGAAGCCTGGAGGGCATCCTCAACAAGAACTAGGCAGCCCCCATCCCCCAGCACCCTCGCACCTCCTCTCTGCCTCTGTCCACAGCCCCCCGTTCCTGCCCACACCCAGCAACCGTCACCCCTCACAAGCCAGTCCGCCGTCTCAAGCTGAAGCTTTGCTCACTGTCAGTAATGATTTTCATCACAAAGAAAGTAACCTTTGTTTTATTACACCATGCCCCAAATATAGTGTTTGTCACCATTATCTATATCCCACGTGAAACTCCAAATTCTCTCTGTCATCCAAACGGGTGAGATCCTACAAACAAAACTGGCACAGCTTTTCCCCACCCCGCCCAAATCTTCCCTCCCCACTCCATATCTGAGAGAAGAGTGACTTTAACAAGCCGTGCACAGGGACTCCCAGGACACGTGTCCATGGCCTCATCTAAGCACAAGGCAGGTGGAAGATCCTTTGGGAAAGGTGACTGGACTTAAAGACGATTTGTCAGACACGTTGGTGAAGCTGCCATCCACGGAGGGGCCTCATTACTAGAAAGGAGAGATCCAAGCAGCAAGAACTTTGGAAATGTTGTCACTCAACGCCAAGGTCCAAAAGAAAATGGGATAAGTCAGCGAGGCAGATCTGGCTCTGCCCATGGATTCGATCTGGGGAAGGGTTCTTTGTTCTCTGATTTCAAAAACTTTGGAGGCATCTTTAACTGACGTAAGAGAGAGGCAAGACCAGCAGGGTTGTTCTGTTTTGTTTTGGTTTTTCAAAGCTTTATACACACCTGTGTGGGCTTTAATTTCAAACACCCCCTCATAAAAAAAAAAAAAAGATCACGGAAAGGAATAACTTGCTCCCTCCTGCTATAATGTCCTTGATGTGTCGGGGCAATGGGGTGTGAAGGATGACAGAGGCCTAGGTGGGGAGCTGAATGGACCCCTCTTTGGGTGCAGCCTCTTCTGTTGAGAAAGAGACATGCCAGCTCTCCCCCTGGTCACCTGAGATCCACAGGAGGCAAGAGGACATCTCTGCCGGCTAAGCATCTCAGCCACTCATGGTCACATCCCCCCAAAAGCACCATTTCCGTACTAGATAGATGTCACCAAAGTGACTTCTTGTCCCTCTTATCGGCCTATTCGAGGCTTGGCTTCTTGGCCTCAGTCGCGGCACCAACTCATCCCAAGGACTCCTCCCTCCCATTGCCCAAAGCCAGCAGCGCAGAGCACCACCAGCCATTCCCTCGCAGTGGCAACTTTGAGAATCTGAAATCCTGTTCTCTGCCTTTTCTCCGCTCCCTTCATGCTGCCATGAATTTCTGTCTTCTTAATCATCTTGTGATCGTCCCTCCATCATGCTTTAAAGTGTAATATTTATGATTTTTTTAAAAAGAAATTTATTACTTGTGGCAAAGGTCTTTTTAGACCAGTTATTTAAAGAAACAATAAATGGAAAATCATTGGAAATTCATTTCACATTTATCATCTGAAACTAAACCAAAGGACATTATATGTGTGTAAATCACACAGAAATATATATATACATATGTAGACTATATACACGTGTGTATATGTGTATATATATACACTTGTACAAATGTATATACACACATATACCCCACATGCGTGTATGTGTACTTCTTAAAGAAACAGATACTATATTCATCTCTAAAAGAATATTCAGAGACCATCAAGATGATTCTGGCTAAAGAAAAAGGCCGGCGGGAATTCAGGTCAAGTGTCCATCTACCCATCCCCATTGCATCACCTGTGTAATTTCACAGCTTTCTGTATTAACATTAAATGTCTTATATAGCAGCAAAACTATAAAGTAGTTGTCCATATTTTCACGGTTGTGGTATAATTTATAAAATTAGAAAGTCAATTATCAGCTTCTCAATAGAAATGGCAAGTTTTGATATAAGTATATGCTATATAAATATATATTTAGTGCTATATATACATATTTGGTCTCTTTTTTGCATCAGGATTGACACTAATCTAGCTAGTACTGTTTTTATAGTATCCTTGATCCTAATGCAAGAGACATTTCTAGTCATTTATTTTAAAAAAAAGAGAGAGAGAGAGAGAATAAGTGAATAATACTGGATCAGGTTAACTTGTTATGCCCTGTGCCAAATTTTATAAGTAAATTTAAAAGGACATGCTGTAAATCAGGAGACTCAACAATAAAACATTGCCTTCCAGAAATTATGTGCAATATCTTCCATCCATTCTAGGGGCATGGAAAGAAAAGTCACTGTAGAGAAATTTTAAAAGTCTACCTGAGTAAATTTGCGTAAAAAATACATAATTAATGTGTAAATCACACATAAGTTAGAGTCAAGGGCAGCATGTTTCAAATTCAGGTTGTGCCCACTAGTGTGTTATAAATTCAATTCAAGAAGTCAATACCAGAGCTTTTCTTTTTGTTGGTCTTTTTTATCTTAACTTTTTTTTTTTTTTAATTTGGAAGGTAGATTTACAGAGAGAGAGATCCATTCGATGATTCACTCCCCAAGTGGCCGCAATGGCCTGAGCTGAACCGTTCCAAAGCCAGGAGCCAAGAGTCATTTCTGGGATCCAACGCAGGTACAGGAGCTCAAGGTTTGGGCCATCCTCTACTGCTTTCCCTGGCCATAAGCAGTGGAGCAGCTGGGATGCCCAGTGGGATGCCAGCATTGCAAAGGGAAGGATTAGCCTGCTACATCCTGCCACCCCTGCCTGAGAGCTTGTGGTTTTTACAGTAACTCCTGCCTAACTACTCGCTCTCTGAGTGTAGATTCTGGCTCACAGTGGGAAATGCATTTCTCAGTGCGGGTGACAAGCAAGAATCTTTTAGAAAAAGTACTTCAGGATGTGTTCATCAGGGTAGACCAATTTATACTACCAGAGCAAACATCTCAAATTTTCAATCATTTAACATAATGAAGGTTGCTGTATCATTGCTACAAGTTCCAGTTGGGGCACAAGAGACTCCCCGAGGCCACAGAAGTGAAGCCTTGGGAACCTCCCTCCACTTTTTTTCCATCATTTTCTTTCTTTATTTTTATGCATTTGAAAGACCAGAGGCAGACAGAGATCTTCCACCTGCAGACTTGCTACCTAAATGCCCATAACAGCAAGGACTAGACCAGGCTTAACCTCAGCACGAAACCCAGTCCAGTTCTCCCACAGAAGTGGCAGGGACCCAAGTATTTGAGCCATCTCCCACTGCTCCCCATGGGTTGAGATGGGGTTTGAACTAAGGGTGCTCTAACATGTGATACAGATCTTAGTCATTAAACCAAATGCTTACCCTGCCACATGGCTTTTTGGTAGGTCACCACCAGTTATGTGCTGGAAAAACTTTAGGATGAACTTGATTCTAACGGTGGCTCAAAAATCCTTTCTGCTAACACATGCTTCAAGTCAAGGAGAGAACAAAATTGAATGGTCGCCCACAAAGGTGGCAGAAAGACAGAGATACCAGTTTACAAATGTCTTCTGATACCCAAGCTGGATTTGGTAGCCGACTTTGTGGCTGCATCTCCAATACCCAGGATTCAGCAAACTGCAGCCCAAGAACCCCTATAATTCCTGTGTTTGTCAACATGATTTTGCTGGAAACAGCCATGCGTAACGGCTTTTGTGTCACTCATGGTGGCATTCACGCTGTCACAGCAGAGCTGAGTGGCGACACAAGTGACTGCATAGTCTGAAGTCTGGCCCTTTCTGGAGAAAGTTGGTCAGCCTTCACTCTGCATCGCTATGGCCCTCCAAGGGTCACCTGTGAACTGTTAACATACAAGTCAAAGGCTGCACAGCCCTGTCTGTAGCTGTGAGGTGGGGACGAAGGGACACCCTCCAGCTATGGTCATGCCAGGCCCTGTGTGCAGCAGGCTAGGGTTGCCAGAACAGCAATGGCCAGGGCAACCATCAACAGAAGGCATGAGGTGACAGAGAAAAAAAATCTCCACTTCCTCGCCTCCCACCAGGGATATGTGGTGAAAGCCCCCTTGCCAGTCTCTTTAAGGATCATTAATGGGATGGAGTCTAAGCTGCCCCTCCTTTCCCTGTCTCATGTCCATCCCTTCCTTCCTCAGGAGATATAGACCAGAATAGAGAGTCTTTAACAAGCAGAATTTACTAGAAAATACCATACAAGAAAGAGAAAGCCTCATTACTTAGTTAATTCAAAAAGACCAAAGAGAACTCATAAACTGTATCTGAAGTTGTCTAACATAGGGGAGGCAGTGGCTCAGAGCTGCAGGGAAATGAAAGTTGCACCCTTCTCCCAGGGCAGGATCCTAAGGCCATCCAGCCCTGCATGGGGCCTGCTGTCGTGTCTCACCCACAGTCCCCAGGAGATGGAGTCTGAGCACCTGTATCAGGACCTGAAAGGTGGCAAGCGACAGCCGTGCAGGACCAAGCCAAGGACACGCCACGCTGGTGGAGGTCCAGAGGCCCCAGATGTCAAAAAAAGCAAAGAAAGCATCTCACAGCTGGTCCCCCTCAAGACTTTGTGGTCTCACACTTGAACCTGATAAGACAACTTGAAGAGGGCTGACGCAGTGTCTCAACTGGCTAAGCCTGTGCTTGCAAGTGTCAGTATCCCACATGGGTGCCAGTACCCATGTGGGAGACCTGAAAGAGGCTCCTGGCTTTATCAGCTCATATCCGGTCACTGGGGTTTTTTAGGGAGTGAACCAGAAATGGAAGATCTTTCTCTGTATCTCCTTATCTCTATAAGCCTTCCTTTCCAATAAAAATTAAAAAATTAAAAAGGGGTGGGAGTGGAAATGAGGGTACAGGACTCAGGCTCGGGTCTCCAAAGAGCAGGAGGCCCCATCTAGCCAGGGAGTTTCTCTGAGCAGGTCCCAACAAGAATGCCTTCTCCAAAGCTGGTGGAACTGGGAGCAAGAGCCAGCTATGGTCAGAAGGGCATTGCTGAGGGGAAGCAGCTGCCAGTCAATTCAGGCTGCTGTTCCAGCAGGCCCTAGGCTGACATGGACAGGAATCGAAATACATGAAAAGGGAGTGGCCCCGGCTCCCTTGGCCCTGCAGCCTCTTACTCCTCCTCTCCCCAGTGACAGATCCCCACCCCACCCCCACAGAAGTGCACTCCAAGGGCCAGCATCCCTGAGCAGAGAAGAGCCAGTTTGGAGCAAGAGACAGAAGTGTTCACGGGCAACTTGAGCTTCCTGCCATCACTGTCCTAACGCCCCACCTGCATCCAGGCCAAGTTCATAGGTTGCTGTGGAGAACTCCCAACTTGATACAAACATCAAGTTCTGTTTTGCTGTGGAAACTCCATCATTAGCAGTTCTCTTGCAGAGGTGCAGGCTGGGGGTTCCTTTGGAGTTGCAAGTGACAAAAATCCACTCTACTGAGTGAACAGATATGGGTTAAGTACATTGGGAGTGGTCCCAAAAACTGCAAATACACCCACAGCAGCCCAGAGTGTGGAACAAGCCCAGGGACCTAGACACACAGCAATGACCTCATCCATGATAACCTCATCAGAACACATCCACCCAGGGGTTAGAGCCAGCATCTTCAGTCTCGTGTCATTGAACTCAGATTTCAAGTTTCAGTGAGAGGGGATGTGATGAGTCATGTGTGGCCTGAGGCTAGAGGAAAGTGGGATAGCCAACTGCTGTCTCATGGGATTTGACGAGGCATGGCACAAACAGCTGCTCAGCACAGATTCAGCGTGAGTGCCTGAGAAATGGGAGGAGTCTCCACGCAGGCACAGGCGGCAGGTGTCATCACATGTGTTAGGCTGGATGCTCCCAGAGGCCAAGCCTGACCCAGGAAGTGCTCAGCAAGAGGTTTGTTTGAAAGGAAAGGAAGCCAGGAAAGCTAGGCAGTTGACACGGGGCACATCAGGAAGAGGCTTTCCTGATGGGACCAAAACCCACTGGGAACCTCCAATCTAAGCACCAGGAAGGGCCCAAGTATGGACCATAGGCAACTCATGGCAGAGTCAGGTAGCTGCTGGGAGAAGCCTTGGGGTGCAGGCACGAAGTAGGCACCGAGTAGCGTGTCCCAGGAGGGAGGTGTGACACAGCTTCTTTATAGAGAAAACATCCTGCGGCCAGGCCAGAAGGGAGGCTGCGTCACTGAAGGGACTTCTAACACCTGCCACTCTGGCTTTGAGGAGACCTGCTCAGAGACCCCAAGTTAACTGACAAGGAGACCTCAAGGCAGGGAATAGCTGGAAAATACACCCCTCTGCCACTCGTGGGAGAGCAGGAGGAGGTGGGAAGCATGGAGACCAAGCGGGGGGTGGGGTGGGCAGAGGGGGCAACATCCCTGAGACACCAAGACTGTGGGAGACCAAATAGCCACTGGGACCAGCCCCACTATTACACCCCAGGCCCAACCGCAGGAAGAGCCTACCAGCAAATGGGGTTCCCCAGCTCCTGCCCACCAGAACTGAGCTTCCGCCCATGGACCCTCTCTGTTCCCTTTTTCCCTTTATTTCTCCTCCTGGCACAGGCCAAGTTCCATATGCAGCTTGGCCAGGAATGCTTGCTCCCCAGGTCTTCACACAGTGACCCCCTGTTGTCATCACACGCTCCAGGGAGTCTCCCCTGGACCACCCAGGCCCCAGTAGGCCCTAGTCACGCCAGCGTGTGACCCATGCGATTTCCCACCAGCGTATCTCCCACAGAGGCTAAGCAGTGTCTTGGCTGCTTGCTTCATGGTATGTCCTGCCTCCCCCAGCAGAATGTTCCATCTGTCTTATTCTCTGCTGCCCAGCACAGAACGGGCTCTCTTGATTAATGGAATCAAATATTTTAAATTTCATTTTTAAAATTTCACATTTAAATATTTCATTCCAAAACAATACTTTCTGCCTTTTAAAATACAAATGTTGACTATACACATGACCAAAATAAATTGAATGAACTTCATGGTGGGTAAGCCAGTGTTTGCAGCGGCTGCTACTGCTGCCTACCACACACACACAGGGCCGAGTACCCAGCACAGCCTGGTTCCAACACACAGCTCCTGGCTTACACATACTTCAAGCCCCTGCAATGGAGTGTGTTCTCCAGGCGTCTTCCAGAAAGAACCACAGAAGCCTATTTCTTTCTTGAAATTAAGACTTCAGATGAACTTGGAACAACAAGGTTTAAAGCTTTAAACAGAATGGAACGGTGACTCCAGTTATGCTCCTGTCATTCATTACCAAGACATAACAAAGGGTTAATGGCGTGGCTGTTGGTTTTTCTTTGATAACATGCACCTGCCAGATGCTTTGCAGGGGCTGAGTGATCCACTTAAGCACATTGCGTCAAAGCCCTTAACTGTGTATTTGAGACAATCCACATAGGGAGAAATTGTCTTAATTAGTATAAATGGAGTTACTTTTGGACAGCTAGTAGAAAAAAAATTAGATGCTTAAGTGCACCTGCAGTTTTGGTGAAGACCGGGTGGGAGTAATTTCTGGCTTTTTGGGTGTGGCATGGTCACATTCCCCTAGGATAGGGATAGACCCCAGTCATTCAGACCCTCAATAAATCTGGGAAAACCTCCCTTTACCAGCCTAGTAGTCAGGTGGCACACAGCGCATGCTCCACCTGCGGGACTCCGTCACTGACTTCTGAGCAAGAAACTAACGTAGCGACGTGCCTGTGCCCTGGCTCCATGCTCTTGGCCCTCCTTGCTGCTGTGTTCTTCCGCGTCTGACCTCTGAGAGAGTCCAAGCCTGCTGAAATTCTGGTCACACCTTCAGGTGGGAGGCACAAGCATGGCCCACCCATTTCCTAACTGGTTAAGAGACCACCAATGCGGAACCTCTTAGCTGTTGGTTCCTGCCCAACAAAGAGAGATCAGAGAAGGTTTAAAACCCCAGACCCTTTCAAAGACCCCTTCAATGTCTCTCTCTCCTTTCCAGAGGCACCGCACCTCCAGGCTTTCTTGGCTTTCTCTCAGGAGGTGTTTCCCCCTCCCTGTTTCCCTGCCCACCTGGTCCCTTCACAAATTCTCTGTAACCGGTTCCTGGCTTTTCATTTCTGTATTAAGTGGAGGAAAGAACCCACCAAATTTGTCTGGTAACAACCTCCAAACAGCAACACCCTTGCATCTGGGCCTGTGAGTCAACACACTTAGAGCGCCCCCACTGCCCCCTCCACCAGCAGCAGCAACAGCTCCTCGGTGGAATTCAGGCCTAGGGATTGTGAGTGGGGTCTCTCTCACAAACAGGTGCCAACGAAAACTTCCTGTGTTCAAACACTTGTTTCGGCCTCAGCTTCTGAAGGAACCCACACTAAACCCTACACTTGTAGCCGCCTTATCTCTAACGGAAGAATCACTCGCGCCAGCACACCTGTTTTTTTAAGAGGGGAGGATGAAGTACCAGGATCACCAATCCCTAAGCATGTTGCTGTGTGGAATCCAGATCCCGCCTAAGTATCTAAGCAACTGCCTGCGGGCTGAGCCCAGGGCCGAGGGGGCTTCTTCGCCAAGCAAGGTTGGCTGCAGGGGCCGCTGAACTGAGCATCCAGAGCTTACCCGCCTACAACCCCAAGGCGGCTATTGACCAGGCAAGGGAGGTGCAAGCAAAGAAAACGCTTTAATGGCAAGGCCAGAGGGGTTAATGTTGATGTCACCATGTCACGCAAGTGGGCACCCTTACTCTTGTAGCACATGTCCTAAACTACCAAAGCCCAGGCAGGAAGCTGCATGCCCCACCCAGGGAGCCCGGCTGGGTTAAGATCCCTTCTCCCCAGGCTTCATCTTGTTGGCCTTCGTCTTCCCAACCACGGTCTCCACGATCACGGCCGTCTCCTCGTAGGTCTCGATGCTCTCCGTGCAAATCTTCTCAATGGATTCTACCACTTCCACCTTCTTGTACGCCAGAGCCCTGGGGCAGCCTTTGTCCGGCAGGCTGCCACCCCTCGTCCCCTGCCCATGCCCACGCCCTGGTGATGCATCCCGACCTGGCCCGGGCTTCTCAGCCTGCGGGGCAGCTGGCCCCCCTGGCCCAGCGCACGGTCTCTTGGGCTCCTTGTCTTCCTCCTTTTGGCTGTCTTCTTTCTCCCCGGGACCCTTGGGGTCTTGGCTAATTCCCTCGCTCTCCTTGTCTGTGGACTTCTGGCTGCTCAGGGATCCCCCTTCTCCCTCCTGGGGCTCTTCCTGGCCGTTCTCCTGAGGGGGCTCGGGCTGTTCAGGAGAGGGTTCCCCATGGTCATCGAGAGGCTTGGCATCATCTACGATGGAGACCACCACCCCACCCTTGGCTGGGATGGAGGAGGGGCAGAAGCCGGGGTCCACGTGACTGGCATCGCCAGTGACCAGCACGTGCCGCCCCTTGGTGAAGAGGTCGGCAGGGGGCTCAGGCTCCTGGGGACTATGCGCTTGCTCCTTGAACATCTTGCAGAGTTTCCCAAAGGCTTTGCTTATCTGGCCCCCATCCGGCACATCCTCTGGGATCACTTCCTGCCTTGGTCGACTTGCCACCCCAGCCCCTAGCTCAGGTCTAGGCTCCTCCTTGTCTGTAAGTGCCCCCTGCACCACCATGGTGTTTTCCGGGTCTTTGGGGGGCACATCCTCCTGGGGTCTGTCACCTTTATCTTGGGCCAGGATCTCCTTTCTCCTCGGAACACTCTTGGGGAGGCCTTTTTGTCTGGGTTTAGCCGTTGTTATATCCTGCACAGCCCTGGTAAGGTCTAAAATACACAAATACACAGAGAAACAGAGGCAGTAAGTCAATGATACGGAGGTGACATCAAAACAAGGGGGGGGATGGAATAAAAAGATAAGGCATTGGGGCAGCAGCTAAGACATTGCTCAGGGTCCCTTGTTCCCCTATCAGAGGTCCTGGGTCCCTCTGGATCCCAACTTTCTAACCAGGTACACCCTAAGAAGCAGCAGCTGGGTCCCTGCCACACCCATAGGAGACAGACTGAGCTCGCGAGCCCTGACTTTGGCCTGGTCTGGGCCAGCCCTGGCTGTTGCAAGCATTTGGAAAGTTTCTTTGCTCTCCATTCTCCCTTCTCCCAATCTTTTTCTGCTGATGTGCCTACGAAAACAACAGATTGTGGCCCAAGGGCTCAGACTCCTGCAGCCATGTAGGAGACCAGGATGGGGTTCCTGGTTCCCAGCTTTGCTGTTGGTGGCCATTGAGAAGTGAGCAAGTAAGTAGGTTTTCTCCCTGTCCCTTCCTCTCTCCTTGTCACCCTGCCTTTTGGATGAAAGGAAGGACAGGTGCATGAATGTATAGGTGGGAGTAGATGGATCACACATACACACAAGTTTGTGGAAATGATAAAATGAAATATAAATGCATGGCGAACCCAGTTACATAACCTAGTGGCTAAATCTTCGCCTTACATGCGCTGGGATCCCATGTGGGCACCAGTTCATATTCCCTACTCTACTTCCCTTGTAACTCCATCCTTGTGGCCTGGGAAAGCAGCAGAGAATGGCCCAAAGCCCTGGGACCCTATACCCACATGGGAGACCCAGAAGAAGCTCCTGGCTCCTAGCTTTGGATCAGCTCAGCTCTGGCCATTGCAGCCACTTGGGAGTGAGCCAGAGGTTGAAAGATCTTTCCGTCTCTTGTCCTCTCTGTCAATCTGCCTTTCCAGTAAAAAAGCAAATAAATATTTTTCAAAAGATGCTGGGGTCCATGCAGTGGATGTGGGGGACACGAAGGTGTGAAGAGTATTGTTCCATTGCAGGCAGGGTTGCAAGAAATTTCCCGCTGCATGGCAGGGCCTGGCAGATGTCTCTATAACCACCTGAACGCAGCTCCACCTTCCTTCGCAGGGACATCGGACCCTGCGGAAGAATTCTAATCCATTCAGGCATTGTTTGTTGCAGTGGAGTTGGTTTTTTACTATCAGTGTGACTTGGAGGTTAATGTAGCTAATAACGTCTTGCAAAAGGGCCTTTTATTATTCCTGCTGTCTTGTCTGTCCACATGGACCTTATGCTAATCAAGGGATCTATGTTTAGGGTTTCATGCTTTCCTTGATCTTTAGGTTCTACTTTTCCTTGTGATGCATTTCCTCCCTTAACTGATCCAAGATTAAGTTGTAGAATGAGGATTATAGTAGGAATGTGTTACTGATTGATGTGCACCATCTATTGAGAACTTCTACTGAGAGCTTTAAAGTGAAACAAAGGGCAGAATTATTCTTGGAAACACCCACGTGACCCCCAGCGTGAAAAGTCTGTGCCAGGGCCCGGCGGCGTAGCCTAGAGGCTAAAGTCCTCGCCTTGAAAGCCCCGGGATCCCATATGGGCGTCGGTTCTAATCCCGGCAGCTCCACTTCCCATCCAGCTCCCTGCTTGTGGCCTGGGAAAGCAGTCGAGGACGGCCCAAAGATTTAGGACCCTGCACCCGTGTGGGAGACCCGGAAGAGGTTCCTGGTTCCTGGCTTTGGATCGGCGCAGCACCGACCATTGTGCTCACTTGGGGAGTGAATCATGGAATGGAAGATCTTCCTCTCTGTCTCTCCTCTCTGTGTATCTGACTTTGTAATAAAAATAAATAAATCTTTAAAAAAAAAAAGAAGTCTGTGCCAGAGCTCGTGAGGGTTTCTGTATAAAGGGGGCAGCTTTCTTGCATTTGTCCATTATGATCATGAGATTGTAGTGGTCCATTTATTTCCTTTTCTACGCCTACTCCACGCACCCTTCTCGAGTTCCGAACTCGGATGGAGCTGGATTCCGGCAAAAAGACTGCATGGAGATCAAAATATTTTTGCACCAAAATAGACTTCTTTCCATTTCTTCCTTAACATTGTGAGACACCCTCCTCGAAATCAATATTTACTTCAAGCCAAATGAAGAAACAAGAAGTGAGTCTGTGTTATAATTTCCCTCAGTGCGCCCCCTACCCAGGGAGGGAGTACCCGAGGGGTCTACATCCCCCAGTTCACAATGTTCTCCTTTATGTGTGCTTTGACTCGGGTATTTAGCATCCAAGGGCATGTGCTGAAGAGCAAAAGGAGAAAACCCCCTCACATAAGAACATTCCAGTCGAATTGCATTTCCAGTCGACCTGGAAGGGAACATGAACGACCAAGTCAGGAAGAAGAAGGGGGACAAGGTGGGGACGGAGTGGGAGAAGGGAAGGGGAGAAGAGAGAGGGAAGGTTGAAGGCAGGGAGGAAGGGAAGAGGGAAGGAGGGTTGGAGGAGAAGGAAGAAGGAAGGGAGGGAGGAGCATACAGAGGGCAGGGCTGGGGACTGTTACCTTTCCCACCAGAACCCAGGCTGAGAGAGGGTCCCTGGCTAGGTGTGAACAGGGCCATAGGAGTCTCTATGAAGGCGGAGCTCAACCTGGCAGGAAGAACCAGAAAGAAAATGACACCATTGGAATTCCTCAAGTCAATTAAATGGCTAGGAACAAGAGATACTCTAACGTGGAACAAAAGCGAACACAGCTTCCTCCAGATCCAACTGCTTGGTAAATGGCATGTGATTTTTCAAGAATCGTTTTCTTTATTTGAGAAGCAGAGAAAAGGGTACAGCTCCCACCTGCTGCTTCATCCCCTACATGCCCACCACAGCCAGCGCTGGACCAGGGAAGGGAAGCTGGGAGCCCAGAACTCTGAACAGCAACCCAGCAATCTGAGCTTCCCAGGGTCAGACCAGCACTGGAAGTTAGCTGCAGTCAAGGGCTGCAGCTGGAAACTGAAGCCAGGCCCTACAACAGGGTGGCAGATAGTCTTCCAGCATCCAAGCTACAATGCTCAACATCCATGCCAGGGGAACTTTTGAGAGACTTCTCAGTGGTCAAGACTGGCCTGGCAAGCGTTCAGTAATTCTGGTGCCCCAAGCCAAAGCCCACACCTACATACAATTTCTAGCAGATGTACACTTACATGCTGGAAAACAACATAAGGCTGGCCAATCCAGGCTGAAGGATTTAAGGCAAGCAGGGCAGCCACCAGCAGTATCTCTGCACCTGCAACCTCACCCTGAATACTCCAGGTCACCCCCCACCTGCTGGGACACTTGGGAACCCAGAAGCCTGGAGCGGGGAGGGGAGCAATCTTCCCAGATGCCTCTTTCTTACCAAACTTCCAGCATCCCCAGCCCTCCTCATCTCCCTCCGTCACTTTCTCCACGGCACCTGTCACACCTCACAGAAAACTCACTCATCAATCTGTCTCCCCCACTGACATTCAAGCTCCCCAAGGTCAGGGGGGAAGTTGTGTTTCTTTCCCAGCTCTCTGTGTCTGCACACCTGTTGCCTTCAATCTCAATGATGCGATGGTACCGCTCCAGCTCGTTCTTCAGCGTCTGCTGGGCGACGGCCAGCTGCCGGCAATCATAGGTTGACTTCTCGAGGTTGCGCTCCGTCTCTTCGATCTCCTTGCGCAGGGTTTCGATCTGCTCGTTGTACAGCTGAATCTCGTCCTCGTAGCACTCGTGGGCGTTCTTGATGGCTTGTTCCAGGGTGGAGGTCTGCGGGGCAGAGACATACTGCGCATGCGGAAACCCAGCCCGGACTCCCAGCCAGCGCTGGCCTTGGGCCTCAGCCAGCAAGAGACCGGCTGCAGGTCCCCTTGTGATTCTTAAGCCCAAGCAGAATGGAGACCCTGAACGCCCACATCGCTGTCCAAGTATCCACCTGGCTCTGGGATCGACCTGCTCTCCAAAGCAGTTTACAGGTGACATGCCCAGAAAATCAAGAGAAAACAACCCTTCATGGGTTTATGCATGGAATTCACACAAATTACATCATTCTTCCTATTTTAATGATTTAGCAGAGATCTGATAGACAGTAGAGAAAGAGAGGGAGCGAGAGAGAGAAAAGAAGGGAGGGAGGGAGGGAGGGAGGAAGAACTGACCAAGGACACTTCAAAAGATCCATGGAAAATGCAATTCAGATCCATCTAAGGGCAGCCCAGTAACATAACAGCCTGTTTCCACCTGTTGACACTGGACTCTTGTGAGAGTCTTACCCCAAATGCACAACCTCAACCCAAACCTCAGAAAGCAGCAAGAGGGGTGAGCTCCCAAATAACTGGCCTGGAATCTTCCAGAAAAGCAGTTGGATCATGAAAGGAGAAACTCAGAGGGTGGTCCCGATGGGGACACTTACAGCGCCAGCTGGATCCTGGACAAGGACAAAGCTTAGGGGGGGGTGGTCAGAAGGACAGTCCCTAATCATCAATGACAGCAGGGCATGCTGGAAAACTACCCCCCAAAACCCCTGCCCCGCAGCCTCCAGCCTGTGAGCACCAGGATGCTCATGTCCGGGTAAGTCAGCTGCAGCACGCAGGGACGGGAAAGCCCTGGGTTATTTTTGCTAACTTCTCAGAAATCTAAAATGATTTCAAAAGAAACTAAACCAGTGCCCTTTCAGCTTCAGCTGCTCTCATCAAGTTTCTGTTCCTCCCAAGGGAGAAAAAAAAAAAAACACAAAGTCAATCACCTGCAATGTCACAGAGCGTGCCCGTGTTCAGGAAATGCTCCCGAGAAACAGGGAGTGTTTCAGAACTCCATGAAGGCACAGTGCCTGGAACCCAAGAAGGGCTCAGTGTTGGAGCTGGGAGTGGAGTGTTCCCATGGCTCATGAGACCATGCCCCTACTTTCCCCTATGTTTGAAATGTTCCATCATAAAGAATAAAAGAAAAACCGTGTCTGGGGAGACTGTTGTTGCTATTTGCTTCCAGGTTCTCATCAAACTACAGGGTTCAAACTTGGGACTGAGCTCCCATCTGGGGCAACTGGTCAACCTCACACCCACACAGAGGAGAGACTGTTAATAGTCCCACTTGACAGATGAAGAAACTGAGTCATTCGGGTGAAACAGCTGATGAATACCACAACAGGAGCCAAGCCAAGCCTCACTGGGGTGTCAGATGTTCCCAAAACTACAGGCTTCCCTGCTTCTCGGCCTCCTCCCCATGGCTGTGGACACAGGAGCAGATACACACGTTCTGTCACTTGTTCATCTCCCACTGCCCCACAGCAACAGGCAAGCCCCAGCGGCTGCTCCCCCTACAGGCCCAGACAGCCGGGTGGATCCCCCATGTGGACCCCCTCCTGGCATGTTTCCACTCAGCAAACAAAGTGTGGAGAGCCGAGCATGGCCACACAGTGGGAGAAGACAACTAGGAAATCTCATCATGTGTGGCTGAGACAGGACAAGGAACCCCACCCAGAGGGGTGGCTCAGTTCCAGCCTCACCCTTCTGGCACCCCACACACCCAAGGTCGTTAAATTTTTTTTTTTTTAAGAAATTGGGGCATTTGGGGAAATCGAGCATCTAGCCTCACAGGGCTCCTGCCACCCACGTGGGAGACCTGGATTAAGTTCCCGGCTTCCAGCTTCGGTTCTGTTGCAGGCATTTGAGTAGGGAACCAGTGGATGCAAGCATGCTCTCTCTATTATCTCTCTTTCCCACAACTAAATTTTTAAAATAAAATTATATAAACTGGGTAGGTGCAGTGGATCAACAGTCTAATCCTCTGCCTTGCAGCACCAGCATTCCATATGGGTTCTGGTCCCAGATGCTCCACTTCCAACCCAGCTCCCTGCTTGTGGCCTGGGAAAGCAGTGGAAGATGACTCAAGTCCTTGGACCCCTGCACCCAAGTGGAAGACCCAGAAGAAGCTCCTGGCTTCAGATTAGCTCAGCTCCTGTCATTGTGGCCATTTGGAGAATGAACCAGCAGATGAAGGGTTTCTGTCTTTTCCTCTCTCTGTAAAATCTTCCTTTCAAATAAAAAATAAATACTTTTTTTTAACAAGGACGGTGTAAACAAGAAATCCAAGGATACTTCATTGTCTTACCAAATCGCACCACTAGATGGTGCACGGTGCCTTTCAAGAGAACGATTTTTGTCACTAAGGAGTTCACAGAGAACAGCTGTAGTCCCCTGTCCTATCTGTTAGGAGCGCCATCTCCAGGGGTGCTAGATGGCTGTGTGGCGTTTACTTGAAAGAGAGGTCCCCCCATCTCAGACACTGACAGCTATAATTGCAGGTGCTGCTTGGCCAGTCTCATAGTAGGGGTCTCTCCAGACTGGACCTGCACAGAACCCCTCCACATACCCCCAAGGGCTTGGTTACAATAGCACTGTAGGCTCCGTTCCAGAGTTCCTGCTTCAGCTGGTCTGGGATGTGCCCATGAACTTGCCTTCGTGCATTTCCAACAAGTCCCAGATGAGGTCAGAATGGCCGGCGAGAGAGGAAGAACTGTTGGCACCAAGGGCCACAATCCTTGGCGCTCGTTAGCAAGGAAAGCTGCAACCACAGGCTCAGCGGTTCTGCCAAGCCTGCCAAGATGGCATTGCCTGAAGAGAGACGGGGCCTGGGAATGTGAGCTGCATGAGGATACACTTCTAACCGGAAGCAGACCACTCCCTGCAGCTGTCCCTTCCACATTTATAACCTAGATCCAAAAATGTTACCAAGAGGAAGCACAGGATAAAAATTTCCACATGGGTCTGGTTTTGATACTAAGTATCACCCGGGCAAGACACAGCAAGGTAGCCATCACCTTCCGGGGAGGAGTGTAACTTTTGGGAGCCAAGAGGGGCTGGGAACTCACATGACCCCTGTTCTCCACTGCCTTCACCCTGCAGATCCTTCCAGTTTAGGCACGCAGAGTCATACATGCATCCTGGGACACCCCTCAGGGTCCAGACTATGCCAGGGGCCTTGACAACCTACCGGGAACACGGTGTTCTGCCCTGCAGTGCTGGGCACTCGTGTGTGTCCAGAGAGCTGTGGGAAACCCTTATCCACACGCACAGCATGAGCCCTGATTCATACGCATGGTGTGGACGCCTGGCAGAGGCATACCTGGGCCTGCAGCTCCGCCCTCTGTGCCTGCAGGTGGGACAGTGCCTCCTGGGCCTCCTCCAGCTGACTGCGCAGGGCCGACACCTCCCGTTCCGTCAGGAGCCTCTCCTTCACAGGGAAGACACTCATGGGAGAATCACAAAGAGCAAAGGGCGAAGGTAGCCTGCCCTCTGTGTCCCTGCTTCCTCCATACCACATGTAGAAGCCCCAACCTCCCCGCCCAAAGGTGGTGGGGAAGGAGGCAGGACCCTCGGGGCTGATGCATGCTGTCCAGGCCAGGAGGGTGGGGCCTGTGACAGAGGAAAGTAGAGACCCCAGACTTCTTCCTGCTGGTCACCTTGAGAAGGCAGGTCTGGGGAGCCACCCTGGGCACCCTGCCCCTGGCCTCCAGCGGCCAGAACTGTGAGACATAAATGTCTGTTGGTAACACTCCCCACCCCACTACCATCGAAGTCATTCTAGCACACTACCCAGGTAAGGACATGGGCAGTGGCACTGTGAGGACAGGGTGGGGCAGGGGTGGCTTCCCCTCTCTGCCATGTTGAGGATGTTGAGTACCCTCCTCCCCCCTTTTGCCCTGAAGTCATTTCATGACTCTGGAAAGAAGATACCTAAGCCAATGGCCAGGGAGAGTGAGGGTCGCCGAATGTCGCTATGTCATCATGTGTCACAGCAACAGGAGTCAGCTACAGAGCCGCGTGCAGTGTGGGAGCCCAAGTCAGCCCACCCCGGGTCTGTCCAGGGCTCCAAGGCCAGGACTGTGGGCCTCAGCTGCTTCCCGCAGTGGCCAAGGCTCCATCCTTACCTCTTTCATCCCACCTTCACCGGTGGGCACCTGAGGAGCCGTCTGCATGATCTGATGCAGGATGCTGACATAGGCCTGAATTTCCAGAAGATTCTGTGGGGAGAGCAGAACTTTCGCAGTACCTGTTGAGCTGCCCAGGTTTCTGCTGTAGCAACAGGTGCACCCAGGAGGGGATCCTCCTCCATGTTCTCCCAACAAAAACGGGACAGACTGGGATTAAGTCAGGGCCAAGAAAACAGTGATGGGCCAGCCCACCCCTGGACCCGTCACTGCCACTGACTGCACACCTCCTTGCATTCCCATGGGAAAGGGACTGAAGGGTACATGGTGGCTGGGTTTACCTGCCCGTCTCCCATCACCTGCCTGTTGTCCTCACAGAGCCCTGGATGGCAGAGGCCCAGGAGAAACACGGAGCTGTCAGGGACCCAGGAGCACCCAGAACCCTGTCGGACATCAGCACAGGGCTTCAGTCAGCCAGGCCTGGGCTAAAGGACCGACTGAATACGTGTGGCCACAGGCTAGCCATGAAAACTTCCTGAGAGGGCTGGCACTGTAGCACATGGGTAAAGCTGCTAGCTGCCATACCAGCATCTCATATGGGCACCAGTTTGTGTCCCCGCTGCTCCATTTCTAATACAGCTCCCTGATAATGGCCTAGGAAAAGTATTGGAGGATGGCCCAGGTGCTTGGGCCCCTGCATTCATGTGGGAGACCTGGAAGAAGTTCATGGCTCCTGGGTTCAGCCTGGCCCACCCCTGGCCATTGCAATCATCTGGGGAGTGACCCAGCAGATGGAAGATATCTCTCTCCTTCTCTCTCTGTAACTTTTTCAAATAAATAAGCTTCTTTTTTTTTTAACTCTCCTGAAATGCAAATTCATCCATAAAGCAGAGTAAGCCCTCTGCAGGGACACCTGGTCCCTTGGTGGGCAGCACTCCTGTCTCCAGCTCTGTGGATTAGATGAGGCCTTCTCCCAAGAGCTACCTCAGCCAAATGACACCCTGAATGAAAGATAGGAAAGGCCAACCCGCAGGCCACAATGACAGTCACACCCACACTCCCAGCTCCCCTGAGAGTGGCAGTCAGGGTTGGCAGGGGGAGGGGAACCCACAGTCCCCTGCTTGCTGCTCCCCGAGTCCTCCACTCAAACACCAATCACTCAAGCTTTCATCTCTCTATCTCTCTCTCCACCTTCTCTGTCAGAGGAATAAAAGTCCTGGACTAGAACCACACCCCAGGCCCTGCTCCTAGGAGGAGAGTCCAGCGAGTCCAGAAGCAGGAAGCAGGGAAGGCAAGAGGAAGGGGGGTCACGTGTCAGGAGTGAGAGTGCTAGCACACAGAGCAACAGGCAGGCCTCTCATGGCCTTGATGCAGAATCGCAGGTTTGCCCAGCACAGGCCAGGCTTGGATGCACCTGCACCACCATGCCTTAGTGTGGGTTCCCCCAGAAGCAGGTTCTGACGGCAGGCTCAGAGTGATACCACCTGCTCTGGGCAGTGACACCAGGAAGCTGGACTGTGGAGGGAGATGGGAGAAAGTCAGCAGTGAGGGGTGGGTTATCAGCGAGTCACCACTGGGGCACCTAAGGCTCCATCCGCAAGGGGTTCTGTGGGTCCCGGAGCAGAAGCAGAAGCCGCCATGCAGGCGAGAGGGAGCTGGGGTATGTGTGACATCAACTCCCACCTGCTCATGGGGGCAGCAGATCATCCACACAGCCCTATCGGACACAGCAGCCTCGGGCTGCTTGGACAAAGTGCCCAGGTGGTAAATAAGCACAGTGGGAGGGTCAGGGCTCACCAAGGCTGAGGACCGTGGTCCCAGTCTGCGGGCGCTGCAGAGCTGCCCCACTGGCCAACCCACACAGCTGGGTAGGCGAACCCAGCCCTGCAGTTCACAGAGATGAGGTCCCTCAGCCATGGGGGTCGGGGGAAGGAGAGGGGGCAGGAACCCCTCCCCCTCCAAAGTGAAGACTGTTAGAAAGTGGTGCTGTGGTGATCAGGGCGTGGCAGGAAGAGAAACACTTGAATGACTACATTCCTTCCACGAACTACAACTCCACCCTTTCTTTCTTTATTATTTCTGCAGTTGGAGAGCACTACGTAAGCACAGGCTTAAGCAGGACAGTGTCCAACAAAGTCACGTTGTAAACTGGAGACATGATGCACAGACGCCCCACACTGAGACACACACAGCCCCCCCACCTCCATCGCCAACATGCCCACCCGTGCCTGCTCCTCTGAACACGCCAGGCCCAGCGTGGCTCAAGGTGGCCCTGGGCTCTTCTGACAAGCCCCAGGCAGGTTTTCCAGGAGTGGGGTCATGGTTACCTTCTTGTACCTGTCCTTGGCTGCTGTGATGTCATCCTGCAGGAACTGGGCCTCAATCTGAAGGCGCAGGTTGTGCAGCAACGCGTCATCGGCTTCCTGTGAGGACAGAGAATCACAGTCCAGGCACCTGCTGTGGTGACCCTGCCGCAGAGGCCTGAAGTTGACCAGGGTGAGGGCGCTCCAGAAAACACAGATCCTGGGGCAGGCGTTTGGCCTGGCAATCCAAACGCCCAGGTGCCACATCAGAAAACAAGGGTCCCCTTCCCAGCTCCAGCTGCTGCAAGGCAACAGCGATTGCACAAGTGGCTGGATCACTGCAGGTCCTAGAATGAGCTGCCTGCTCCCAGATTCAACCTGGTCCTGGCCAGGCCATCACGGGCATTTGGGGAGTGGACAAGCAGATGAGTGATTTTCTCTCTCTCTCTCTCTCTCTCTCTCTCTCTCTCTCTCTCTCTCTCTTTCTCTCTCTCTCTCTTGTTCTGGCTAAGTATGTCTTAACATAAAGATTTATGTATGTGGAAGGGGGAGTGAGGAGAGAGAGAGGTCTCCCACCTGCTTGTTGACTGAAATCTGGGGATTCTCAGCTGGGATTGGACAGCCTGGATCACGTGCCTATCACCCCCTTAGCAGAACCACAATGATAGGAAAAAAACAAACCCTAGAGGCAGTGGATTGTCGTGGAGTGATGTCCACCCCTGGGGTTGGGGATACTGCCTGACGGAGGCTTGGTTAAAGCTGGGACCAAGGAGAAGGAGAGCCGAATGAAGAGCTTGAGTCAGTCCCTCCAAAGGTTTTTCTGCCTTCCCTCCAGCTCTCTGAACTCGGCTAAGGACAAGACAGATTGGCAAGTTCTAATCATCTCCACTTCTAGTACAGCTCTCCCTCCATGACTAAGCCACCATTGCTAGAGCTGAAGGACTGAGAGCAGGTTCCTGGGGACTCTGCATTGTTGATTCTGAAGGGAGCACATGTTCAAGGCTTTAGAGCTAGAAGACCATCAGGGCAACTTCTTTTAAGTGATAGCTGCCATCTTTCAAACTATCCCATGAGAGCCAATGCACCTAGCAAAGCCAAGATGCTCTTTGTAAAGAACAGAAGGGGACACAGGCACCCCCATCCACCCAGCAGCTTTCTCTAGGGAACCTTAGGGCTTAGCCAAGTACAGCTCAAGACCAAGAGTCAACCTTGGCAGGTTGGGGTGCTGAGCCACACAGCCCAGTGGGTCAGTGAGTTAATGGACACTAAAAGAAAATGCGAGAATGGGAGTCTGCCAGAAAATGGGCTTCTCTGAACTGGTCAAGGGCTGGGGGCTGACCCCTGATTCCATCCCTCAGGTCATCTGCTACTGCTCCCCATCTCCCTCTTAAGCTCCTGTCCATCACAGTGATAGAAGGCTGGTCATTGATTTGTCCCCAAAACAGAGATGGCCCAAATGCTTGCGAAAGCACATTGTCTGGCTCTGATGACAATCACCTGACCAGCGGCCCTTGAGGATGACTAAGCACCGCTGAAATGTGCGGCCGCTGGTATGTCGTGGAGAATTTGTTTTGGACCTGTTCTCTTTTGTGTGCTCTAGAACTCAGAAAATGTGTGGACGCTCGTATTTTCATGAGGTATTGCGTGCTGTCAGCTGAATTGTCAAAAGCTTTCAATGGCAGAAGAATCTAGATTGTACCAAAGTGATTCTGGGTCAACAGTTTCATTAGAAAACATCCCAGCCCTGACGCTGTGTCAGTTGTAGAAGTAACCCAGCAGTTGTCAACGAGTGGGCTCCAGACCACACCACCCAGGAACAGACCTGAGATTCACACAGCAGTCTGGCAGACCCCAGACAGACCAGATCAGCATCCCCGGGGCTCGGACCCAGGGATCTGGGTCCCACACACCCTCCAGGTAACAGAGGCACAAGTTGGGTCACAAACGCTGATCTAAGCTGTTTATAGCCACTTTGAGAAAGAGATTAAAGAAATCACTAGCATTCAACACACCCTGGAAAACCAGCCTGGCCAGCCTATTTAGGGAAATCTGGAACCCCTTAAAAACTCAACTACTAAAGGATATTCAAGTTCATTAAGATTTCTAGTTAGGGGGCTGCTGTGATGACGTAGCAAGGTAAGCCTCCACTATGGTACAGGCATAGCATATAAGTGCCAGTTATAGCTTCAGCTGCTCCTCTTCCCATTCAGCTTCCTGCTGGTGGTCCGGGAAAGCTGTGGAGGATAGCCTACATCTGTCCTTGGGCCCACCACCCATGTGGGAGACCCAGGAGCTCCTGGCTCCTGGTTTTGGACAGGCTCAGCTTCAGCAGTTGCAGCCATTTGGAGAGTGAAACAATGAATGGAAAATCTCTCTGTCTCTCCTCTCTCTCGCTTTTTCTCTCTCTGTAGCTGTCTTTCCAATAGAAAAAAATTTTTAAATATCTTCTTAAAAAGATTTCCGGTTAGCTACATTTTAATAACCATTTTTCCTTCATTTTCAAAATTCTGAGGATTTCAAAGAAAAAAAAAAATGGAGAGTGAAACCTGTAAGTCTACTGCTTAAAGCAAACCCTCATGTTCCTGGGGACCATAACTGCATCTATACATGCTTAGTGACAATGAGCTGTCGTCAGACTGGAATATTTCAGTGTCATCTCAATTTCTTACCATGTCCAAAGGCTAAAAATTCTAATGAATCTGGCTATCATGTAGGTGAGGGGATTGCTTTGGCTTCCACATACACCGCAAACAGTGGTCAGCTTTAGCATCTCTGGCTGTTAAGAAGACAGGAACTCAAGCCTGGAGGTTTAAACCCGTGGGAAGCCTCTATGCATGGCAGCTGTGTGAAAGCAGCCACACTCCGCACTTTCACACACACCATGCTGTTTTCGAAGCACGATTCAAAGACTGGGTCAATGACTTCCTACGGCCATGCCCTGGAACGGACAAACCCCAGCTGCCAGCAAGACCAAAGCAAGTGGTCGTGAAGACTGACCCAAGAGTCGCATTCTTATTGAACCCATATAAGCAGACTCACCAGCCAGAATCTAGACTAGAGGTGAAGTCCCCATCCATTCTCATCTCTTAATCTCAAGGACAGAGAACAAGAAGGTCCAGTGGTCACCTGGCCAACCCGTGATGCACAGAATGCTCAGAAGATAAGGTGCAGGTGATTATGTCAGAAGTGAAGCCAGCAAACACAGGGAAGGGTAGGGGGAAGCAACGCAGGGCAGATACAAAGACAACAGGAGGACTTGTGAGCAGGTCCCCATTGTGGACAACTGAGAGACTAAAGGGAACACTGAATCATCACCCTGACAGGTGAGGCAGCGGGTGAGCCTATCCACCTGCTGTCCCTCAGTGGCTGAAGGTGGCTCCTGTGGTGTTCAGGGCTGGCACTTCTGGACTGTGTACTTCTTGTGCGTCTTAGCACAGCCACAGAGTAGCAGGAAGTCATCTATGTGTTCCGTGTGTCTGGGCAGCTACCAGGTGGACCAGGGCATGTGGACACACCACTGATATCAAGAACTCAGGATTAGGGGTTGGGGGAATCCCAGAGCCTATGAAACTATGTCATAAAATGAAATAATAATTTTTTTAAGTACATTAAAAAAAAAAAAAACAGCTCAGGATCCTCTTTGACAA
Organism: Ochotona princeps; assembly: GCF_030435755.1. NCBI lineage: Eukaryota > Metazoa > Chordata > Mammalia > Lagomorpha > Ochotonidae > Ochotona > Ochotona princeps. Next base: position 25,795,311 of record NC_080853.1, on the reverse strand, counting down.
AGATTCTCTGCTTAGGTTGAAAGGAATAAGCCATGGGGCCCTGCGGCGTGGCCTAGCGGCTAAAGTCCTCGCCTTGAACGCCCTGGGATCCCATATGGGCGCCGGTTCTAATCCCGGCAGCTCCACTTCCCATCCAGCTCCCTGCTTGTGGCCTGGGAAAGCAGTTGAGGACGGCCCAATGCATTGGGACACTGCACCCGCGTGGGAGACCCGGAAGAGGTTCCAGGTTCCCGGCTTCGGATCGGCGCACACCGGCCCGTTGCGGCTCACTTGGGGAGTGAAACATCGGATGGAAGATCTTCCTCTCTGTCTCTCCTCCTCTCTGTATATCCGGCTTTCCAATAATAATAAAATCTTTAAAAAAAAAAAAAAAAAAAAAAAAGAAAGGAATAAGCCATGGATTCAAAACCCCCAACTCCCATGTTCACCTGCCACAGATGGGCAAGGGGCTATGACGTCACTTCATCTTACCAAGGGCGGTTTTACCCACTGATTATGAGAAAAGGTTGGCAAGGTCATCTCTAGGGAATAGCGCCCCCCACCCGAAAAAAAACCCTGAAGGCAACTGTCCAAGGCTCCCATGAGTCAGCAAGAACCTCCCCACCTCCCCACATGCAAGCTGTGCTTATGACCTCTGCTATATCCTGCTGTCACCTGCTCTATTAAGGACTCAATTCTACTTTGATGTGCTTACAAAGGGGCTTTTTTAATGTTATACTCTGCTATAAAGGACAGATCATCATAAAAAATGTGCAACCCTAAAAATCTGTTCCTACACACATCACCTCCCATTCCAGGGTCACACAGTTCACATTCCAAAGAAACCAAGCCAGGGTTTTGTCATTTCAAGTGCTCTGTAGTAGGGTCGGGTATTGTGGCGTGACAGTTAAGCTTCCACCTTCAATGCCAGCTTCTCACAGAGGCACCGGTTCAAATCCCAGCAGCTCCACTTCCAATCCAACCCCTGCTAATGCACCTGGGAAGGCAGTACAAGACAGCCTGAGCACGTGGTCCCTGCATGCAGGTGGGAGATTCTGATGAAATTCCAGACTCCTGACTTTGGCCCAGTCCCAACCGCAGCCCCAACTGTTGCAGCTGTCTGGGGAGTGAACCAGCAGATGGAAGAGCTATTTCCCTTCTCCTTCTACAGCTCACTTTCACTTGGGCTCACCTGTGGGCTGAAGCATCTTACCCTGGACCCAGGAAGCAATCACACCAAGGCCCTGTGCCGAGCCTCACTGAGATCTCTGTAACACCTTTCCCCCAAGCCTGCATAATATTCTCCCGGGGCTGGTCCTGCAAGTGCTCACAGTCCACATCACAACAGGCATGAAGTGCCACAGCTGGGTGGGATACATTCTCCTTCTTTTCCATTGCATTGTCTCTGTGTTTCTACTGAGAATATGTATTGCTTTTGTCACAAGAGGGAAACAGCAGAAGGTCATGGCTTCCACTGTCATTTAAGAGGAGCCCTGTTCTCTCTTGGGCATTGCCCAGGATGGTTCTGTGTAACAACCTGAGAACTCAGTCCAAAGCAAGACATGCTTGCCAAGACAGCAGATACTCCCAACGTCACAATGTGGAGGGCCGGGCGGGGGTTTGGGGCAAAGTCTGGACTGGCACCTGCGTGAAGGTGATTCTGTTCCTACATTCCTGAGGACAGGGGCCTGTGGACAAAACAGGGACTCATCTGGCTGCCTGGGATCGTCACCACAAACCTACAAGCAGACAAGAGTGGGATGAGCTCTAGACATTGGCAGGCATGCCAGGTGATGTCAGAGACTGGCAAGGCCCAGCTCCCAGCACCAGCTTCCAACTGGCTGAGGGTCGGCACCGAGCCTGGCTTCCCAAAGCCCCATCCTCCTCACCGGCTCTGTGCTTCCATCTAGAGGGCTCGCCGGTCCTTCCAGCTGGCCAGGCCTCTCGTTGTTTATATCAACTGACTGCATAACCACAGCCAGCACCCCTACACCAACACAGGCTACACCAACTAAGCAAAGTTTCACTTCCTAAATGCTAGCCCTTATAGAAGAGTCCCCACACAGAGCTTGCACAGATAGAAAACAAACAAACAAGAAATACTCTACGCTGATCTGGATGCCTCAAGTGGTGACCTGAAGGGCAGGAATCCTGTCAGCGACTGTCATGAGGTTGAGGGGCTCACCTGCTCTAACCAGTAACCCTCCACTAACCAGTCTGCAGGGGTCCTGCCACTCTACACCTGTGCCCGAAATGACATGAGAAGCATAAGGTTGTACGCTGTTTGCAGTGGAGAACACCCCAAGTGCTTAGGCCCTGGGAACCCACATGAGAAACCCAGACAGAGTTCCTGGCTCCTGGCTTCCACCTGACCCAGCCCTGGCTATGGTGGCCATTTGCAGAGTGAGCAGTGGTAGACATCTCTCTCTCTCCCTCTGTCTCTCCAATTCTCTGTCTCACAAACAAACCTGTAAGCAAATAATGTTGTCTCTGCTCTCTGGAGACCTCCCCTTGGGGCAGCCATCTTGGAGCCCTGACTGCGTCCGGACGACCACGGCCAATGGCTACATTGCTGCTGACTGAGCTGTCTGGGATCAGGCTGTCTGAAAGGTTGGCCAGCACTGATCCTGGTCAGGCTAGCATGCCTTGGTGACCCCCACATGACCAGGACACTTCATGGCCAATGATTCTCTCATGAGACTCTATCTGATGAACAGAGGCATGTGAGGGTGAAGACTGGACCATTCATTGGAAAGAATCAAAAGTCCCAAAACAACATGAAGAAGAGGCATGTGAAACCTGGGCTCTGGCCCTTGGTCCAACGCTGACTGAGCCACTCCCACTCCAATGTATCCAACTCACCTTGTTAAGCCGTTCAAGCATCTCTTTGAGCAGCAGCTGACACTCACACTCATTCTCATACCTGCAAAGGGGACACACAAATCAGAGGCCGGGCGGCTGCTGCGACGCCCCACATGTGGACCACACGCTCGGCCTTCAACCCTGCCTAGCCAGAGCGCCACGCCCTCTCCTTCAGGGAGAGTGCAGCAGTAGCTGAGGCGACATCAGGCAGCACACTGCTGCCACACCTCCTCACACCAAGGTGCAGGCAACAAGTGGTAAAACTTGCCCTGTGTATGCGGGGGACAGAGTGGCTCCCTCCTCTGCTTGGATAACCCAGCCTGTGGAGCTCCCAGTGCCCACAGTGGTACCTGGTAACAAGCTTCACTATGCACTCAGTAGCTGCCTTCCCCTGCCAAGTTGTCCTAGTTCTCCTCATAAGAGCCACTCGCCCTCAGATTCCCATCTCAGGCTTAGCTTCTGCGGGACTCCACACTAACATACAGGTGAAATAACCAGCCCTGTGCCCCTGGGGGGCCCCGAGGATCTTCCTGAACGCAGCGGGAAGGACCCTTCACACCACCCCCCACCCATCCATGTAAACACACACAAGGTGAATAAAGCAGATGCTAAAAGCAGGTGCGGGTTTTTTTTTTTTTTTTCTCTCTCTCTTAATCAATGCTTTCCTGGACTTGTAGAAATGACAGGTGTCAAGGTAACTTGAGACCCCAGACATGATTCACAGCAAGACCTCCCCTTCCCAAATGACCCCTGCCTGTAAGCTTCCCCCAGCCCTGCCTCCCTGTGGCCCCCCCGCCCCCCTCCACCCCATTTCACTTCTTGTCTTCCAAAATGTATAGCCCTAGATGTTTGGCAACCACGCAGTTGCCAATAAGGCAAACTATATTTCCCAGCTTTCCTTGCAGCCATGTGTGCCATGTGACAAAGCCCTGACCAATGGGAAGGAAGCAACAGTCTGTGGCACTTCCAGGGAAGTGGGGGCTCCTCCAGGTTTCTCTTCCTCCAATCCGCAGCCTAGAACGTGGCTGTGGTTTTCTTGAAGCCCAGGCAGAGCCTGCTGGGATTCAGACATCATACAGGGTCACATAACTGACATAACTGCTTATCCAAGGGCTGGTACTGTGGCACAGCACGTAAAGCTGCCACCTGCGGCACTGGCACCCCACGAAGGTGCCAGCTAGAGTCCTGGACCAGCCCAGCCCAGTTCCAGCCCTGGTGACCAGCCAGGGAGTGGAGCAGGCAAGGATGATCTTTCTCCCTCTCTGTTTGTTTAATTCTGCCTTCCAGACAGAAACAAACTTCCATGTCAGGCAAGCCAAGCCCTCCCCACTCACTCCCTTACCCCACTACCCCTCCTTTTTCCCCAGTAGTGGCGGTGGTGAAACATACAAAGCATAAAATTTACCCACTCAGTTATTTTGAGTGTACAGGTCTGTGGTGTTAAATGTACTGTGCCACCATCATCAGCATTCATCCCCACAGCTCTTGCTATTGCAAAACTAAAACCCTGGGTCCCTATGTACTAACCCTTCCGCTCCGCCCCAGCAACCTCCACCCTACTGCGTCTCCACGGCTGCGACGACACCGACCACCCGACCCAAGAGGAATTACACAGCACTGTTCTGTTCACAAGTGGCTTCTCTGAGTTAGCTTCGGGTTCTCAAAGTTCATCTGCTCTGTAGCCCATGTCAGGATTCCTTCTTAGAAAAAATTTTCTATCACTTTTATTTATTTGAGGGGCAAAAGACAAGCAAAGACAGCGCATCCGCTGTGCACTCCCAAATTCTTGCAGCCTGGAGGGTGGGTCAGGCTGAAGCTGGGAGCTGGAATGGCAATCCAGCTTTCTTTCCTGGTATTACGGCCCAACTACTTAATCCATCACCTACTGCCTCCCAGAGTGCACACTGGCAAGAAGCTGGAATATGGTGCAGAGCTCTGATAGGGAATGGGGATGCTCCAACCAGAATCCTTAGCTACTAAGCCAAACGACCCACGCCAGAATTTTCTTCCTTTTGAAGGCTGAAAAATGTTCCATTGTGCACACTCTGAAGCGCCATCCGAATGGAAACTGGTGTCAAGGAATGCGCCACGTGGCGAGAATGAGCTCATCTGTGCCCAGGGGAACCGAGGCTGCACTGCCAACCCGGACCCATGTCCATTCTGTTTCCACACATGCACATACGCGCGCGCGCGCACCGCCGCCGCTTACTTGTTGCGGAACTCGTCAAGCGCTCGCTGCGCCTCTGCGCCCTGACGCTCCAGCCGGCTGCGCTCAGCTGCCAGGTCCCGGGCGCGCTGGCGGTTGCCCTCCACGTAGCGGGCGAGGGCATCCTCGGGACCGGCCAGCTGGCCCAGACGCTGGAAGGCGTCCAGCTGCCGCCGCAGGGCGACGTGGCGCTGCTCGAGCGCTCGGGCCCGCTGGATGTGGGCGGCCACGCGCTCGCCCAGGCCCTGCAGCGCCGCCAGACTGGAGGGCGCTCCCCGGGCCTCGTCGGCCGGCCGCTCCGGCGCCTCGTCAGCGCGCTCGTACTGCTCCTGGCGAGTCTGGAAGACGTAGCTGCGCCGGTACATGGTTACGAGAACGGCGGCTCGGCCAGGAGCCCCGCGCCGAGCCCAGGGCTGCTAAATAAACCCGGGCGGGCCCCGGCGCGCCGCTGGTACCTTCCAGAGCCCGTCAGTCGCTGAGCTCCGCACCGCGCCCTGGCGAGGCCAGACAAAAGCGCAGCAACCGGCTTTGTGCGCAGGATTAGCGTCCCATACAGCCCCCTGGGGTGGGGTTGAGGGGGAAATGCACGTGGGCAAAGAGGCTTTTGTCCGGGCAGCGTGAAGGCCAGAGGCTTTTGTGATTGACTGGAGTGGCAGCAGGACAAGAGAGACGTGGCCTTGGTTTTGTCTCCCCCTGGAACTGTGAAGACAGCCCAAGGCGACCCCTTTGCACTTGGTTGATCCTGGCCGTGGCTCTGTACCTTCCCTTTCAATCACACTCCTGGATGTTCTAATTAGTTCAGCAATTCCTTTTCAGAATAACAGGACTTACAGGAGGCCACCCTGGGAGAGGGATCTTTACCGAGGCTGCAAAGTGAAGGTCGCACAATAGAATCATTACAGATTATTTCTTCCTGGGACTTGTGCCTAGTCCTTACAGCCTGAAGTGCTAACACAGTGGCTGACTATTCCTTAGAGACTTGCCGCGAGGGTTCATTTTCATTTTCATTGTGGAGTAGCAGTTGGATTGCAATGACAAGCTTTTAAATACACACACACACACACACACACACACATCTACATTATTAATAGCTAGACTCCATTAGATTTAAAAGGTGAATTGTGTTGTTGAAAAGAAAACAACACCTGTGCTCACGATAGAAGTATTTTGTCATAGTTTCTGTTTTTTAAACATCATCATCCAAAGGTTTGTTTTATTGGGAGAAAAAGTAAGAATTAGTAGTGTCACATCCTTACCACCTGTATGGATTGCACCTAATTGTACTGCAAATTAGAGCTGTGGTTATCAGAGCCAGAGGAAAAAAATATAAGTTTGTGAGTCACTTGAGAGCCTTTTGAAGGTACAGAGGTTGTGCTAACAACACAGTAAACTGATGTCAGTCTTCCCCGAGAGCAAAACCAGTACACAGGAAGAGCTCTCCATAAACCATTCCTTCCCTTGGATATCACACAAATCGTCCCACGCACTAAGTGACATGCCATGACCAGCAGTGTGTACCAGGGTGCTCCCAGGCATGCAGGGGGGCAGGCTGGCTCTCCTGCCAGCTGCGTGTCCTCTGGACACAGAGGTCAGCTCTGTTCCAGCTGCCCCTCAGCCTCCTAAACCAGCAACGACAAACGCACAAGAGCAGCCAACCACACGGACACACATTGTGTTCATCCCACTGATCAAAGTAAGGCCAGGGGCCACAGCCCAAGTCGGGGGGGAGGGGCAGGCATGACTCAGCCCAAGGAGGTGGCGAGGATGTGGGCCTGTGGCTCTGTTTCACTGGAATGAAGTGGGGACTCAATCTACCCCACTTGAGAAAAATATATCCCGGAAGCACAAAACAAGAAAGCCTGCTACTCCAATGCAAGGCGCTGGGACGGGACACAGGATGCTATTGACGTGCGATGCATGGTTGGTTACAAAGAGTTTAACATTGAACAAGGTCAAGGCCTTGTACTTAGGCTACAGCAGACACATCTGTGCCCACAAAAATACCCAGTATGTGGCAAACACTTGAAAACAGAAATCTACCCAGTACACTGTTAGACACCAGGAGGGGCAGGAAAAGAATCCTAGACAGAGGGGTTGGCATGGATGAGGAGGTGTGGGCAGCTGTAACCTTGCAGCACCTCTAGCGTTTGTATATGTGGCCTGTGCTGAGGTAGCATACGATCATTGTGGCCTGTGCAGGTGTAGCACACTATCAGAGTTCATCTGTGGAGTGACGCCAGGAAGCACTAGTACGCAAGAAAGGTTAGCCACGTTGTGGGAAAATGCAGACTCAAACAGACACTGCCAGCAGGTGGCTCAGAACTACCACACCCACCAGGAAAAAAAGCTGGAGGTTCACGCCTCACTAGGGTACCAATGGTCAGAGAGAGGGCTAAGGGAGGCACAACTCTGGCAGTGACGCGATGAGCCAGCAATCAAGAAGATGGTCAGTACTCAGAGGGTGCTACAGGTCTGTGTCTGCCCTGCCTCCCAATTTCAAATATTGAAACTCAACCCCTGGTCCCAATGGCATGATGGGTGATTTGAAGATTGAGGATGGAACCTTCAAGAAGTGATTTGTCTATGAGGGCAGAGTCTCTATGAAATGGGATTGGTCCCTTACAAAAGAGACCCCGAGAGGACGAATGTTGTGGTATGGCAGCTAAACCAACACTGGGACTCTCCATCCCATACCAAGCGTCTCTGGTGGAATCCCCCACCTCCTCTTCCCATCCAGCTTTCTACTAAGGCACTTGGGAGGAAGCAGTTGGTGGCTCAAGTCCTTGCATTCCTGCCACTCATGCAGGAGATGAGCTTCCTGGCTCCTGCTTCAGTCTGCGCCAGCACTGGCTATTGTGGACATACAGGGAGGGAATCAGTGGATGGAAGATCGGTGTGTTTTATTTTCCTTCCTGTTACAGTGCCTTTCAAATCAATCAACGCATAACATCTTTTAAAAAGAGAATGGCTTAGAGATTCCCTCACCCCTTAATATGCGAGGATGCAGGAAATGGATTGTCACCCAGCTTTGAGCCTGTCACACCCCAACTTTGCCCTTGCCAGTGTCCAGGACCACGAGAAATAAATTTCTGTGGTTTGGGTCAGCCCATCTACAGTAACTATTAGAGCAGCCCAAGGCACTAAGGTAGATACATGGCCACCACATCCCCAGCCACTCCTACAGCAGTTAGAGAAGACCACTTGTTTCTCCTCCTAATCCTTGTGCGGTTCCAGTATCACATTTGGAAGCTCCAGTTCCTGTCCCTGCTCCTCCACCTCTGATCTAGCTCCCAACTAATGCACCTGGGCACCACCATATCATGGCCCAAGTATTTGCGATCCTGACACCCACACAAAGTAGAGATAGCTGGTGGCTCCCAGAGGGAGGATTGGAAGAAGCCAATCCTGCTAACACTTGGATCCCAGCTTCCAGACACAGTGTGAGTTCCCTAGTCCTTGGTGCTTTGGTCTCTGCCCTAGCAACTTCATTCAGGGCTCTCGTATTCTGAGTTCTGCTCCTTCTAGTTCATTCCTTCTCTAGGACATAAAAATGTCTACCACAAGAGGGCCACACTGCCCTGAAATTGGATTACCCATCCAACTCTTCCCCAAGTGTGACTGCATGTAGAAGAGGGATGCTTACATAGACACAGAGACCTTTCCAGGAACCTGAATCAACTCAGGAAGAGAATAGGCCATGGAGAGTCTCATTTTGAGCAAGGTCCTGGTCAACAACCCAGGAGCAAAAAGGCAGAACCCTTACCGCTAGATGCCCACTCCTTCAGGCCCCCATCCGTGAAGACAAGCTATTCAATAAAGCTGGAACTTCTGAGTCAGTGTGGAGTGTGACAAACACGCTGTGAAGCAAGCTCCCTCTCCAACGGCACACACGTGAGTGGCCTAAAGATGCTCTAGGAATAGAAGCCAGAGGCTGGAACACTGTGAAACTTCAAAGATAACTAAGCATCCAACCTGTTCATCTACTGCAGAAATTCCAACAAGCACCAGAAAACCCAGATCTTTCTGAAATCAACTGTCCTCCTGCTGCTCAAATGATGGTGTCCAAAAAGGGGGGGATGGCATCCTAAATACACTGCCCATGCTAGATTGGGAAAAAAAGGGGGGAGGGTGATTAGAGTGCACAACAGTGTGATGACTGATGGCATGTAAAGATAGAATGTGGATTAGTCAATGAAATCACACCAGATAAAATGCCTGACTGCAACACTGATTGTGTAATACATAAGAACACATGTCTTTCTTATGAAACTTTCTTACACACGCTGGGTTAGGAATAAGGAAGCACAAGATCCAATTTACTCTTTAGTGCAAAAGATGAGTTCTATGTGTATATACTGATATGACTTTGTGTGTATTTCACAAGTAAACGAATTGACTAATAAAGCAACTGAAGTAAAACGCAATAATTGGTGATTCAGGTAAAGGGAGTGGAAATGTGCCTTGACTCCGCCTGTACCTGTTCTGTAAGTTTGAAATTGAAAGAAAAATTCCAAAGACCTCTGTGAAATTTTTGCTGAGAATAAATGGTAGCCCCCCCTCCAGTACAATTCTCCTTTGTGTCACCAGATTGTATCATGGTCTCAACACCTAGAATTTTGTTCATAATTCAGCTAAGAGCTAAAACCTACCGTACTGAGGTGAATGGCAGTAGGGAGCTCAGGACACGCCTGGACTTGCCTGCCTGCACACAAGCTGATGGGACACAGCCTTAGAACGTCACCGAGACTGTCACACCAACCGATTGCCACTCTGATTACGTGTGGGAAACGGCCACACCCATGACTTCGTTGCCCAGTGGTAAGTCACGACCCTGGCAGAGTGCATCCTCGGGACTGAGTTTGGAGAAGTCTGGTTCACAGCCACAGCTTCTATAAATCAAAACTGAGCCATGGGATTTATGGTTTCTGCTCTTTACTTCTCCTGAAGGCATCCTTAAATAGGCTTATCACCGCTCTCACGTTGAGTCAGGCACTCTCCTTTCAGGAATACAGTGTCCAACCTCGGTTGGCCAACTGCAAACCCACTCTGCCCTAAGAGGAGCATGCTCTAGACCCTGCTTTGCATCATTTAGGAGATGGAGCCCAAAGAGTTGGGCACTCACATGTGTGAGACATTTCTGATGGAAATGTACGTTCACAGCCTTACATTCGGAATAAGCAGGCAAGCGTTACAGCACAACAGGTGAAGCTCTCTCACTCTCTGTCTCTCCCCCTCCATCCCTCCTCTCTCTCTCTTCCCTTCTCTCTGTAACTCTGCCTTTCAAATAAATTGAAATAAATCTAAAGAAATTAAATCTAAAAAATTACAGATGAGAAATATCATTGCCCTGTCTCAATGTGACCATCTCCTCATTTGCCTAACAATTATCATGGCTCAGTTCCCTAAGGCATGATAATTCAGATTTGTTTTCTAATCATTTCCCTTCTTCCCAATTTTTTTCAAATAGAAGCTTACAAAGTAGCCCAAAAAAAGTAGCTTCTGTTTTTTTTAACTTGTCTTAAAATTATTTATTTATTTAATCTATTTATTTGAAAGAGAGAGAGAGATCTTCTGTCTGTTGGCTTATTTTTCCAATGCCTGTAACAGCCAAGGCTGGGCCAGGCTGGAGCCAGAGGTTGCAACTCCACCAGGTCCAACAACAAGGATGACAAGGACACAGTACTCGGGCCATCACCACCTGCTGCCTCCCAGGACGTGCGCTAGCAGGAAGCTGAACACGAAGCAGAGGCTCCTGGACTCCAGCAGGGACTTTGTACGGTATGCAGGTGTTCCAAGCAGAGCCTTAACTGATGCACCAAACACCCATGTTTCTTCTCAGTTTTTTTTTTTAATGCTTTTGGTTCTTAAGCATTTTGATTCAAATACTATGTCGACCATTAAAATGGATATTAATTCATTTCACAGAGAAAATGGGTCTGTTTTATCAAAAAAGAATGTCCAGCATGACTTAGTGTAGATTTTTTAAAATACCATTAAATATTTTGGGGAGGGTTACATGTTATAATGTGGAATAATCACAAACATATCAGAATTCCTGGGTAAGTGTATGTTTATGAATTTCCTAACTCTCAAAAAGAAATAAAAGATAGGAGGATTACCTTGGCACTGCCAGACAGGAAGGCCAGCAGTGGCTACAACAAAGATAAAGCATTGGAAGGGTTTCTACTGGCAGCTCTGGGGGTGCCCCAGCCCCCTTGCTCTGTGCTGCTGACTGCACAGCTCTAGTGGGCATGGCCGTGGCGAGTCGCAGCCCCAAGTCCACATTCACGTGCCCTCTGCTGCGGTGACTGACCTTTACCCTGCTGGAGGAAACGCAGAGGAACAGAACAGGAATACAGTCATTAAGGAAGAAACAGGGCACCAGCCCGCAGAAGGGCTGTACTTACAGGAGACGTGAAATGGAAAACTAATTCTTCAGACAAGGCCTTTCTATTTTAAGAAGGTGGAGAAAGAGAGAGACAGATGGGGCATGAAGGCATTTCCCAGGCATTCTGAATCGCTGTGGCTTTTCAGATGTAAACCCAACTCCGTTTCAGAGGATGGCACCCGGCTCAAGTCCTGCTTGCTTATTTTGTTCTGTGGTCAGTCCTTGCCGAACATGGCCATCCCAACTGGAGCCGCAGAGCCGAGTGGTCCTCGCCTCTAAAAGGCCCTTGGACTCTAATTGTAGTGACGCTAATTGTAGGACACAGCTAGAATAGCAATGAAAGGGCATGTTTTGGATCAGATTTGCTCTTTCTTCAAGATACTATGGTTTAAGCATACCCTCAAACGTGTCGAAAGCTTAAACATTCCATGCAGCAGCATCAGGAGATGGAGCCTTAGCAGGAGGTGTTCAGGTCCTGCGGATGAGTTTCATGAATGGATGACTAACCTGCTCTTGAGAGTAGGGTAGCTATTGGTTAGCTACGTAAACACGCCCAGTCTCATCTCCTATGCAGGCCCAGGCCTGGTTAGTACTTGGATGGGAGAATGGGGTGGCTCTCACAGGAGCTGAGCCCCGTGTCCTGTGCACTTGCCCACTTTCTCCTCCTCATGAGGCCCTCGGCAGAGGCTAAGCAGGTGCTGGCACTGTGCCATGGGCATTCCCAGACTCTAGAACCATACCCCAAGCTAAAGCTAGACCTCTATTGTTGTTGTGCTTTTTTTTTTTTTGTAAAGTTTATTTGCTTTTCTTGAGATTTACAGAAAGAATGAGAGACAAAGATCTTCTATCCACTGGTTCAATCCCCAAATAGCTGCAGCAGCCAGAGCTAAGCTAGTCTGAATCCAGGAGCCAAGAGTTTCATCTGGTTATACCACACGAGTGCAGGGGCCCAAGAACCTGGGCCATCCTCCACTGCTTTCCCAAGCCACAGGCAAGGAGCTAGAAGGGAAGTGGAGCAGCTGGGACACAAACTGGCACCCAGATGGGATGCTGACACCTGCAAGTGGAGGATTAGCCTGTTTTTCACCAGTTCCTCAGTCTTAGGCATTCTGCTTTAGAGACAGGAAATAGACCAAGACACTGAGTGACACCCACACCAGGTACAGAGGTGCTACTGCCAGCATTTGCTGTGTGATGTCCTGGTAACCTCTAAGATCAACTCCAGCACATGAATGAGCCAGCCAGCAGGTGTTTCCCAAGTCTAAGCTTGAGGTATTAATGGATTGAGCCACTTGCAGTGCTGGAACTCATTTGAGCCAATTGTTAATTTTCCAGAGTTTTGTGAGGCCAATTAACTTGTCTCCAGTAGCTTAAAAACCAGCCACAGTAAGAGAGTATTTACACCACAGAAATTGACACAAACACAACCAGTTAGGACACTTCCTTCCTGGAAAGTCAGTCTGACATGAGCTATGAAATTATAGCCTCTCTGGTGCCTGAAACTGCTGGAGAGGAGCTTTTGACATCCGTTCCCTGATCTGTACAAGTTCAAAAAAAAAGCATGCATCTTCCCAAGTATATAATTTAAAATGATGACCTATATTTAAATGCCCACTGGAAAAAATTAGAGTGTTTAGCTTAAGAATCTGGTTTGTTTTCACTTTCAATAGGCTCAAGACACTTCACAAAACGAATTCACGATAAACTGCCTTATAAAATTAAAATGCCTTCCAAAAATGTATGGGTCACTTTAAAACCTGGGGATGCCAGCCAATAGGCCAAGTTTATAAAGAGAAGGAGACTTATCTCAAAAATATTTTAGGCCCAGATGGAAGAATTTGCTTCTGTTTCAGAAAGAGAGATAGCAACCCCTGGCTAATCTGAAGACTTCTTTTTTTCTCTCTCTCTCCTGAAATAATGGCTGAACATTGGTTCTGTTGCTTTTGGCCACATCTCCCACCAAAACAAAAATTTTGTAGCTACGATGACCTAACTTGGGAAACAATCTTATAACATTTTCTAGGAACCACAAAACATTTGTCTTACTCTTCGTGAAGGCCAACGTAGGGGTTAGAGGAGCACATGGTATTTTGCCTTGCAACAAAGTCAAAGTGTGACAAAGTCAGTAGCCAGAAGACTGCTTGGGTTCAAATGCAGGTCATCCAGAGCCTGTGAACCATTGTCTTTCAATCCATCATGGGGTCATGAACATGCCTCACTCAACATCACAACCAGCTGGAATCCAACATTCACCCAGCTGGCAGTTAGGAACCTTTATTTATCACACAATTAATCTTAAGCAAGGCAATTAGTGCTTAGAAAAAATCAGCAGAAACTGTGGTCAGGTGGAAAACCAGATTTATCTTTTAGCAGAGCCTGGACAAAAGAAAACACTGTTGAACTTGACATGGTTGGACAGAATAGGACTTTCTGGGGCAGGTGTTTGGACTAGCAGTTAGGATGCCCATGAGCTGGAGTGCCTGGGTTTGCACCCCACTTCCAGGCCCCGACTCCAGCTTCCTGCTGCTGTGGATTCTGGAAGGCAATGGGGATGGATCGAGTAACCGAATTCTTGCCACCCATGTGGGAGACCTGGATTGTGTTCCAGGCTTTGGACCTGCTTTGGGGGTCATTGCAGATATTTGAGGAGTAAACCAGAATGTTTGGGGAGCAAACCAGAGGTTGGAGAGTAAACTTTCTTTCTCTCTTCATCAATCTGCCACTCAAATAAATAAATAAAAAGCCAGAGAGAGAGAGAAAGTTTCTTGTGCCCAACCTAGAGCTCACTGGGATGACTACAACGTGATTATTGCTAATTGGTTACAAGAAACTTCTGTTTCTCTGTCACCAAAATGCTCTCGAAGCCAATAAATATGAACCAGCAAAGATATGTGAGGTACCTTGTGCTGTATCCCAGTACCTACAGTGATTAAAAAGCATGGACACATGAGTTCAATATTCTATATTTCAATCCTTTGTGGCCTATTAGCCACATGCCTTCAGATAAGATATATGAGCTCTCCAAATCTGACCTCCTTCCACCTGTAACCTGGAAGTGATATTAGCTCCCCAAAAAGTTGTTTGGAAGGTCAGATGATGTGCTTCGGTGGTGTCTGGCCTGTGGCCTAGTTTGGGTCAAGCATCTGTCTTGGTCCCCGGAAGAGCATCAGGAGGCAAGAGTACAAGCAGTGTCTTTGGTGTCAGCAACGCCCGCATCGCCGCGTACCCAAGTTGAGCGGAGGGACTAGGGTTACAAAAAAGACAACATACAGTGGGTCATTCTTGTAAAGAGAATGCCATTTATTTGAAGTTGGCCTGCCTCTTTTATAGTCTGCCTAGTTGCTCCCAGTATTTTCCCAATGCTCAAACAACTCCTAAGCTCCCTCAAGGTCATCTTAAAAAAGGGGAAGCAGGGAAGAGGGAACTTGAGGTCAAGCCAGGGGCTAAATGTATCAGGCCAAGATTGCCCATCCTGTTACCCCTAGAAAAACAAGCTAAGCTGTGGAGTTAATGTTTGGGAGACCAGGAATTGCACTTTGGGACACAATCATGGACACCAAGAGCCAGAGTGGGAAAGTGAGAGCAGGAGGGCCTATGATGGGAGTGGTACGCCAGCACCACTGTGGGCAAGGGAACTCAACTTACACACGACCAAGATGTCCCACCCAAGGATGCATCTGTCCTTTTTGGGGGGTGATGAGGGAGGGACAGTCACGGGACAGGAAATGGCAGGTAATTTGGAGGCGGGTGCTGAGGAGAGATGGGAGACTGAGGAAGGGGGCAGACAGCCACTGTCACAGCCCTGCACCACTGTTTCCAGATGTCAGATTCGTTAAAGTTTCTATTTGTTTGTTTTAAGGGAACAAACTCCTAGAGATAATAGGGCAACAAAACAAACACCTGTGTTCATTCTATGCTACTTTTAAGGGAGGCAAAAGACAAAAAATAAATTTGTTTAAAAATATTGTAAGTTTCTACCAACCCAATGCAGACCTGGGAATGTTTACCCGTTTTGTGTGTGGAATCTCTCGCCTCTTCCACAGAGATATGCATTCTCTCTCTCTTTCTTTCTCTAATTTTAAGGAATAAGCTCATGTGATCATAGGAAATGGCAAATTTGAATGTTATAGAGCATGTTGACAGGCCAGAAATTCAGGTAGGAACTCCACATAACAGTCTGGGGCAAACTCCGTCTCCAGGTAGTAGTTTTTGCTGCTGAGGCCTTAAACTAATTGCATGAGGCCCACGTTATGGAGGGTAACCTCTTCTACTTAAAGACAATATACTGTAAATGTTGATCCTAATTGCACTAGGCTTTTACCGTAACATCTAGTTCGGGGACCGGCGGCGCGGCCTAGCGGCTAAAGTCCTTGCCTTAAAAGCCCCGGGATCCCATATGGGCGCCGGTTCTAATCCCGGCAGCTCCACTTCCCATCCAGCTCCCTGCTTGTGGCCTGGGAAAGCAGTCGAGGACGGCCCAATGCATTGGGACACTGCACCTGCGTGGGAGACCCGGAAGAGGTTCCAGGTTCCCAGCTTCAGATCGGCACGCACTGGCCCGTTGCAGCTCACTTGGGGAGTGAATCATCGGACGGAAGATCTTCCTCTCTGTCTCTCCTCCTCTCTGTATATCTGGCTGTAATAAAATGAATAAATCTTTAAAAAAAAAAACATCTAGTTCGAACCACTGGGCACTATAGAAGTGGAGCAGTTGCCACTTGAATTGGTGCCCATACGGGATGCTGGCATCACAAGCAGAGGTGTAGCCCTCTATGCCACAGTGTCAGGCCTGAAAATATCTGAAGCCATTAATGCGCACAAAAAGAATTCTTACAAAATGAGATAAAGTTAACTTTAAGAAAGCAGAAAAGGATTTCGGTGAGGATGAAGGGAGCCCCTGAGGGTTGTGATGAAGGGGCACTAACTGATTTCTTATGGAACAGCATTGCTTGGGTGGTTGTGTTGAGGACAGCAGAAGCAGGGATAGCAGTTAATCAGCTACTATAATAATCCAGTGTGGAAGTGACAGCGCATTGGGCTAGAATGGGTATGGTTTGCTGATGTGGGATATGGGAAGAAGAGAAACGTTAAGCTGAAGATTTTGGTTTGGGTGACTAGAAAGATGAAATTGTCATTTGCAAGATGGGGAAGATTGGAGGTGAGGACAACTGGAAGGAAAAATCTCAAAAGTTCCGTCTTCATCTTGATAAACCAAGACGTCAATTAAACACCCAAGGGCAGATGTTAAATAAGCAGCTGGGCCTGTGAGGCCGAAGCTCCAGAGAGAGGTCAAGGACGGAAATGTGCATTTGAACGCCATGAGCACGGAGCTGATGTTGCAGATCCTGAGACTGAATTAGAATACAGATGGTTTAGTGTAGGTGATGAAGGAAAGTCTGGGACTAAGTATGGAACACTCCAGGGGGTAGAGACAGGAGATATGAAGGAGCCAGCCACACAGTCTAACAAGAAACAGCCAGACGGGTACGGGCACGGGCACGGCAGGAAGAATGTGGCCCCTGCAAGTGAGGTGTTTCAAGGGAAACAAAAGATGTGACTGGCTCTGCTGAGTGAGGACTATGAATTGACCTCTGGATTCAGCAATACGGAGTGAGAACCAGAAATGCTTCAGGAAGATAATAGGAAAGAACCTGGGAGGATGAAATGCCAAATCCCGTAAGCTAACTAACTAGAACTGACACCTTGAATAGAGTAGACAAAATAACCTCTCACTTAAAAAAATGAGTAGTTCAGTTAATAATGAAAAGTATTTGCACTCAAAGCAAATATTCTGTTGGAGTTAAAGAGACAATAAACAAGGAAACAAATATATAGTGTGTCAATTGCTGAAAAATACTTGGAAAAAGAAATAATAGATGGAATGATTTCCAGAGTCTCTCAAATATTTGATTACAAATGTTTTTCAAAAAATTTTTTTATTCAACTAGCAGAGCAAGAGAGAAAAAACAAAGATCTTCCATCCAGTGGTTTAATATTATGTACCCCAACTTTGACATCTGCCAGAAATGCATGTTTTTTAAAAGATTATTTATTTATTTATTTGTTTTTATTGGAAATGCAGACTTACAGAGGGAAGGAGATACAAAGAGAAAGATCTTCCATATACTGGTTCATTTCCCAAGTGGCCACAAGTGCCAGAGCTGAGTTGATCCCAAGCCAGAAGCCAGGAGCTTCTTCCAGGTCTCCCACACAGGAACAATTTTTAAATCATTCGATTTTTAAAAAGATTATGAATGTTTTTTTCCTCACATATTTTCAGATTTTTCCTCCCCCAAAGCATGTACTTTTTAATAATCAGAAAGAAAAAAAAAAAGATGTACCAACGTGATTTCCATCCCAAAGTTATTTCTAAAGATTTTAGGCTCCACCGGCTAAACAGCCCAGGCTCACCTGTGTTCTGGTCCAGGGCCACCAACCCTCATCCTCAGCAGCCAGCATCTCCTTGGCTCCTGGCCTGTTTCCTTGGTAGAGAGAAAGCGCTCCCACCCCAGCAGGTCGTAGCGCTGACCAGGTAGGATGAACAGAGAAAAGTAGTGGGAATGGCAGCACAGGGCCAGCCTGTTTGGAGAGAAGGCCTACTCGGGCCCCAGATCACCTCTTCCTGAACTGCCTTCTGCACTTTGTCTCCCTGCAGCTGGGGGGAAGGATAGTGGAGGCAGTGTGTTTAGCCTAGCGGTTAAGATACTCATGTCTTTCATCAGATTACCTGAGCTCTGGCTCCAGCTCCTGATCCAGTTTGCTGCTAACGCACGGCAGGAGGCAGTGGGGATGGCTCCAGCAATGCAATCCTCCCACTCACATGAGAGATCTGGATTGAGTTCCTGCTCCCAGTTTCAGCCCTGCCCTGTCCTGACTGTGATCAGTATTTGGGGGAGAGAGAACCAGAGGATGGGAACTCTCTCTGTTTTAAATAAATAAAAAGGTTAAACACAAAAAGGAGGGCAGTTGAATACACAGTGTCCTTGAACATTCCTTCCCACCTGCCCCAGAGTGGTTGACCTTGTCAGCCACCTGCTTTCTCCCACCACCACATGCTTCTCCAAGGGAGTCAGGGGCTGGCTCTCAAGGTGTGTCTGCCCTCCCACCAACCCCACAATGTGTTCTGGAGTATTAGGTCCCCACCGCTCTGTGCCAGTCTCACCACTGGCCACAGGTCCATGAACAGTGGCAGGAGTGTCCTGGCCATGGCCTGGACAGTGGGCTGACGCTGTCCAGATTTGGTGCCTCTCACAATTCCCTCGCCTGTGGCTTTCAAACACTTGCGGGTGGCTAGTTCATGGCAGGTATAGAACCAGGGCCTTCGTCTCTTCTCACTACATCTTGTTATTCATCTTCCTTACCACCAGCAGTCCAGAGTCTGTGTGTGTGAACTCTGAACAGCAGTAAGGTAGGCAGCTGGTCCAATAATCAGGATGCCAATTGGGAAGTCCACCCCCACATCAAGGGCCAGAGTTCAAGTCTTGGCTCCACTCCCACCTGCAGCTTTCCTTCTGATGCCAATCCTTGGGAGTAGCAAGTGATGGCTCAAGTGAGTAGCTCCCTGACACCCACATGGGAGACCTGGGTTGTGTGCCCAGCTCCTGTTTCCAGCTCGACCCAGCTGCGGAGCCACTGTGGGCATCTGAGGAATGAGTCAGAAGACAGGAGTTGTTTCTGTCTCTGTCATTCTCTGTATCTCTGGCATTCAAGTAAATAAAAAAATAATAAATAAATATTTTTAAAAGAACAGTGTTACTGATGCTACTGTGTAAACAGTTTATCTGTTAGATAGCATAAACCAAGCAAAAGGCAAATTCAAGCTACTTATTACTAGCTTCCAGTAAGTAGTTATAGTAGCATTTTCACGATGTACGACTGCTCATGTATGGTATTTTCCTTAGGAATTTTTTTTTTTTAAGCTGACGGAAAGCTAAAATAACACTGATTTTTTTTTTTTTTTTCATAAAAAAATAGCTCAGGTGGCCACCAGTTTGTGGCTCTTGTTTTAAATGTGGCTCTTGTTGTCACCAGTTGTCACTTCCCACCTTACAGTTTCATCCAGGATGTTTCAAGCGGGTTGTGGATCTCCACTCCAAAAGAAAAAAATATATATTTATTTTCCCTTTTCCTTTCAAGGAGAAAATATTTTATGTTCACCCTCATTCATCTTTATACTTGCTACAATATTATCATAAGCCACAAATAGAGTCTAAACAAAGACTTAACAAAGTATAGAGCCAAAGCCTTTTGATATGCCTTCATGAGCAGGAGGGACCCGAGACCTCTCAGGGAAGATTCTGGCCTCAGTAAGAACATTCAGGAGGTTGGCCTGCCCACAGGAAACTCACAGAGTGAGGCTTGCCTCCTGCCCGATCTCTCCCCACCAAGCCTGGAATTGGAGTCATTTTATTTGTGGAATACTCTCTTCTTGTTTCTTGTCACCATGGCATCTCGTTTAGTGGAGAGTGTTCCTTGTGTTGGGCTCCTGCTGAGCCAATAGTTATCGTTTTAGAAATTTCCATGAGTCATACAAGAAACCCGCAACCCGTTGTACCTTCTATGGGCGTTTCTTTCCTGGAGTTTAAAAAAAAAAAAAGCCAAACTTAGACTCGGACACTTGACATTGATCAGAACGCCTGTGTGGAGAAACCTTGTGGACATCTCAAAGGCTGTTTGAGGCACGCAGCCTGCTGCCTGAGGGCGGGGCCTGGGAGAGAAGGGAAGCTTCCAGAAATTTCTCCAGGGGAAGCTTCCAGAGGTTTCTCCAGAGGAAGTGACTCACCAGCTCCAGGGGCGGGAGGGAAGGTTTTCCACAGGATCCAGAATAAAAATGAATTGCTCACTCCTTCCACTGCTGGTCTGGAAAATCTGTGAGGAAACCACCTTTTCGTGATGGGGTCTGAATTTATTGTCCTCTCTGTATGCACTGACCACCTGCCTCTCCCGCTTCCCACCTCAGAAGACACCAGAGCAGGGCTGATGGCAAGATGCGACATGCTGGTTCATTACCAGTTAGAGCGTGTGCAGGTCATGCTGTCTTGCCCAGACGTGAAGAGCTGACAGAACCCCAGTCTACAAGCTGCTCAGCTATGGCAATTTAGTAATCGTGCTGTTAAAGAATAGGCCCTGGGTCTGGAGCCCACAGCGTTGAGTAGATAAACCCAAATTCCAAGGGCTTGCCTCCGTGTGACTAGGATACTTGCAGGGGGCTCTGCGGAAAGCTAAGCTCTCAGAACTCAGGCATCATGTCCTCAGAGTCACCGTGGTTTAAAAAAAAACAAAAACGCATCAACATCTCAGGTTCCAGGTGAGATGCCCGGAAGCACACTGGGCAGAGTTCAAGTGGCCATGTAATTTGGGTTGGGCGAGACTTGGACTTGCAATCCCAGGTGAAATTCTAGGGAGTGGTCAAGATATGGCCAGGGACACCCACCTGCCTTCTGGGAGTGCCTGGGTTCAAGTTCTAACTCGGCTTCTGCTTCCATCTGCCTGCTGTCGTATCAAGGGAGGCAACGGGTAATGGCCTTAGTACTTGGGTCCCTGTCACCCATGGTTGACTGCTCCTGACTTTAGCCTGGTCTAGCCACAGCAATTGCAAGTGTTTTGGGAATGAACTAGCAGATGGAAGATCTCCTGGCCTGCCTGTCTCTTTCTCTTTTTCAAATAAATAAACATTAAAAGAAGAACTCTTGAAGTCTTGGTAACATAAACCAAGCTGCTGCACTAAGTGGCCTCGGCGCTGTGGCAGGTGAAGTGGTCCTTGAATGGACTGCCGAGTTCCCACATCAGGCAGCTCTAGGTCCCTCTGGCTGGTATCCATCTCCCAACTCTCAGAAGGCAAGCCAGAGCACCCTCTGGAGAGAAAACAAAAAGGCCCTTCATTTCTATGTGAAATCTGACCCATTTTGCACCCACAGAGCTTAAGTTTTGGATAGGAACATTAGATGTTCCCCTGCTGCAGACACTGCACACCAGTCTGCCACCTCTATCATACTCATCCTCGCTGAGTGACAAATCTCGCCAGGGATCAACGCGTCCTTCCTCTGAGGATGCCTTTCTCATGCCATGTCTCCCTGGTACCTGCCCCACCAGAGAGGCTCCTGAAAGTCTTCTTTGACCCACCTGTGGTCTTCTTGTGGCACAGCCTGTGACTTCTCCGTGGTTCACATGGCGAACAGCGAGCACACAGGACCTCAGCAAGCATCTGTCAAATTAACTGGAAAAAAAAGTGTGAATGTCAGCAAGATAACTTGTTTTGCTTCCACA
Organism: Ochotona princeps; assembly: GCF_030435755.1. Taxonomy (NCBI): domain Eukaryota; kingdom Metazoa; phylum Chordata; class Mammalia; order Lagomorpha; family Ochotonidae; genus Ochotona; species Ochotona princeps. The sequence continues at coordinate 25,773,610 of NC_080853.1, read as the reverse complement.
TACAAACATGTATGTATGTGTGTATTAGCACATGGTTCTTCTCTTTGATGCAAGGAATTCATTTGGAAATGTGCATGACAGATGATGAGATAATGAAAACAATCCTCTTTTTGGAGGCCAGACAGTTCAACAGGCTGATCCTCCACCTGCAGGTGCTGGCATCCCAAATGGGCACCAACTCGAGTCCCAGCCACTCCACTACTGATCCAGCTCGCTACATGTGGCCTGGGAGAGCAGCGGCTCAACTGTTGTGAGCATCTGGGGAGAGAAACAGAGGATGGAAGATCTGCCTGTCTCTCCTTTTCTCTGTAGATCTGCCTTTCAAATAAAATAAATTTTTGTATCAAAAGGGAAAATAATACTGTTTTTAAAATCATTTTTAAAAGATTTTAAATTACCAGGTTCTTCGGACTTGTACTTGAAAAATTCCTGCTCTGTAGGTGAAAGTTGAATGGTGTCAGGTGAAAAATACAAAGCAACAACACTAACTACACTAGCGAATACCCAGAGGATATTTTCTTGGTTACTCACCCCACCTCCTCAACAGTGTCTACATGGCCACCATGAGCAGGCCACCACGAAGCTACCTCTTAGCCCCATTCGGGTCCACCCACCTGTTCACCAGGCCCCAGTCACGGTTTCCCTTTTGTAAATAGCAAATGCCAACCTCATTTCCTCTGCCTGGGATGCTGCCCGCCCTGGCCTTCACATGACTGGGACCTTCTTGGCACCTAGCTTTCAGCTGCTAGTCCACTACTTCCCAAGACTTCTTCAAGCACCATCTGAGTGTCCTGCTGGTGCCCAACCACCTGCTGTCAAGCCCTCAGGTGTCCTGCCAGCAAAGCACCTGTCACTCAGTACCCGTGTGCAATCACTGGAAGCGTGTCTTTCTCATTCCTAGTTCTGAACAGTACCTGTGTTTTTGTGTTCAGTTGTTGGCTTCTGACAGTCGCAGGCAGCTTCTGTGTCTCCTTTACAGCTCTGAACACTGAAGGGGGACAAAAAATGAAGCTATTGAAACAATGAAGCCAGTATCTGCTTTCTAAAAAGCTGCAGAATCAACGTTGTAGCCAGGATTCTTCAAACAATTCCTTTTCTTGTTTCACTCAGAGTTCCTTTATCTTGTTATTCTGCTCTCTGCCCCGCTTGTAGTCGAACATTTTTCTCTCTCTTTATCTCATCTTGATACCTTCTGAATTCATCCTTCACCTCATCTTTTGACTGTTTTTTTTGCATAGAGAGGTATTTCAAAAGTTTGTCAAGAGATGGAATAAAAGGATTATTTTAGTGTAAAAAGTTTTTTTTAAAGATTTGTTTATTTTTTATTGGAAAGTCAGATATACAGAGAAGAGGAGAGACAGAGAGAAATATCTTCCATCCAATGATTCACTCCCCAAGTGGCTGTGACTGCTGGAGTTAAGTCAATCTGAAGCCAGGAGCCAGGAGCCTCTTCCAGGTCTCCCACGTGGGTGCAGGGTCCCAAGGCTTTGGGTCATCCTTGACTGCTTTCCCAGGCCACGAGCAGGGAGCTGGATGGGGAATGTGGCTGCTGGGACGTGAACTGGCACCCATATGGGATCCCAGCACATTCAAGGCGAGGACTTTAGCCACTAGGCCATTGCGCCGGACCCAAAAAGTTTTTTTTTTTTTCTCTTTAAAGGTGCCAGTGTAATGGCTCAACTGACTAATCTTCCAACTGCAAGCACTGGCACCTCATATGGGCACCAGTTTGTGTCCCTGCTGCTCCACCTCCCATCTAGCTCCCTATCTATGGCCTGGAAAAACAGCAGAGGGTGGCCCAAGGCCTTTGGACCCTGTACCCACATGGGAGACCTGGATGAAGTTCCCAGTACCCAGCTTCGAATTGGCTCAGCTTTGTCCATTGTGGCCATTTGGACGATGAATCAGCAAATGGAAGATCTTTTTCTTTGTTTTTCTTTCTTACTATAAATCTGCCTTTCCAGTAAAAATAAATAAATCTTTTCAAAGTTTTACTTGAAAGGCAGGGTTATGGGGAGCACGAAAAGATATTTTATCCCTTGGTTCTCTCCCAAACAGCAAGGGCTGAGCCAGGGAGAAGCCAGGAGGCTGGAACTCCATCCTGGTTCCCCCCATGGGTGCAGGGGCCCAAGTGCCTGGGCTTTCCCAGGTGCAAGAGCAGGGAGCTGAATGAAAAGTGCAGCGGTTGGTTTTCAAACTGGTGCTCACATGGGATGCTGGTGTTGCAGGTAACAGCATCATCTTCCACTTCACAACGCTGACCCTACGTAAATGCTTCTGAATGCCCTGCATAGATTCCTCATCATAGGCATGTTCCTGAACTTTTTGAAGACCCCTTAAAAGGCTGGTCTGTATCCCAGGCCATCCATGACATCTGCACATTCTCCAGTCTTGCATTCTGCAGTTCTCCAGTTTCTGCCTATTCCTGCTTCCAATTAGCCGAAAGCATTCTCTGAGAATATTCTACTATGTTCCTTTTGACATCACGGCTTGTTCTTCCATTGGGGTTTAGTGGCCTGCTGCCTTTCACAGGGCTGAGATTTCTCCAACCTCATGCTCTTTATCTGTGGACTCAAATTTTCATCCACAGGCCCTTCATCTCTCTGGGCTCCTGAAGAGTAGCCAGGAAAGGGGAAGCAACTGACACAGCTCCTCAAAGTTTGGGGATGACAGATGGAGTGTGTCAGGCTGGAGGGCCCCTTAGGCTGGAATCTGGGCTCCACCCCTTCTCTCAATCAGCTTTATCCCTTTCAGGTAACTTCCCACATGCTGATCCTGCACTGTTCTGGGCTATGATCTTTGAGCTTACATCTGAGGCAAAGCTCTGGCCTGGGCAGCCCCTTTCATGTATTGGCATCACCTCCTTGTAGTCCCCTGCTGGTCTCCCTGGTAGCCTCTGGGGTGGGCAGTGTGCAGCCCCTGAGGTTTTCCTGCCCAATGGTTGCAGTGGGAGGAGAGGAATTCTGCAGAGAATGGTAGGATCGGAGGAAGGAAAATGCATGTCCACCAGAGACCTTGCCTCTGAGTCTTGCTGTCGCGATGTGTCTGTCTTTTCCTCTGTCATTTTCTCCCTCTTTTCTTCCCCTAAAATTACTTCTTTGGAGCTTTAAGATAAGCCCTCTTGTTTTTATAAGTTAGAATTTGCTGCATAATTGCTATTCACCGAATTCCTAGCCTTCAGGATCTCAAACCTTGGGCTTTATTGAAATTGTGGAGGCACTGCCCTCAGTTCAACTTTGCCACAAGTTCTCATGCCCTTCTTTGCCCCCTTCTGCGAGCTTCTCTTTTCTGTTCTAGAAGTACAGGCAGGTTAGAACTGTACGAAGAATGCACCATGCACTAAGGCAGTAACAAAAACAAGCTACAGGCCTACATGTATTGCTTAGGTTATTTATATTGTTAAGAAAATATTTATTTTGGGAGCTGGCACTGTGGCTCAACAAGCTAATACTTTAGCTTCGAGCACCAGCATACCACGTGGACACCAGGTTATGTTCCAAATGCTTCACTTCTGATTCAGCTCCCTGTTTGTGGCCTGGGAAAGCAGAGGAGGATAGCCCAAGTTCTTGAGACCCTGTGCACCCACACGGGAGAATTGGAGTAGGTTACTGGATCCTGGCTCCCGACTGGCTCATCTCTGGCCATTGTGGATGGTTTTTATGGAGAGAGAGGGAAGAGCTCTTCCATACTCTGGTCCACTCCCCAAATGGCTGCAATGGCAAGACTGAGCTGATCTGAAGCCAGGAACCAGAAGTTTCTTCCCCAACTCCTACATAGGTGCAGGGGCTTAAGACCTTCAGCTATCCTCTGCTGCTTTCCCAAGTCATAAGCAGGAAGCTGGGTGGGCAGTGGAGCAGCCAGGGCTTGAACTGGCACCCATATGGGATGCTGGTGCTTGTAGGTTGAGGGTTAGCCACATCACTACACCAGCCCTGACCATTTATATTTTTAAAAATGATCTACTGCAATGGTCTGAGAGATTTTGTGAATAAACACGAGTGGTGGGACACCGACAGGGATTTTGGTGTGCACGTCGGCAAAAAATTGGGGACCTACAACGGGTTTCCTTTGAGAACATTTCCCAGAAGCTTTCCTGGAGTGCCTTAGGTCGGGACTCCTCACTAGGAACAGCAGTGAACATTGACCTTTCCAGAGGCGGGTGTGGAAGTCACGTGTGAGCAGTTAGCCTAAGGGTTAAGACGCCCACACCCCATGGCAGAGCGGCCATGTTCAGACGCCCACACCCCCATGGCAGAGTGGCCATGTTCAGGTGGCCACACCCCCGTGGCAGACGGCCATGTTCAGATGGCCACACCCCCATGGCAGAGCGGCCATGTTCAGGTGGCCACACCCCTATGGCAGAGCGGCCATGTTCAGACGCCCACACCCCCCATCACAGAGCGGCCATGTTCAGATGGCCACACCCTCGTGGCAGACGGCCATGTTCAGACGCCCACACCCCCCCATCACAGAGCGGCCATGTTCAGATGGCCACACCCCCATGGCAGACGGCCATGTTCAGGTGCCCACACCCCCATGGCAGACGGCCATGTTCAGATGGCCACACCCCCGTGGCAGATGGCCATGTTCAGGTGCCCACACCCCCATGGCGGAGCGGCCATGTTCAAACGCCCACACCCCCCTATCACAGAGCGGCCATGTTCAGACGCCCACATCCCAGTGACAGAGTAGCCGGGTTGGATTTCCAGCTCAGGCCCTGATTCCACCTTTCTGTTGACACAGCAGAGGGTAACTGCCACGTAAGCGGTGCCTGGCTCCTGGCTTTGGATTCCATCCAGGTTGGGACACTGTACTTAGGAGGGGACGTTCTCTCTCTTGCTTGTTTATCTCTCAAATAAATAAAGCAATGACATTAAAAAAAAAAAAAAAGAAAAACACATAAACACCCCAAAGGAAACCTATGACCCAAGAGGGAGTTAACAGCCGTTGGCCAAGACTGTTGTGGTACTAATTCCTAGTCCATGTTCTCGTGGTTTCACTGCAGGTACACAGTTACCTGAAACCCACACGCAACAGCTCAATATTTAACACTATAAAGTGGTGGTATATGACTTTAGCACTCCCAGAAGGTCTAAGAGAGAAATCAGGGTTTTCACATGGTACTATATCCCTCTAACCTGTTATACTTAAATATATCTGGCCTTTTCCTAAAATAGATGCCGGGGCCCGTGGGGCTATGTGACCCCTCAGAACTGGGCTATGTGCTCGAGTACTGCCCAGGGACTCTTGTCTCCAGCTTTCTTTCGTTTTGCCAATAAACTCTGACTGGTAATAAGGAAGCAACGAGACACCTGAGTTGTGTTCTGCCACACCCACCAGTGATGTCGTGTGGCCTGGATAAAGGTCAGGGACTTGAATAGAACATCTATTCCTCTTCATCCAACCTCAGCCAAAGAGTGAGACTGAGACTCTTAGATACCTAGGGTAGTTAGCATCCATGATCTGTGGGCTCCTCCTGCCTCCACCAAGGCACCCTAATTTCTCAGCTGAACCCACGGCTGATCAGTGAGCCCACCACATTCTCCAGCCCCCTTGCAGTCACAGTGACTGAATTCTGGCCAATATAATGGAAGTAGAACCCTCTACACGGTCCTTCTGGGAAGAAGTTAAATGGGTAAGGACACTCTTTGTGTCTTCTTTCTTCCTTCTGATGGTCTAGGATGTGGAAGTAATGGATGGTGCTCTAGCAGCCACTTGGACCTTGGGGTGACCTTGGGAATCTATGAGCAGCAGCGCAGTCAAGACTGGATCTCAAACACCACTAAATCTACATACCCGGTCTGAACTGTTTGTTTCTGCACAATTTAAATGTGGGTAGGTTAAGTTAACATTTTGTTAAGTCTTTGTTACTTACAGCCAAATGGAATTCTAAAACACTCCTTCTTTTATTCCCTTAATAAATATTTATTGAACATGCACTCTGTCAATGATTATTCTAAGCACTTAAGACAAAGCAGTGAACAAAAGGGCAGAAATTTCTAGTCTTGACGGTGCCTTCTCGATGAGGGAGCTGGACAATAAACAGGACAGACAAAGTGTATGAGTGAGATAATAATAATAACCCATAAAACACTGGCAGGAGTGAAATGGGAACAGAGTGTCTGAGGTGGGAGTTTCCATTTCAGAGACTGCCTCATGAGAACATGTTTTTGCAGGAATCTCAAGGAAATGAAGGAGCGTGGCTTGCCAATATGAGGTAAGGCACTGTGCAGGGGCGACACCGCCAAGGTGCCCTGATATATGGGCATCAGGCAGCCCAGGTGGCCAGGGAGACAACTGGGAGACCAGAGGGAACCCTGAAGCCTTCAATGAGTTCCTAGAAAAACTAAATAGTCTTAGGAACAAGTACATGTTACATGCTTAATACGCTTGATTTCCCTGTAAGCTGATCTCTCCAAATTAAAATTATTTTTAAACTTGTATGAAATTATTTTTAAACTTGTATGAGACACACAGAGTACATCTGTCTGCTGCCTCACTCCCCACAAAAGGCTGCAAAGTCCTTATTTGAGTTGGAGGCTGGGGGCTGGGAACCCAATCCAGTTCTTTGATGTGCGTGACAGGCACCCAATCGCTTGAGGCAGCACTGTTGCCTCCCAGGGTCAGGAACAGAAGCAGGTATAGACCCCAAACACTCAAGCAGGACACAGTGCCTCCACTGCTAGGCCAAGCTCCAGTTATAAAAACTTCAAATACGCGGGGAAACCAAGAACATTACATATATGTATGTGTATTCTTACAGATACAGATTATATTTATTAAATAAACCCAAATGCCTACCACCAAGATGTTTGTGTGGTTTTTTTTTTTTTTTTTTAATTTATTATTGGAAAGGCAGCTTTACGGAGAGAAGAAGAGACAGAAAGATCTTCCATCTGTTGGCTCACTCCCCACGTGGCTGCAACAGACAGAGCTGAGTGGATCATAAGCCATAAGCTAGCAGCTCCTTCCAGGTCTACCTATCCATGTTTTTTTTTTTTTTTTTAAAGATTTATTGTTACTGGAAAGCCGGATATACAGAGAGGAGGAGAGACAGAGAGGAAGATCTTCCATCCTATGATTCACTCCTCAAGTGAGCCGCAACGGGCCTGTGCGTGCCGATCTGAAGCCGGGAACCAGGAACCTCTTCCGGGTCTCCCACGCGGGTGCAGGGTCCCAATGCACTGGGCCGTCCTCGACTGCTTTCCCAGGCCACAAGCAGGGAGCTGGATGGGAAGTAGAGCTGCCGGGATTAGAACCGGCGCCCACATGGGATCCCGGGGCTTTCAAGGCAAGGACTTTAGCCGCTAGACCACACCGCCGGGCCCTACCTATCTATGTTTTTAAGGTGTATTTCAGAGCAAGTGGCAGACATAAAGTACGCTTGATTTCTTAACACTTATGCATGTGTATCATGAATCAGAGTTCAATATTTGTTTAGGCAGTTCTCCCCCCACCTCCTCCCTCTACTGCCCCTCACTGCCAGGTAATATGTATACTTGGTGAAGAGCATGAATCTTAAGATGAAGTTTGTCAAATGCATATACCCAGGTAACCCAAACTCCTAACAAGGTAAAAAGAAAAAGATGACCTTAGAACGCCCCTCCAGGGAGTCTCCCACCCCACTGGGATTACTCTGGCTTTCATTCACTATCATTATTTTAAAAAATTTATTTATTTATATTGGAAATTCAGATATAAAGAGAGAAGAAGAGACAGAGGGGAATATCTTCCGTCTGTTGATTCACTCCCCAAGTGGCCACAATGGCCAGAGCTGAGCTGATCCGAAGCCAGCAGCCAGGAGCTTCATCGGGGTCTCCCATGTGGGTGCAGGGTCCCAAGGCTTTGGACCATCTTCCATTGCCTTCCCAGGCCACAAGCAGGGAGCTGGAAGGGAAGCAGGGCCACTGGGACATGAACCGGCACCCATATGGGATCCAGGTGTGTACAAGGCGAGGACTTTAGCCACGAGGCTACAGTGCCAGGCTCATAATCAGTATCATTTTGCCTGTTTTAAAACGCCTTACACTTTGAAGAGCAGAACAGTGGAGAATAAAAACCTTCTCAAATACTGTGAGAGAGATTAAAAACCGGTATAGCCTTTGCAGGAGGCAGTCTGCACCAAGTAATTATTAACACAGAATGTATGCATTCCTCAAGGCCTCGTCATTCCAGTTGCAGCGACCTTCTGACAAGTGTGCTGCTTCACAAATGCACAGCCGCTCACTGCACCATGGTCGGTGACAACCACGCACTGGAAATAACCTGAGCAGCTACCACTGGGGAAGGTCACAGAAGACAGTCATGGGCCTCACGTGATGGTTCAGTGGCTAAATCTTTGCCTTGAATGTGCTGGGATCCCATATGGGTGCCAGTCCATATCCCAGTTGCTCCACTTCCCACCCAGCTCCCTGCTTGTGGCCAGGGAAAGCAGCAGAAGTTGGGCCAAAGCCTTGGGCCCCTGCACCTGCCTGGGAGACATGGAAGAAACTCCTAGCTCTTTGGCTTCACATTGGTTCAGCTCTGGCCACTTGGGGAGTGAAACAGTGAATGGAAGATCTGTCTCTCCTTCTCTCTGTATAATATCTGCCTTTCTTGTAAAAATCTTTAAAAAACAAAGGAGTAAATTGTTTGATGCTATGGTATAAAATGTTTACATAAAACAGCACCAAGTGCTGAACACACACAAACACAAGGTACCTTTCTTTGTTAGGTTGTGAATGAAACTGACATCAGTGGCTATCTTTTGACATTATGGGAAAGACAGCACCTGCTCAAGGGCCTGCCCTTGGTTGTACTGTTTTTATAGTAATATTTGTTGGACACATATGTGTACGTGTAAGACCAAGGGCATAAATAAGGGACAGGGAACAGGCTTTTCCAGGTTATGCATTAACATCCACTCTCTCCAAGCTCCTCATTAATGCACAGAATATTCTTTCCTGCCACTCATGTTAAGCGTTTTAAATGAAAGTGCTGGGACAATCACAAATGACGCCTGCAGTTCTCAATGAGAAATGGAAGCCATGCACATGACGTTGAAGACTTTACATGTTCCTGTTTGGGCTGTTCCTAGACCACAGCAGCCTGAGACTGGGTGTCGGCAACGCTAGTGCTTTCCCACACAGTTCTGGGAGCCAGAGGCTCGGTGTGCTGGGGGTCTGAGGAGGGACCTTGGGCTGGGCTGCTTCCTAAATACGGTGCTAAAAGGGTGAAGGAGGAGTCTTTGGGTGTGTCAGGAGGACACAATCCCACTGCCTGGGGTCCTGTCCTTCCCAGAACATCACCCTCCCCAAACCACTGTGTTTGGAACTAGGGCTCTGTGGCTGAACCTGGCAGAGGGACATAAGTGGTCTGTTTTATTCTGTTGAAACTGTTAGTTTTTTTTTTTTTTAGAAAAGATTTATTCATTTTTTATTACAGCCAGATATACACAGAGGAGGAGAGACAGAGAGGAAGATCTTCCGTCCGATGATTCACTCCCCAAGTGAGCTGCATCGGGCCAGTGCGCGCCGATCCGAAGCCGGGAACCAGGAACCTCTTCCGGGTCTCCCATGCGGGTGCAGTGTCCCAATGCATTGGGCCGTCCTCGACTGCTTTCCCAGGCCACAAGCAGGGAGCTGGATGGGAAGTGGGGCTGCCAGGATTAGAACTGGCGCCCATATGGGATCCCGGGGCTTTCAGGGCGAGGACTTTAGCCGCTAGGCCACACCGCCGGGCCCGAAACTGTTAGGTTTTAAACGCATTTATCACAGGTAGGTGGGTGAGGACTAGGGGGAGGGGCTGCAAGAGAGTGGGGGGTGGCATTCTCAGCTAAGAGCCAGATTACATACCACTGCCAGATGACCAGGACCGTGGGAAAAGGGGAGAAGCAAGTGCGTGGGGTCCAAGGTGGGATGTTGGAATCACTTCTCACAGAAACGTTCACCTCTGCGACAAGAAGCAGAATGAACTTCTCTGCGAAACTGGGTGTAAATGCAGAGGCTCAAGTCACTGGGACTTGAGCAATTGTGATTCACTCCAGGCTACCATGAACACATACAGCAGTTGGCCCGGTAAGTCATAAAATCCTTCTGATATGGATTTACTTGCTAAACAAACAATGTATAAAATGCCCATTGTGTATCAGGGGCTCTGCCAGTTCACATGGGACACATCCAAACATTCCTTCACCTCAAGGAACTCTGGTGGGAGTGGCAAAGATGAGGGGATTCAAAAAAGTTCTTGGAAAATGGCATTAAACGATTATTTTGATGCTATGAAAGCAGCATTGGCAGGGGTGGGGGGCTGGTGTGGTGGTGTAGTAGGTTAAGCTTCCATCTGTGGCGCTAGCATCCTGTATGGGTGCCTGCTCATGTTCCAGCTGCTCCATTTCCCATCCATCTCCCTGATTATCCATCTCCCTGGGAAAATAGTGGAGGACGGCCTAAAGTCCTAGGGTCCCTGTACCCACATGGGAAACCCAGAAGAAGCTCCTGGCTTCAGATTGGCTCAGCTCCAGCTGTTGACCAGCCATTGTGACCATTTGAGGAGTGAACTAGTGGACGGATCTTTCTCTGTCTCCTTCTCTTGTTCTGTAAATCTTTAAAATAAAAATAAAAACTTAAAAAATTGTGTATTAAAAAAATATAGCAGCATGGAAAATTCATTAAAGCTCCTGCTCCAAGTGCAGCCTGCCCCTGCAGCTGCTGGGGGCATCTGAGGACCCCAGTGCCAGATGGTCTGGACACCTCAGATTTGAGAAGTGCTGAGCTGTGGTGGGCTGGAGAGGAGGACCCACCCTGGTTGTCTTGGGGAATGGTGAGAGAAGGCTTCAGCCTGTAGCGGTGACAGGAATATTCCAGGCTGGGAAAGGCCTATGATCACCATTTTAGTAAGCACAGGGAGGCTTCTGGAAGAAGTCTGGTCTGGGACAACAGTAGGCACTTTGCAAGACTTGGGAGCTGGCACAGGCGTGTCGGCTGAAGGCAAAAGGCCCAGGTTCACTTGCTAAGGATTCTGGTGGAAGCCATGGCAAATACTGAGCAGGAAAATAACATGGTCAGATTGTTATGCTTGGACACGACACCCAGGGACTGAGCCGGGAGAGCATGAAAGCCCCGTGTCCTTAAAAGAGCACCACTGGATTCCAGACTTCAGCAGTCTGACCCTCAAGAGCTGGGGGGGCACACTCACTTGTAAGCCGACAGAAAGACAAAGATTCCAGCTGCAGCTGAGGGACTCCCCCCTCATCCTCACCGGGAGATGTGAGGAATGCGGGTTCTGGGTCGCAGCTTGGAGCAGCACCCACAGATCCTCTGGGCGAGGCACCAATCCCCACGCTCAGCCAGTTCCCCTGAGGGGGACGCCTCTAAGGCCAAAAATCTTTATGTATGGGAATAAGAGGGCTCCCAATGTTGAGAGCCACCTACAGTCTAGGTTCCAGCAGTAGTCCACACTCGAAGCCGCATATTTGGACAATTAAAATAGTTTTGGTTAGAGACCACGAAGTTCTCATTACCCTAAATTCAGAAAAAATTAAATAATCATGCTAGTAGTAAATTATTTTCTGTTTCCCAGGGTTCCCCACAAAAACCCCCATTGGGGGAGGGGGACAACGCTGGGATTCCTTCTGGGCCTCGAAAAACTGATGTTTCTGATGCAACTGCCCGTCTGAAAAACACAATCCCAAATTATATTCCCCCCAAAAATGGAGCAGAGGGGGCTGGAGCCATCACCCCCAGGCCACGCAGCCGGTTCCTAGCCACACCCCTGCGGGCAGCCAGGCCAGCTTCCCTTACCCCCTGCCTCGCCCCGGGGCTGTACCCAAAGATAAATAAATCACTCCTTGTTTTCCAGACCTGAAATTAGCGGTGACTCACGGAGCACCCTGAACTGCCACGGTCGCTCCGTGGAAAAAAAAAAAAAAGGAAAAAAATAAAATGTCCGGAGTTCTCTTCTCACGCGAGGGCCGGGCGGGCCAGACTGGCCAATCAGGGCAGCGTGGCAGCAATCGCACCAAAGTAGGTAGAAAAATGCGGGATGCGGTCCTAGGGCCTAGGCCCGCGACTCGGCTCCCGCCGGTCCCCGCCACCCCGCCTCCCGCCCCGGTCCTCCGCCGGGGACCCCACCCACTTGCACCCCCCCCCCCGATCCCGCCCCCCGTGGCGGCGCACACCTGCCCAGGTGGCTACTTCCTTATACGGGCAACGACGGCGCAGTGGGCAGGGCATCCTGCGGCCAGCGGGGAAGGGGGAAGGCTGGCCCGAGCCAGCCCAGCTCTGGAGGAGGGGCTCCTCGCCGCGCCCCACGAAAACCCGAGCTGCTCGCGGGGGGGAACCCCGCCCGTCCAGCCTCCAGCAGGTGAGGCGTTCGCGGCCCGCCTGCCCCGCCTGCCGGTCGGTCTGGGCGGCACTGGGGCGTGGTGCTGCCAGGCCGGCCGGTTGCGTAGCAACGGAGGGCGGGGCCTGGCGCGCGCAGGCGCGTTTCCGCCCAAGGCGCGCGTCCGCCCTCCCCTTAGAAGGCTCGCGCCGTCGCGTCGGTTCCGCGCTCGGTCTGTCGGTCTCGCTTCGGTGAGATCTTCGCTCCGGCTGAGTCGACGCCATCCGCCTCCCTCCCCCGCGTTCCTGCTACCGCCGCGGCCAAGATGGTGAGTGGGAAGGAGCCTGAAGCGTGGGCTCTCAGGCTGCCGGCCGCGGATCTCTGCGGGGCGCCCGCGGGGCGCCCGCGGGGACCGAGCCGCGCCCCGGGCCGGGCTGCAGCGTCCCCGGGCGGAAGAGCGTCTCCGGGCCTCCGCACCTCAGGGCGGCTCCCAGCTGCTGGCCAGGCCGCCGCCCCGGACCGTCGGCTCCGCGGCGTTTCCTGCCTGGCGTCGGGACGACCCAGCAGCGGGGTCGAGCATATCCCAAGCTCCTCGGTGGAACCCATCGGGGGGGATTCGTGGACAGCCGCCCGGTGGGGTCCCCTGAGGCCCGAGATTCCCGAGAAGGTCGGAGAGCTCGGGCGCTTCTCGGTCCATCTCAGGAGGGAAAATAAAGGCCTTTATTGCAGCTCCCTGCGAGGCGGAACGAGCGAGCGCTAACGAGCCTGACCCTGGCATGCTGAAGAACCGAGTGGCCTTGCAGCCGCTTTGTTTGTCCTATCTGGCGATCAACTTCCAGCAGCACTCTCTGGTCGTGCTTGTCAAGCTTGGCAGTGTCTCTCTTAACCCTCCCCTGCCCGATCTGGCTATGGATAGTTGGGGATAACTGCAACAAAACCCACCAATTCTGGATCGGCCAGAGTTGAGCATGCAAAGTGCGGGTCTAGCCCGAGAATGCTGAATCCTAGCAATTTCTTCTTCTTTTTAAAGATTTATTTGTTTTTATTGGAGAGTTAGATTGACAGAGAGAGACAAAGACCTTCTATCTGCTGGTTCACTCCCCAAGTGGCCGCAACGGGCCAGAGCTGCCTACCCATCTGAAGCCAGGAGCTTCTTCCAGGGCTCCCAGGCTGGAGACTTTGGGACCATCTGCTTTCTCAGGCCACAAGCAGGGAGCTGGGCGGGAAGTGGAGCAGCCAGGATATGAACCGGCACCCGAATGGGATCCCAGCGGATGCAAGGGATTTAGCCACTAGCTGGGCCCTAGTAATTTCAGCTAGACAGATGGACTTATGGCTGGACTGTCCCTCTTCTCCCCGCTTTAGACTACAGTGGAGTAAGGCTGTGGGCTGGGGCAGTCAGGTACAGCATTTTGTCGTTTTCTCCAGTCTGCACTCACTGTGACCATTTTTGGTCAATGATTTGCAGGCAAAACCCTTAGCTGGCTGAGTGAGGCAGATTGCACTGGGGCTGCCTGTCTGCCTGGGGCAGCTGGGACTGTCTTCCTGAGGTAGTACAGCTTGTCTGCAGAGTCCCAGCGGCTCCTAAGGAAGCCAAGGAGCGTCTTGTGTTTTTTGATGATGGGAGGCGGGTAACAGGGAGTTGATAACTTAGTTTCGGGTTCTCTGGTTTACTTCCGCAAGTGACCAAGAAGGTCAGCATTGGCATCATGTCTTTTTTAACCTCTTAAGTTTTCCAGTGTGTAGGTACCATAATACTTTTAGCTTTTTACTAAAATACCTTCACATCGAAGGGTTTTGTGGTGAATTTAAGCCCATCCACCCTTGGTGAAAGTGTTGGTAAGTGGGCTGGAGCCTACTCTACTCTCCTGATTTCATGGACTGCTTTGCTTTTCTGACTGCTGCTACATTTTATTTTTGTATTTGAAAGTAGAATCAAACATTTAAACTTCAGTTAAATGCCTAAGGGTAAATGCTTGGTTTTGAAAAACTCAGATTCTGTACGTGTATACATAACGTAAAGAAACAGCTGTTATTTTTGTGGTTTATGTGAAGAAGAGAAAAACAATGAAAGAGGGATTGATTCCAAATAGATTTCCAACTTTTATTCAGAGAAGTCAGGAACCTGGTAGGCTGCGCTGGTTTGAAAGATTGTAAGGAACGTAAGACCACCCATTTGTGAAGGTTATTTTATTGGCCTTACGTCTCTCCACTCAGTCCAGCTGACATTTTCTTTTACCTGTTAAAAACAATTTGGCTTGGCCGTAATTTAGCTTGCAAGAGCTTGATTTCAGATACTAACACTTTTTTAAACGGTTCGGATCTGTTGGCTGGATACTTGGTTCCAAATTGCTGTTTGCACACACACACACACACACACACACGATTAAATTTTAACTGCTGATGTGTTTGTTCTGAATTAACAGTCACTTCCTGGTATTCATCAGCTGTTCTAGGAGCACTTGGAATAAAGCAGTTGAAGCAACTCAGATCAAGCTGGGCACTTCGAGATGTCATCATAGTGCCAACAAAGATGCATACATTTGCGGGTGCTGTTTGTGTCTATAGTGGATGTGCCCATTTCCGTGGAAGCACAGAGATGGTTTTCCGGCCCACCACTGAGTTCTCAGGGTTAGTTGCTCAGTGCATCTGTTGAGTGTGGATTGAGACATCACCTTAGGCTTGCCTACTTCCTTTTGTGACCAGGTTATGCACGTGCAGCATGGCTGGCTGTTACTTCAACTTTGAAGTGCATTCTTGTCCCTGAAAGTGAGATAAGATGTGGTATAATCAACAATTTCCCTAATCAAAACTCTGCAATAACTGAGCAAATTGGTTCAGGCTGAGTTACAGATATGTAATACCAATTGGTGATTTGCAAAAACATTTGTAACAATCCAGTTACAAAAATTGTGTTTCTGTGCCTAATATGACTATAAAGAATTAATTGGTATCAACTTAGATGATTCCACATCAGATCTTAAAATATTATATAGTTAATGTTGAGACATTTTCAACAGAGAAGTATACAAAATAACAAATTTCTTTTTAGCAAAAATAAACCAAACAGCCAGTTGCGTCTTGGCAGTGTTTCTGGTATTTCTGTTACTAATGCAGTTGGCTATTCGTCTTCCTCATCCTGTTCCCTCCTCTCCCCAGAGATAACTGCTCTTGGGACAGAGACAGAATGCACTGGCCATGAGGATGCGATTTTCTTTGCTATTGCAGTTAGGAGAGCCATCAGTAAGGGTAAACATCTCCAAGAAAAAGAGAGGGGATGGGGCAGATCAACCTGGGGGATGGCTGTTACACAGCTGCTACCGACACGCAGAGTAACTACCTGGGACACAAACCAGCTGGTGCACTTGTCGTGCCCTGCCTGCCAGGCGTCCGTCTGGGGAAAGGTCAGCAGTCTCCTGACATTGACATTCATCCTCGTTGATATTGTCATACTTTTAGCTATACATAACAGATAAGTTATTAGTCCTTGATAATATATATTGATGTGTTTTAAAAATTCATGTAAATGTTATACATCATGTCACTTCTTATGTGGCTTTAAAAAAATATTTATTTGGAAAGCTTACAACAAGAAAGGGTGAAAGGGTAGGAGGTAAAAAGCATGAGAGAGGGAGAAAGAGAGAGATTCCACCTGGTGGCTCACTGCCCACATGACCCCAGTGGCTGGACCAGACCAGAGCCTGGAGCTTCATTCAGGTCTCCGATGTAGGTGGAGTGGCCCAGGCACTTGGGTCATTGTCCTCTGTTTTTCCCAGTTGTATTAGGGAGCTGTATCTAATGTGGAACAACTGGGATTTGAACCATAGCCCTTATGGGGATGTCAGATTAACTGGTGGTTTTACTGTCAGTGCCACAATACCAGCTTAGCAGTTTTGTTTATTAATCCTGGGGTGTTCGTGGGCATAATGTTTGATTCTAGCGTAGCTTTAGTTCTCATTACCCTGCTGGTGGACATTTGGACGTTTCTAACTTTTTTTTTTGTCTACTTAAGTTATTTCTACAGTAGGCAGTTTTCATATGATACTTTATTGTGTCTGTAGGCAGAAGCCCTGCGTGTGAGGGCATGAAGACCTGTTTTTGATCTCCTGGTTTGTTAGTTTATTTTTCATCATCTGTGGCCCATTTCTCTATGTCCTCTCACCAGTTAGAACTGTGAGACTTAAAACCTTCTGATGACTGTGGCATTGTTTCTGATTATTTTAATTCACATTTTTATGATTAGTGGTGAGTTGTCTGTCTTCATATTTAATTGCATCTTACATTTTTATTTGCATGCTGCATCTTGTGAACTTCAACTAAACTTGTTTGCAAAGTCATTAAGTAAATTAAACACTACAAGCAATTAACAAGATTATGATTGTCAATGCTAAAACCTCATACCGAACACTAATATTCCTCTCTACTGGAATGTATGTTCTTTTCCAGCTCCATTAAAACTGCTGAGGGCCGAGTTCAGTGTGCTTAGCTATAGACATGCTGTTTTCAGGCTCCTGGTGGTGGTCGACTAAAGTGAGCTAGGCAGTACGGGACGGTGGTTAACACTTCCTGTTCAGGCTTGCCCCTCTCTTTGTTTTTCCTAGGAAGTTCATCTAGCAAAAATGTTAGGAACAGTCAGTACAGGGTCCACAGGGGGACTCTGTGGCTTCTACTCTGTGGTTACTCTCAAATATGCTGGAAACAGACAACATCTCTTAAAAAATAGAAGGTGTTAAGCAAAAGTTACACAAAATAAGCATGATGTTTTCATGAATAACATTGACTTAAATAAAAATCATAGCAAACTTAGTAATTGATTAACATTGGTAAGCTCCAAATGTTTGTGTGTTATGTTAATATAACTCTATAATGTATTTTGTTTCATTAGTAAATACTTTGCATTTATCAGAAGTGGAGGGGGAGGGGTAGGCTGGTGTGGTGGCATAGCTGGCTAACCCTCCATTTTTGGCACCAGTTCATGTTCTGTCTGCTCTACTTTCCATCCAGCTCCCTACTTATGGCCTGAGAAAGCAGTGGAGTTGGTTCAAATCCTTGAAGCCCAGTACTCACCTGGAAGGCCTGGAAGCTCCTGGCTTCCGATCTGCTCAGCTCCAGGCCGTTGTAGTCATTTGGGGAGGGAACCAGTAGATGGAAAATTCTCTCTCTCTTTCTGTCTGTCTGCTATTCTCTCCGCAAATCAGCCTTTTGAATCAAAACAAATAAATCTTTAAAAAAAGGAGGGCAGCTGGGACTTGAAATGGCACTCATATGAGATGCCTGGATTACAGCAGAAGGCTTAACCCTTCGTGGCATGTTGTGTCATGTCCTTGAGATGCTGCTTTTATTTGTTTGAAACATAAGAGTTCCCATCCCCAGATTCCCAACAGTCCCTCCCTGAGACTAGGAAAGGAATAAGTGTAGGAAATTTATCCTTGCTTTCTGTGGTAACAAACAGAATAATCTATATAGTAACATAAAAGCACTAAAAAGAATAAATAATCTTTCTTTGATGTGATCCAAAAGCGTGGACATGGCCTATGATGCCTTAGCTGGATTAGTATACCATAAAGTTTCTTTAAGATGAGGTAAAAGTCCTATTTTTAAAAAACGTGGCTTGAGCTGACGCCATGGCATAGCATGCTAAACCTCTGCCTGTGGCACCAGCATTTCACTAAGGGCGCCGGTTCCTGTCCCAGCTGCTCCACTTCCCACCCAGCTCCCTGCTAATATGCCTGAGAAAGCAGCAGATGAAGGCTCAGGTGCTTGGGCCCCCACAAGCACATGGGAGTCCCAGAGGCGGCTCTGGCTTCGGCTCAGCTCCAGCCATTGCAGACATTTCAGGAACGAACCACCCGATGAAAACCTGTGTACACATATACACTGTGTGTGTGGGGTCCCAAGTGGCGCACTGCAGTCCCCTTCCTGTGTGTCTAACTTAAAAACTATGCTCATCAGAGAAAAATTGGAAAGTACAAAAAACAGAAGAAGGTAAAAATCTACTTACATTCCCACTGTTAAATTGTGGAATTTCTTTAAACTGTTTTACAGTTGATACTACACTGTGCATAGAACTTTATATTCTGCTTCCTTAATCACTTAAAGCAAGCTCGAATAGTTCCCCAGTGTTGTTAACCTTGTCCACCAACAGCTGTGTCAGAAGTGTCTCCTGTGGATATATTAAAATTTAGTTTGTAGGGTTTTTGTGTTTGTTTATTTGGACTGTCTGGATTTGAGTGTTATGTAAGTTATTTCACCGCAATAAATTCCTGGAAGTGGAATTCCTGGGATACATGATCAGAAGGTATGGATTATTTTAAGGTTCTTAGGCCAAGACACTTTATGAAGACCTTGGGAACGAATAGAATTGCTTGTGGTGGTAGATGAATCTGGGAGATTCATTTCTTGAGTTAGACAGTGAGGGCCATATTATTGTTATTAATAAATACGAATTTTGTCTTAAAGTTGTTAGGAATTGTGCAGGATTTTTAATTTTTTTTTTAAAGATTTTATTATTTTTATTACAAAGTCAGATATACAGAAGAGGAGAGACATAGAGGAAGATCTTTCGTCCGATGATTCACTCCCCAAGTGAGCCGCAATGGGCCGGTGCATGCCTATCCGATGCTGGGAACCTGGAACCTCTTCCGGGTCTCCCACACGGGTGCAGTGTCCCAATGCATTGGGCCATCCTCAACTGCTTTCCCAGGCCACAAGCAGGGAGCTGGATGGGAAGTGGAGCTGCCGGGATTAGAACCGGCGCCCATATGGGATCCCGGGGCGTTCAAGGCGGGGACTTTAGCCGCTAGGCCACGCCGCTGGGCCCAGGATTTTTAATTTTGAAAGTGACATGAAACGTTTTAAATGTTTTTGAGAGGTTCAGCCGCATATTAGATGTTTTAAAATATGAAAGTACCTATCCCCAAATTTTAAACAAATGCTAAGTGTAGAACTTTACTTGATCAGCTTCACAGTTGTGATACATGAGAAATTGTATGCGTTGGAGGCTTCAATTAACAAACGGCTCTCCAGCGTACTATATAATATTATGATAGAATTAATTGCAGTCTGTGTTAGTAGATGAACGGATCTTGTAACTTAGAGCTGGTAACAGCAGGGACCAAGTACCAGTTAGTTGTGTAACCAGCTAGAGGAGAGGAAGGTCAGGTGACAAGAGAACTTGGTGTTTTCAGGGAGTCCCAGTGAGCTGGGCGTGACTGGACCTAAGCACTGACTGTCAGGGCCATGTGGAAGAAGAGTGGAGGTGGGCATAGGTTCTGACCTGTCATGCCAGGGACCTTGATTTCCCCCTGAAGGAAACTGGGGCTCATTGAAAGAAAACAGTATCAGAATGTCCTTGCCATTTGCAAGTTGCTCTTCTCCCCTCCTCTCTGTCTCCTGTTTTCTGACGGGTGTGTCCGGTGAGGAGGACAAACAGGAAATACTCCATTCACTGTCAGCCTTCTACACTTTCTTATTGTTCCTACCTCCCAGTTGTGATGGCCACTCATTCACAAATTGTGTGAGGATTGTCTACAAGAGATCGTGCTTGCAGTGCTAGGGAGATGGTTTTTAAGCTACTTTGGGAGTAAGGGGATGATTTATAGAATGTAGGTCATTGAATACATTGTCTCCCTTAAGTAAGGGTTAATCAAGAACGGTTTGAGTGGAGCTCACTAGCACCTGACAAGGAGAATTGCTGTGTAGTCTGCAGGCGTCATTATCTCAAGGGTGTCACACTTTGCTGTAAGCTGAATGAGGATTTTTGAAGTAGGACGTTTGTGACAGATACAGTGCTTTTCACCTTGGCTTTCTGGAGTGTTCTGGGGAAGTAAGGCAGGGAGTTTGATGGAAAGTTTTGGATCTCTGTTAGACTAGGTGGTGACTGGAAATGAGAGGGTGGGTGTTCTCCTGGGGTGCTGCAGCCTCCAGATCTGGGGACATGGTCCTCTGGCGGGCGACTGCAGCCCTGCAGGAGGCTGGTGTGACTCAGGGAGCTGCAGCTTTAGTTCAGCACTGTCTTGCCCCCTGACATTGGCCTTGTTACCTTAATCTAGGTACATTTTAGGAAAATGCACACAACAGTATCCAGTCTATTTTGAACTTGTCAAAGAGATTAGGGATTCATTGTACACTTGGTTCGCTAGTATATGCTGGGGAGGATTTGTTTTTAAATTGTTTTGTTTATTTGAGAAACAGTATCCAGATCTCCCACTTGGGTGGCAGGAACCCAACTGCTTGAGTTGTCAGTCCTGCCTCTGCATTAGTGGGGACATTGCTCAGGTGGCAGAGGTGCTGTCAGACTCAGGCAGCTGGTATGGGATGTGAACCAGTTAGTGTTTTTTTTTGTTTTTTTTTTAAGGTTTATTTATTTGATTCCCCGCTCCATCAGATACAGGAAAAAGAAAAGAAATTGTCTAAAAAACAGAAATTGTCTAGAAAAGAAGTGTGCAGAACCTGACAAAGAGAGGGGAGGGAGGTCAGGGGATTGTGGGGAGGAATCCGGGGAGTGAAGGAAGTGTGGTTGTCTCCTTGGAATTGCATGGACTGCACGAAATCTGTGCTCTGTATATTAATACAAATTTTAAAAGAAAACAGAAAGATTTATTTATTTGATTGGTAGAGTTACAGAGAAGGGAGAGATAAAGAAGGAAATCTTCCATCGGCTGGTTCATTCCCCAAATGGCCACAAGTGCCCCGAGCGCGACTGGGCCGAAGCCAGGAGCTTCTTCTGGGTCTCCCTTGTGGATGCAGAGGCAGCCTCCACTGCTTTCCACGTGTGATAGCAGGGAGCTGGGTGGGAAATGGAACAATCAGGACTCAACTTGGTGTGTTTGTGCAGTGTCAGCACCGTGGGTGGGAGCGTTCCCGTGAATGTGAGCCACAGTGCTGGCCCCAGTCCAATGGTGTCTTAACCGAAAGGCCAAATGCCTGCCCAGAGTAAAGATCTTAGTACAAGATCTTTTAGTTCACTCTGTAGCCCCGGTTCTCCTCATTGTAGATGTTGATTTATGGCCACAGGTGATGGTTGTTCCTACTAGGTAGTAGTGTAATTGGATCTACTGTGTTAAAAGGACTGTTGGCTTCTCCATGCTATTTTGTATCTTTGCTGTTTAACCACTTACTAGTCGTGGTATGAAAGAAGAGGTCAAATTGGGTTTTAGTTCATAATTCTTATCAGAGAACAAAGCTCAGTGTTTCAAAAATTAGTTTTGTGTTGATTTCATAGCATTTTAATGCTTTACTAAAAACTGGCCACATTTGGTGACTGGGAAGAATTGAGAAAGCTCTAACAAGTATCATAATTCAAAGTTTATAGATGATGAAATTGAGGCTTATGGGAAGTTGGGTTACTTGCTTAAGTTGCAAGATTTGAATGAGTATTATTGTTCAACTCTATGGTATAATTTTCTCTTTACTGGAGAGAAGAAAAATACAGCCCCCTGTCCCCTTTTTTAAAAATATTCACTATCTCACTTTCTCAACATATTTATAAGCCATATTCCCAGTTAAGTGTAAAATTCGCCTGGAACAGCCCTGGTGTATATTAAATAAAGCTCCTTTATTGCTATTGTGTAAACCTTATGTTTTAATTTCATTACTTCACTTCTTTCCCAATAGCCAGGTTGTCTTAATTTGAAATGAACAGAAAGGCTTTAGCTATACCGTCTGTAAGAATTCACGTCTTCATTGGGAGTTGGGCTCTTCTGTATGAGACTTCATGACCATTCTTTATTTTTGATTATTTTGATATTTCCAAAGTAACACAATAAGTAGTTTTTAACAGCACTATTTGGATTTCCTCATGGTTGCTTCCATAGCCCCAGCAGTAGTCGACCGTGATTCTAGGAGACTAGAGTTGAAATCCTTGCTCTTGGAGGGATTGTACTGTCATTCCGGAGTCTAGCTGTAGTCCCTGATACTATAGACTATCAGTGAAGCGAATTCTGTGTCACTTTCCAGGCAGAATACTAAATACAGCAGTTTGTTTATATAAGACATGCTGTTTTAGTATTAAGATAATTTATGTTTTGATATTTATACTAAATTATTTAGAATAAAAATGTAGTTCTCAATATTAACTAGCAACATCAAACACTTAACAACCATATGTGGTGGCATTGTGTGTTAGTGCGAGGAAGGAACATGAAGTTCTTCTGGGTAGTGGAATTTTCCCAAAGCAGGACTGGGGACTCAGTACTTGGTGGTCAGGCCTCAGGGTGGGAGTGATGGGGGTGGTGGGGTGAGGGCCTCAGCATTCTTCCTGTTTCCTTTGTGAGCACCTGCTAATCCTCTCCAGAACCCAACTCTGGAGCTTGAGGTGAGGGAGGTACGCTGGGATGGCTGGAGTCAGGGTGGAGTGCTCCTCATGGGAATTCCTTCCTTCCTCCTTAGGAAGAGGTCCTTGTTTATCTCTCTTCCTTGTTCTAGTGCGTTTATGTTCTTTCCAAAAGAATTCTCTTTTGTACTTTCAGTGGAGTTTTTGCTGGAGAGATACATTTTTTTATTCAGCGCCCCCTCCTGTATCTTAACACAGGACCTGCAAGCCTATTATCTTAGTAGTTGCCTGTAAAATTGTACCCAAAGCAGCTGACATTTTCATTTTGCTATCTCAGGATCATTTGTGAGAGGTATCTAGTTGTAGCCAAGACCTCAACTCTTTTGTTGCCCATCATTCTGTTTTTTGTGGAGTCTTGTGCAAGCAGTGATACAGTTAAAGAATTGTGAGCAGTTTTGAGCCATTTCCCACTTGCAGCTCCTTTGAGAAGTTGGATCAAAGTAGGTAGGTTGAAAAGGAGCCTATGACTCTTTGCTGCTAGTGGTTTATAAATTTGAGACTGGGTTAGTCTGCTGTGTAATATTCTTCAAATATTTCAAATAAAAAATAATTATAAAAATTACTTTCTAAAGTGAGGTCACTTTCATTCCTGATTTTTCTGTAATGATAAATATGGTTGACAATCTATTAAGCCAGGGTCAGGTGTTCTGCTTGAGTTTAATAGTGTAGACACAGACTCTGTTTATGACACTTTGGTTCAGGGTGGACTGAAGATGCAAGATGGCTGATTTAGTTTTTCAGCTGGTTTCCTCGTTTACAGACATGCAGTCACTCTGCAGCTGGGATGGAAAGAATTGCTGCTTTGTGTTCTATCTTGAGTACAAAGGCTGCCTTGCATGCCGACTGAATCGGTGTACTGGTATCCTCCCCTCTTGGTCCCAGTTATGCTTTCTGGGAATTTCTGCTCTCTCTGGTCAACTGCACTGTGACTGTATTAAGGGGCTGGTGCTATGGTATCCCTTATGGTGCCAGCTCAAGTTCCTGGCAATGTTCAGCACAGTGTGATAATAAAGTCTTACATATACCAGCTTGCTTCATCTTATGGGGGTGCGAATCAGCTGTTTGTCAGACACATCCCTGCTGTATGTACTGCTCACCTGCTAGTCCCATAGTAGCAGCTGCCTGTGTTACCAGATGGGCTGTGACGATGTGTCAGGCCTTGTGCTCCAGGAGCTCTTGCTTTACCTTGTTAGTAGTGGCCCCAAAGTGCAAGAATGATGCTCCTCTGTATTTGAATGTGCCAAAGCTTTCTTTAGCGAAAAGGTGAGACTTCTCCACTGACAACAGAAGGAAAGACAGCAGCATCTAAGATAGCTAAGGGTGTGGTACTAATTATGTGAGATGAAAGAAGGAAAAATTTGTTAGTTTTACGTTTGCTCCTCACACTGTAGAAGTTACAGCTACACTGCCTGGTGTATTAATTAGTTAGAATGGAATATTTCAACTTGTTTTTCACCTGTGTTCACAGGGGAGGAGGGAGAGAGGGCCGTTTCTTGCTGTCAGACTGATGGGGGAGGGTCCTTTAATGATGCCTTAGAGACCCCAGTGTAGGGAAGTGTGTTCCAAGGGTATTATTACTTGAGTGGTTTTGATAGTTCTGAGAAGTTTGGTTTCCTTGCTCCAGGGTTGAGAAAACCTTTCCAAAGTCTTTTCATTGGCAAAGCCCACCTTAGTGCATCCACAGACCCAGGAACTTGCAAAGCTTGGCCAGGAGAGTGGTCCAACCTGTAGTGCTTTCCATCCTGTGACAAGGCAGTCAGTGTCACCTGTGCATCGTGTCCCTCTGTGCATCTTGGCATGCTATCCACTGCACAGGCATCAGCAACTGTTGGAGTCCAACACAAGGTCAGACAACACATCCTGTGATTTTTTTTTCCCCCTGTGGTTGGGGTCTGAGTTCACTGGTCCAGTTGGGAAGTCCCCAAAGAAACTTCATCCGGGGTGACCTCAGACCCGAATGTTATGTGCACCCGCCAGTGCAGAATCAGGTGCAGTCTGTCACCTGCACCAGCCGAAACACATAACGATGGACGCAGCTGCCTGGGCAGTTCTGCCTCCACATTGTACCTTACCCAGACTGACGGGTGCTGTGGCCCAGTCCAGCCAGCCCACCACAGATCTGGTCCTCAAATACTACCAGCTGATGCCATGACCTTGTTGGGACAACCCCCACGAGACCTGTCCCCCAGCCCTGGTTTCAGCACATGCCAGCTAGCTTGGCCCAGCCCACATCTCGTCCAGCTTGGCTCTCGTGTATACCGACAGGTGCTGCCACCTTGTCCAGCCTAGCCAGTCTCCAGCCCTGGTTCTTGTGCTCAGCAGTGGGACGTACAGCCTAGCAGGGGAGAGACCTCAGTTTTCTTGCCAGGTGTGTTCCCAGCCTTGTATCTTGCACCTGCCAGGGGATACTGTGTTCCAGCCTGACCTGACTTGTACCCAGACCTGGCACTTGCCAGCTAGTGCTACACCCTAGCTTGGCTGGCCCATATCCGTTCTGGATCTCCCATCCCCAGACCAGGCCCATAAAAAAGCTTACAAATGCTGCAGACCTGCTTGACCTGGCCTGTCCCCAGGCCCGGCTCTTGTGCTTTTCATAGGGAGCTAAGGCATAGTAGGGGAGTTCCCCAAGCTCATGTGTGGATCTCACACTTGGATTTCATGCATGGATCTCACATGTGTCATCAGGGACCATGTCTCTGCTTGGCACGGCCAGCTCTCAGTAACAACCCTTGCGTGCGCTGGTGGGTGCTGCACCACCTGACCTTCTCCCAGCCCCGGCCCTCGCAAATGTCAGGTGAATTCCTGTCAGGAGGGTTCTGTGGTCCAGCCTGGCTCTGCCTGTCACCACCCCCAGCTCTCCATGTAAACTGGTGGTGCTATAGTTCCACAGAGGCAAGCCCACAATTACCCTACCAAATCTTCCCTCAGATCTTCTCCCACTTTCTGGTGCATGCTGTGGCCTAGCCCAGGCAGGAATGCCCCAGCCCCATCTTTTGTGGGTGCCCCCAGGCGGCAAGCAGTCCTTTGCCATTGAGAAGTATGTCCACCAAAGTCTTCTTTGCAAGGGAAGACCTTCTTAAGATGACCTTAGAAATATTTTTATGGTTGACATAACTCATTTTATTGAGTTAATATTGATGTACATATTAATGTATGTAAAGATTTTTAAGAATTTATTTAAAAGGCAGAATTACAGAGAATGGGAGAGACAGATTATATGCTGCTTCGTTTTCCAAATGGCTGTAGCTGCCAGGGTTTGGCCAGGCCACAGCACAAGCCTGACGTTTTATCTGGGTTTCCCACATGAGTGGTAGGGGCTCCAAGTGTTTGGGCCATCTTTTGGTCTCCCAGGCAGATTAACAGGGAGCTGGATTGGAAGTGCGGTAACTGGAATGTGAATTTGCACCCTGAGCTGCCAGCATTGCAGACAGCAGTTTACTCACGGAGCCAGCTTGTAAAGGGATAAGGCTAGAAATGATTTATAGCACCATTTTCACCTTTGCTGTATGACATCAGCTGAGTTAAAAGGAAAACTGGGGAGTGCAATCTTCCTGTGTGCCTAGGAAGGGAGGAGTGTGATTCCACTCAGCCTACTGTCCCTTTCTGGGATCAGGTAGGAGGCGTGAGAACTTGGCTTGGGATAGTGGCAGGAGATGAATATCTTGAGTATCTGAGAGAAAGACGAAAATCGGAAAGGTTCACTAGGTGGAGCTCAGTTAAGGATGTCTTTGAGGCTTCAGCCGTGTGATTAAAGAGATTGTGATAGGAAGCAGAAGATGGCTTGATCTCCGGGGGCAGGCCAGCTGGCTTTTTGGACATGCTGAGGCTCAGGTGCCTTTGAGACTTCCAGCTGGAGCTGTTAGAGACTGGCAGTGAAGTCTGGAAGCTCGGAAAAGCAGGAGGCTTAGAGAGTTGAAAGTTTGTGTTTGGAAGAAGCCTTGGGAGAATGTGTAGTCCTTCCTCTCCACCTACTTTGTCACCAACACATGCTTTCTGCTGAACTGCCGGTCATCTCCTCTGACCCCCGCTGAACCCTCTCAGGCCCCAGAGCCCTGCCCCGTGTCTGTAGGTGACTCTCTTGTAATGCCCATAGCAATGCTAAAGCCTTTCATGGTGTGTCTTCAGACCCCTGCCTGACCGACTCCTCCTGGCTTACATTTCCTAGAGAAAATAGATCCTTACAGGCATGGCCTTTGGCAGTTTGTTTCCAAACTGTCATCTCCCTCTCCTCTGCTTTTACAGGGAAGAAAGTCCTCAGCTATGACTGACTGCATCTGCGTCCTGGTCCCTGGCAGGCTCTCAGATCTCTGGCTTTGTTAATTCTCTGTTTAAGAAGCCAAATTGCCTGATTTCAAATCTCACTTGTGTCATTTCCTGCGTGGCCCTGGGCAAATTACTTTCTTTTTTGTGCCTCAGTTTCCCCATCCATCAAGTGCCAACACTAACAGTTGCTTCATAGAATTACTGTTATTTGGAAGTACCTAGCAGCAAGTACTCAGTATTTGTTGATGGGTGTGTGTGTGTGTGTAATGATCCCGCTCTCCTCTGGGTCTCTCCAGCTTCTCATAGAGTGAAATCTCCCCAGTTCTGAGGCAGTTTTCAGGAATTCAGCACCGCTTCCCTCATGATTAACCATCCTGCTTTTTGTCTTTACCTCAGAAGGTCCTCATGGATGGTTAGCTTGTTACCCTTGGACGTCTGCCCTTCCTCCAGTCTGCCGAAACGCTCCTAGGCAGAGCTGTCGGAACGGATGCACTCTGTTCACTCTTTTTTTTTCCTCTTTCTGAAGTTGTTAGTGAGCTCTCTCCTGGGATGTTCTCCTTTGGTTTCTAGGATGTGGTTTTTCTCTCGTTTGCTTCTTTACTTTCAGGCAGTGTCTTCTTGGTCTCCTTGATTAATGGTGCTCTTGCAGTGTTGTCTCCCCATGTGAGCCATCTGCCCTGTGTGTGCTGTCTGCCCCGCGTGTGCCGTCTGCCCCGCGTGTGCCATCTGCCCCGCGTGAGCCATCTGTCTTGTGTGAACCATCTGCCCCGCGTGTGTTGTCTGCCCTGCGTGTGCCATCTGCCCCATGTGTGCTGTCTACCCCGTGTGTGCCATCTGACCCGTGTGTGCTCTCTGCCCCGTATGAGCCATCTGTCTCGTGTGAACCATCAGCCCTGCATGTGCCGTCTGCCCCATGTGAGCTGTCAGCCCCATGTGAGCCATTTGCCCATTGTCAGCCTTCCAGGATGTGTGCATGGTGCAGCCCTGCTGTGGACGCTGCTGCTCACTGACTGGTTGTCTCCACCTGTGGTGCTGGTGGCTTCAGGCTGATGTGTCCTGCAAGAGCTGCACCCAGCTGCTCCTGTGCTGCGTCCCAGGACTGAAGTGTCATCCGGCGCCACCCCTTCCTGGTGTGCTCTGCTGGTTGGTTTGGCTTGACAAGTGCTTGGGTCGGGTCTGTGTTTGGAGCTAGTGCTGAGCTTTCTTCTCAGCACTGCTCTTTCTGCTCTCAGTCCTGTGGCACTGGCTCCCATCTGCAGCGTCCACACAGGGTCTGGGCGCTGGCGTCTCCTGGCCTTCCCCATCAGAGGCCTCCACAGGCCTTATTTCCCATGGGAAAAGGCCCAAGCTCCTTCGGACTCAGGCTTTTAAGGGGCCTGTCATGCACAGCCGGATTGAGCTGCATCGTTATTACACAAGATATATTACTTACTATCTTCAGTTGCAAGCACATGTTTAATTAGCTGTAACTTTGAAATAAAAATTTATAATGCCCTTGAAATATTTAGATAATCACAATTTCCAGATATTGGTTGAATAAGACTTTACATTTTCATTGTCTTAATGGTTTTTAAATTGGTTGTTGGGTCAAATATGGTTGACAGATAGTATTACAGACTAGGACATTGAAGGAATTAAATCAGTTTCTGGCTCATTAACTTTTGTTACTTTGAACATGTAAGTTATCTGTTGCAAAATAAATGTTGTCAACTTGCTTAACATAGATAAATTGTAAAGATTAGTAGTAACAAGGTTTAAATTTTTTTTTAGAGTAAGATTGTGTAGTTTTTGAGTTTTCTAATCTTAATTTCCTATATTACTTCATTCATTTACATTGAAGTGTTCATTTATGAGCTGAAAATGTAGATTGATAGGATTGAAGTAGATTGTGATTCAATATGAATTAGATGGGATTGGAGTGTATTATTTTTAGATATTCCTAGAATGCGTCAGATGCTTAACTAGCCATTATCCCATTGTTCCATATGTAGGACCCTAATTAAACTTCAGTTGAGTAATAAATAGCACTGTTTATGGTAATTTTGAAATACTGTAATGTTCAAATATTTGCAGAATTGAAAATTTGGGGTTTAATATTAAGTAAATGCTTAGATTTTATATTATCTCTCTCGTCAATACTTACATACATTTTTAGGTACCAGCTTTATTGAGGTGTTATTCGCATAAAATGAACAGCTCAGGCTCACTGTATTCACAGAGCTGTGCTTGTGTCCATTCCTCTGGAAAGAGACCAGATCCCCCTGCAGTCCTTCCTGGTTCCTGCGTGCGCTCGGCCCTGCTCTGCCTGTGGATTGGCCTTCTTGGACATTTCATGGAAATGCCGAGTGTGATATGTGGCCTTTGCTGGCGTATTTGTTTTTCTTGTTTAGGGCTGGTTTATTTGAAAGGCAGAGTGATGGAATCAGACCTTCCATTCTTCTGGTTCACTCCCGGGATGTCCTCACCAGCCAAGCCCTGGAGTCGAGGACGCCCCCTGGTTTCCCACCTGGGCAGCAGGGCCAAGTACTTGGCTGTCTTGTGCTGCCTTCCCAGGAGCATTATCTTGGAGCCAGGTGAGAAATGGCACCTGGGACTCGAACCAGCGTTCCATTGTGGGGTACTGGCACTGCAAGGAGCAGCTTCACTTGCCAGCCCCTCTCTCTGGGTTCTTTTTAGTAAAATTTCTTTTTTTTGAGTTTCTTCTATGTTGTGTGTTTATGGCCAAATGATATTCCATTGTATAGATACACCACATTTTGAAAGTCTTGTGAACACTTGATAGAAATTTAGGCTTTTTTTCTATTGGGTTCTTTACGAATAATGCTACTGTAAACATTTGTGTACAAGTGTTTGTGGAATTCCTAGGTTATGTATTGACTTGTGTTCAACTTTTTGAGGGGCAGCTGCGTTGCTCAGGTGCCCGGGAAGGTCCAGTTCTCCGCAGCCTCAGCCGTGTCTGCCACTGCCCGGCTCGCTGCCGTAGCCGTCTGGGTGGTGTGAAGTAGTCTCTTACTGTGGTTTTGATTTCCATTTCCCTGGCGAACATTTTTTTTTCTGTGCTTATTGGTCATTTGTGTTTCCTCTCTGGAAAATTGTCTATTGAAATCTTTTGACCATTTTTAATTGGCTTCTTGTCTCTTTTTAAGATTTATAGAGAGGAGGATCTTCTGTCTGCTGGTTCACTTCCCTCTCACCCACTGCTTCCCAGCATGGGAACTGTTGTGAGGGCTCTGAAGTTGGAAGCAGTGCGCAATTTACATGCACGCACTCTGAGATGGAATGCATAGCACCCCGTCTTTACTTTCAGATTGTTTGGGTTCTTTATATATTCTGAATCTGATCTACAGATACTTCCTTTTGTTCTGTAAGTTACCTGTTTAGGTGCATTTTTATTTATCAAATTACCTGATGTTAGCTTTGGGTATAATTAATATTCTAACTTGCAATGCGAAGTAGTTGATAAACCAAATTATGGATATAGTAAAGTTAATAGAGGACATATTCCTTTTAAAAGAAAGTAAAGATTAAGAATTGATTTAAGGGCCCAGCATGGTAACCTAGCAGCTAAAGTCCTAACCTTGCACATGCCGGAATCCCATATGGGCACAGGTTCTAATCCTGACAGCCCCGCTTCCCATCCAGCTCCCTGCTTGTGGCCTGGAAAAGCAGTCAAGGATGGCCCAAAGCCTTGGGACCCTGCACCCATTTGGGAGACCTGGAAGAGGTTCCAGGCTCCTGGCTTTGGATTGGCTCAGCTCTGGCTGTTGCAGCTGCTTGAGGAGTGACTCAGCGGATGAAAGATCTTTCTTTGTGTCTTTCCTCCTCTCTATATATATCTGACTTTCCAATGAAAATAAATAAATCCTTTTAAAAAATGATTTAAGCCGTTTTTCCATCAGCATCTTGGTTAGAGGCCGGTACTCTGGGGCAGCTGGGAAAGCTGCTGCTGTGACACCGTTACCGTGTGTGAGTCTGTGACCTGATGCAGATCTCTGCTGGAGCTCTTAGCTGTGCAGTGGCCGAGGGCGTGGGCGCTGGCATCTGCATGGGAGGCCAGCTCGAGTGCCTGGGTTGGCCTGGCTGTGATGACCATTTGGAGAAGGAACTCATGGATGGAACGTTTCTTTCTCCCTCTCTTTCATGTAACTTTGTCAATTAGGTTAATCTTTTAAAAAAATCTTATTTAACTGTTTATCTCAGAGTAGCAAGTACAACATGATAAAAAACTTGATTTTCTGGTCAGAATAATCTCAGGTTTAGTCATCCTCTGTTAAAAGTGTTTTTTTTTTATTCTAATTTTAACTTAAAATTTGGAGATTTCTCTCTCTGTGTCTCTCTCTGTAACTCCATATTTCAAATAAATAAATTTTTATCCTCCCTCCCCCCAAATGGAGGCTACATTGGGGCAGAGTGGGTAAAAGTGCTGAGTGAGACCTGCATCCCATATGGATACCAGTTTGAGTCCCAGCTGCTCTACTTCCCATCCAGCTTCCTGCTAATGTGCCTGGGAAAGCAGCGGACTAATTGCCCGAGTACTTGGGACCCTGCACCCATGTGGGAGACCCAGACGAGGCTACTGGGCCAGCCCTGACCATTGTTACCATTTAGCGAATGAAGCAGTGGGTGGAAGATCTCTATTTCTCTATTGTCTCCCCCTACCTTTCAAATAAATAAAATAGATCCTTGAAAAAGTTGGCCATCCTTTTGGTAGGTAGAATTTTATTGGCAAGTGACTAAGATGTTAGTGCATATTCATCACATAATTCTGAAATGTGAGTAGAACAAGATTCTGACCTTCCAATTATTTTTTGAGAGAAAGAGATGCTTTGGAAACAGGGTTTTCCCAGCCTGGCAGCTCTGAGCACCTGTGCCCCGGGAAAGGCATTGCAGAAAGCACTGCTGTTTAGGTTCCTGGAGAGAGCGAGGCTGCTGACGCCGCGTCCTCCCGCCACCCTCCACACCATGCTGATAGAGGCTTTACGTGTGTAATCTGTAACAAAGTTCGATGTTTGAAAATAGTGGTTTCAGCTCGTAATTCCCTTTTCTAGTAAGTATATGTGAAAAATTTTAAATATATGCAGTCTATAACCAAAAGCTAGTGTTTTGTATTTAAGTATGATAAAAATTCTAAGCCTTTTTCTCATTTCTTTTCTCATGGTAGGCCTCCGGAGTGCAAGTTGCTGATGAAGTCTGTCGCATCTTTTATGACATGAAAGTTCGGAAATGTTCCACACCAGAAGAAATCAAGAAGAGAAAGAAAGCCGTCATTTTCTGTCTCAGTGCAGACAAAAAGTGCATCATTGTGGAAGAAGGCAAGGAGATCTTGGTTGGAGATGTTGGTGTCACCATAACCGACCCCTTCAAGCATTTTGTGGGAATGCTCCCTGAAAAAGATTGTCGCTATGCTTTGTACGATGCCAGCTTTGAAACCAAGGAATCCAGGAAAGAAGAGTTGATGTTCTTTTTGTGGTAAGTGTGTTAGGAATACTGGGCCTTGTGTGAATTCCTTATTTTCAGCTCTTGGAGAACCGGTTCTAGGATCAAATCATTTTTATTCAAGCTACTGCTAGTCGCTTACATATAGTTTTTGTTTATAAGGTTTCCTAAGAGCTTAGCTCTATGTTTAGGGGACCCAAGGTTAAAGGTGCCTTGGCCTCTGCGGTGTGCCACTTTGGAAAGAAGGTGCACCGTTGCCTACTCACGATGATTCGCTCTGCATTGCTCACTATACTGTAGGCAGCCATTGGCCAGTGTGTTTACGTCAATTTAAATTAAAATTCAGTTTCATATTTGAATGAACTGCCACATTCCAAATGCTCTTTAGTCCCATGTGACTGGATAGAGGCTGTCTTAGGAGTGCAGATGGTGACTGGTCTCGTCACAGACGTTGGGCAGTGTTGCTCTAGGTCAGAGGTGGGAAGTGTGCAGCCCCGGCCAGGACATTCAACAGATCTATAGTATGCAGATTTTGAAGTTGATTACAGATAAATTTCTAGGTGGCCCTTGGTGGAAAAAAAGGCTCCTCCCGACCCCTACTGCAGGTGGTGACAGAGTTGCTGTCAAGTATTGAGATGGTTTTTTCTGCAGCTAATCATTTGGTCTTTTCATGTAAGTAAATCAGTATTTGAATTTAAGCTGTAGATAGAAATCACACTTGACTCATCACTGAGTGGTGAGCTGGTGTATTCCTGCTGGCCACATGGCGAGAACACTCCAAGGGGCAAGGGAAGTGGCCACGCCCTGATTGTAGGAGGGGACATTTGGCTTGAGCCCTGGCCAGGCAAAGGGGGACTGAGCTCTACCCAGGTGCCATCTGTGACCAAGGCGAGAGGGAGAGGGAGCTTAGAGGAGCATCACGACCCGCAGTGCTGAGGCAGGAAGTTAGGGACAGCTCACCTCCCATTGAGGCTGATCTGTAAAGATAACAGCTGGGCAGATTGGGATCTGAATGAAGGGTCGGTACACTGCTGCTACCAACAGGGATTGCACAGAATCTGAGAAAGGAGCTCTGAGTGAATGGGTTACACCCTTGTCCTTTTGGGACAGATAAATCAGCTAAAGGTGCAGGCATTTAAATTGTTGACTATTTCCTTCATTTACAATTTTTTCTGGTTTTTATGAAGTTTTTATTGTGAAAAAATTAGACATTTTTACTGAACAGTGTTTGGAAAATAAAAGGAGAAAGAAAGGAAATTCAGTGTTAAGGCAGTGGTTTACTGTGCACTATTCATTTCAGGAAGAAGAGGCCTTATCAAGGTGTTTTCTCTAAGAAGCTGGGTCCCGAGAGTGGCTCTTAACATATTTTAGCCGTCTGGCTAGATAAAATCAGCACAGCTTTGCTTGTCCACGTCCCTGACCTGTTTGACTAAGGAGAGAACCCACTTGCCTTGGCATCTCAAACATCTGCTGGCCCTGAGGTGCTTGTGGCTTTGCCCCCTCCCTGCGGGCGGATCTGGAGCAGACAGCATGGGGGCCGCAGGCTGCCCTGTGCCTAGGGTGGAGGCCAGTGAGAGCCCGCCCCGGTGCTGACTACACGAGTGTTCCTGGGCCACACAGCTACGTGGAGGCGTCCCTTGCCTTTGCTCGCTGCGTCCGGGAGCGTGGTGTGGAGCCGGGCCTGAGGCCAGCTGCTTGAGAGGAGCAAAGGCGTCCCCGTGTAAGCGGTCTCAGGGGAGTGAGGCGTCGCCGTCCAGTACCAACCTGGTGATTTGTCAGTGTTGCTGGTGCACCAAGTGTTGTGAAACCTGTGCCATACTTCTTGTCACCTGGCAGAAAGCACTACAACTTCAGAAATGACAGCTTAGTAACATGGCCAGACGTGGCTGCTGCCAGACTGCCCTTTAGCCAAGAATCATGGGGCTGTATGCGTGGATTTAGTGTTTGCCAGAACATGGTTGACACTTGGGTTTCGATTCTTAATTTGAAAGGAAAACCAGTCCTTTTGTGGCTGCTGTTGGAACAGATATGAATGGGGGACTTGGGTGGGTTAGGAAGGGACATCATTTGCAGTTTTTTATTCTTTAGTAAACAGTTGGAAGCAAAAACTGCCACAATGCAAGTATTTCTTAATTGTTTATTCTCTATTTTGTTTTTGTTCTATAACTATCTCCTAATTAGAAAAGCTTGTCGAACTTGAGTGTTTGTAGTTGTTAGGCTGGACACAGCTAATGAGAATCCCTGATGAGTGAGGCGCCCAGTGTGTTTTTTTTTTTTTTAAGGATTTAACAGATTTAAGATTTTGGAGAGACAGCGAGATCTTCCATCGGCTAGCTCACTCCCCAGATGGTCAGAGCTGAGCTGATCAAAGCCAGGAGCACCTCCGGGTCTCCCACATGGCTGCAGGATCCCAAGGCTTTGGGCCGTCCTCCCTGCTTTCCCTGGATAGGAAGCAGAGCAGTCAGAAGTCAGACAAATGCCTGCGTGAGATGCCATTACTGCACACAGAGAATTACCATGTTATGCCGCCGCACTGGCCCTATTACTCTGATTTCTAGTCAGTAGTTTTCTTTTTTCACCAGGGCTGTCTGTCATTTTTTTTTTAATATTTATTTATTTTTATTGGAAAGTCAGATACACAGAGAGGAGGAGACATATAGAGGAAGATCTTTCATCTGATGATTCACTCCCCAAGTGACCTCAATGGCCGGAGCTGTGCCAATCCAAAGCCAGGAGCCTGGAACTTCTTCCAGATCTCCCCCATGGGTGTAGGGTCCCAAGGCTTTGGGCCATCCTCAGCTGCTTTCCCAGGCCACAAGCAGGGAGCTGGATGGGATTAGAATCAGTGCCCATATGGGATCCCGGTGCTTGCAAGGCAAGGACTTTAGCCACTAGGCTATCACACTGGGCCCCAAAGAGTTATTTGTGGGGCTGGCACAATGGCTCAACTAGTTAATCCTCTGCCTGTAGGTACTGACATCACTTGTGGGCACTGGTCTATGTCCCAGTTGCTCTACTTCTGATCCAGCTCCTTGCTTATGATCTAGGAAAGCAGTGGAGGATGGCCCGTGGCCAGCCTTGGGACCCTGCACCTGCATGGGAGACGGGGGAGAGGTTCCTGGTTGCTGCCTGCAGATTGGTTCAGCTCTGGCCATTGTGACCCTTTGGGAAGTGAACCAGCATATTAAAGACTTTTCTGTCTCCATAAGTCTTCCTTTCCAATACAAATAAATTAATCTTAATTAATGTATATAGTTTGTGTTTGAAAGGCCAATCTAATGAGAGATTGACCTTCCATCTGCTGGTTCACTCACCAGACAGCATCAACAGCTGGAGCTGGGCTGGGCTGAAGCCGGGAGCCGAGCGCTCAGCCTCCCATGTGGGCCATTTTCCTCTGCCTGCCCAGGCGCGTTAGCAGGGAGCTGGATGGGAAGTGCAGTATCCAGGACTCGAATTGGCTCCCATGTGGAGGGCTGGTATTTCAGGGCATCGGTGTGCTGTGCCACAATGCCAGCCCCTCTGCCTTGTAAGTCTCTGCTGTCACCTGGAGTAGTTTTGCATAGGCCCACCTATGACGTGACACTGTGAGAACAGGTCTCAGGAGATGCCAAGGCCACCCCCTCCTGAGACCAGCTGTTTGACAAGGGGTAGGCTGTGACTTCTCTGAACTAGCTTTTTTTTATTTGTGGCATCTTTCTATCCAGGGCACCAGAGCTAGCACCTCTGAAAAGCAAAATGATCTATGCAAGCTCCAAGGATGCGATCAAAAAGAAATTCCAAGGTATGTTCTAGATTGGCCATGGTGAGTCCCAGGACCAGAGGAGGGGGGCCAGGGGCTGCTGAGGTCCCCGTACCTCATTTTCTTTGGAGCCCTTCCCTGCACCTTCACTATTGAACGGTGTGATTGTAGGTAATTGATTCACTTCGTTCCCTGGGAGAGTGCTCTCTGCCCGAGCTGGCAGCTTGGTGTGACTTGCCATTTGGGCGCTGGGATCCTGGTGAGTCCCTTGCAGGCTGCAGCCAGGAGGCCGTGCTGGGGTGACAGGAAGTGCATGGAGCTGTCACCCAGGGCCTGCGGCTGGGGCTGAGCTTGTCATCTAACTGCTGTGTGAGCTTGGCCAAAAGGGCTTCACCCTGGCGGGCTGGAAGCCTGGCCTGCATCAGGTGAGTGTCCATGTGGGTCTGCCCTGCCGCTTCCCTGCCCAGCCCGGCTTGCCCAGTGCTGCTGGCTTGGTTTGTTTACCTGTGATTGGTTGTCATGTTTTTCTAGCAGAACAGGTTTGCCCTGGCTTGTTTGACTTCAGAAAACAAAATTCTTGCTGCCTTGTCCAAGCCCTGCTGCTGCATAGTTGAGTGCTGTGTCAGGCTCCCTCGTGCATTGACTGGATGTTGGAGTATCCCCTGGAAGTGCTCTGTTAACTGGTGTTGATGGCTCCCTAACAGCAGTTCCTCAGATGAACGCGCACTGCCTTTCCTTGGGGGACTTGCTGTGGAGCCTTGCAGGGGTGCACGGGATTGACCGACTCTGCTGGCCAGGTGGGCCCCGAGACCCGGGCCTGTCTGCGCGGTGCAGCCCTTCCCTCCCAGAGCGAGCAGGCTGCAACACAGTTGTAGTGTTCCTGGTGACAGGGTTCTCTTTTTTTTTTTATTTTTTATTTACTTTTTTTTAAAAGATTTTATTGTTATTGGAAAGCCGGATATACAGAGAGGAGACACAGAGAGGAAGATCTTCCGTCCTATGATTCACTCCCCAAGTGAGCCGCAACGGGCCGGTGCACCGATCCAAAGCCGGGAACCAGGAACCTCTTCCAGGTCTCCCACGCGGGTGCAGGGTCCCAATGCATTGGGCCGTCCTCGACTGCTTTCCCAGGCCACAAGCAGGGAGCTGGATGGGAAGTAGAGCTTCCGGGATTAGAACCTGTGCCCATATGGGATCCCGGGGTGTTCAAGGCGAGGACTTTAGCCGCTAGGCCACGCCACCGGGCCCCGACAGGGTTCTTTTTCAAAAAACAATTTACTGTAAGGCAGAGTGAGACAGGCAGGAGACCTCTGTGCTGTTCTGTCCCATATGCCCACACCAGGACCAGGCCGCAGCCTGGAGTCAGGAGCTCCATCTGGCCGGCCAAGCAGTTCATTGGGCCCTCTCCTCCAGGGCCTTTCCAGGCACATCAGTGGGCAGCTGGATCCAGAAGCCCAGTAGCCTGGACCAACCATGCACACACACATGTAGGAGGCCCGTTGTGGCGGGTTAATGCCACAGAACAGTTTTCCAGTTATTCTAATTACTGCATACTGTGGTTCTTAAATAGCTACCCTTATTACAGCTGGGTTTTATCTTACAGAAACAGATAAGCTGCTGCTATAATTCTAATTAGGATTGTTGTTTTTCCTCCCTAGGGATAAAACATGAATGTCAAGCGAACGGGCCGGAAGACCTCAATCGGGCTTGCATTGCAGAGAAGCTGGGTGGATCCTTAATTGTAGCTTTTGAAGGCTGCCCCGTGTAGCTCATCATTCAGTGCCACAAATTGAAAGCTTCCATGTGTAATGTTATCTTCTTGCTATATAAGTAAAGCAAATATATGTAGGCCAGGGTCTTGCTGAGAGGGAGCTGTCTTGTAACCTTTTAGAGTAAACTAAATATTCTATAAATGTGCAATCATGGCCCTAAATAAATCTAGATCTGCAGTTCTATTGGTGTGAAATTAAATTCTTACTGGCCTCTGTTTTGATGAGTTGCCTTATAAAGATTTTTGTTAGGCTCAGGAGTTTTAATAATACCGTTCACAAAACCAGGCCAGGCCATGTGAAGAGAATTACTGCATCTTTGTTGGCCTCAGCAGTCTTTGCCTAGTGAATTGGTTATAATCTGGTTATAATTTTGGTCCAGATTCCTTATTCCTGCTGAAACTAAACATAATCACGGAATATAATTCTCCTCCTGACACTTGACAGTACTAATATACTAACAACTCTAAGGTGACGTTGGGCAGTCTTTTGATCCTACTCAGTGTGTGAGGAAGACTGACTCAAGATCGTGTCCACTTGTGACTCACACTGATCTTGCACAGCACTTTCAGGCCTGCAGATGGCAGCAGCCCCTGCACCAGCGGCGGGCTTACCGCTGGCATGGTGGGCGACTGCGTGGAGAGTGATCTTGTATCCTGGAAGTGTGGGGTGGCCTCAGGAGAACCTGTAGTGTCTTGTAACACCTAGTTACAATGCAAATTAGGGCCCCACTGTAATCTGCTTTATTAATGGAATGATAAAATGATATCTTGATGAGTTAGGACACTTGTGATTCTTTTGAATTGCGTCTCCTTCAGAGCATTGCTGCTTCTGGTGTGGTACAGTGTGGAGGAATATGGTGTGTGTTTGCGTGGGCCTGGGAGCAGGGATTGTGGGTGACACTTGAAGTTATTGTCATTATCACAACATAAAACACTTTGAACAACGTAGAGATGCACAAACAGTCAAAGTAGCAGTTACTGGCATTATGTAATAAAGGAAGCATTTGTAACTTCTCTCTGTGTGATTCATGTGGGAATTTGCCTTCCATGAGGGTTGTGTCCTTGAGGCCAAGTATTTACAGTAAGTTCATAAGGTCACAACTCCTCTCTGATTGATAAGTTGGTGTGAAAGTCGGGACGCTTTTTTAAAATTCCAAGTTTTTCTCCAAGTCCCAGGCTTTGGGGAGGCAAGATGTTAAAAATACTTTTGGTGGTCAGTGCATTGGCTCAACTGGCTAATCCTCCACTTCCAGGCGCCAGGTTCCCATATAGGTGCTCGTTTGTGTCCCAGCTGCTCCACGATTAACTATCTGGGTGAGTCTTAAATTACTGCAGAGACAGAGCACTTCCACCTGCTAGTTCACTCCCCACATGCCTGCAGTAGCTGGGCCTGGGATCTCAACCCAGGTTCTCAGGGCACAGCAAGGAGCCGCTTGCTGTGCCATCAGCATTGGCAGGAAGATGGGATCAGCTCTAGCTGGCAGTCTGACTCCAGGCCACTGCTGCAGGTGCCTTCCAGTGTTCCAGCTCCTGGGGGAACTGTAGGGAAAAGTTGGGGCCAAGGATTATGCTAACAGGCACAATAGCTGATTGTGATGCAGAAGGGTTAGACTTCAGTTGCCATGGGCTGGGAATAAAACTGCAGGTATGCTTTGGGAGTCAATGCAGGGAAGGTGACTTAGGCTAATGGTTATGTGGCCCTTGGAGAGGCAGATAACCTGTCTGTCTGGCTAACAATTCAGCCAGAGCTTGACCTTGAGGGTTGTTGCTTCCCTCATGGGAAAACACAGACACTTGGAAAACAGAATTGGGTTCAGTCTAGAGGTCTCCTGTGTCCAAAACTGCCTACAGTGCTGGCTGGTCAGGAATGAGCAGTTAGCCTGACAGATCCCTTGCCCACTGGACCATTGGAGACCGCAAGCAGCCAGGGACACACCGCTCTCTGTAATCCAGTATGCCTGGACTGGCTCCTATTTGGGCTGCAGCTGGAGAAGGGGTCATGATTGGCACAAGCGTGATGATAGGATGTTCCGGAAGCCAGGTTTCAGCGCTCTCCTTGGGCTCTGGCCAGTCAGCTTAGTAGCCAGCCCAGAGAGGTAAGGTAATGGCCACAGATCACTTGGCTCTCTTGAGCCACTCACATTCCAATCCCAGGATTTGGCACCTGGAGCTACCAAATGAAAATATGCAGGGGTCAGACCCAGCCCCGAGGAAGCTCTGAGAGATCTTCCTGGAGGTGCCAGCTGAAACTGGAAACCTCATCTTTGCCTATCCCACCCAAAGCTGGTCCTCTGCCCTTCACTGTCTTTTCCCCGGCTCGGTGCCTGCACTTTGTAGTGGGTTGCCCACAGGTGAGCTGTGAGGTGGCTTGAGTGCCCTGTTGGGATGGGCTTCCGGTGCTCAAGGTGCTGTCTCAGGGCTGTGTGGACCTTTTAGTGTCAGGTGGAACTCAAAGGGAGCCTTTAGGCTGGGTGTTGGGCCTGTTACAAGCCCGCCCGCCTGCCCACCAGCACAGGCTGCAAGCCAGGCTTCTGTGGAGGTGAGCATGTTGACTTTTGGCAAGCACCCACAGCTGCGCTTAGCTTCCGTTGTCCTGTGGAGCGGAACTGTCCTGAAAGGTGTGGTGACAGGGCAGGCCCGCTGCTGGCAAACTCGGGCTCCCTCTGCTGGCCTGGGAGGTGCCACTGCTGGGCCTCAGGGCTGTGGAGGCAGAGGAGCTGGCAGAGCTGCTTTTGTCTTCCCTATGGCTAGGCTCCCATGGGTGTTGAGGGCGTTGCGGGGGGTGCTATACCCAGAGTACAGGGCAGTCATTGTCCCCCTGCCCCTCTGTGCACTCTGGCTCTGGGGGTAATGGTGGTACAGGAGCGT
This sequence comes from Ochotona princeps, assembly GCF_030435755.1. Taxonomy (NCBI): domain Eukaryota; kingdom Metazoa; phylum Chordata; class Mammalia; order Lagomorpha; family Ochotonidae; genus Ochotona; species Ochotona princeps. The sequence continues at coordinate 25,732,900 of NC_080853.1, read as the reverse complement.
TCAATTCTGCAGTGTGTTCTAGTGCCAGAGGGGGAGACAGCAAGAGAGAAAGCAGTGGACTGGAAATGCAGCTCCCAGGCCCCTGGAGTCCCGGTGCAGGCACGGTCTGGACAAAACCACTGAGGCCACCGCCTGGGGCGCTGGGCTCCCGTGCCAAGCCACCTGTCCTGGATGCACCAGATGTACAGTGGGTAGTTCTGCGGTACCACTAGTAACAGGGCTCAGTTACTGAGCTCCTCTGATCGTGACCCATCTAGGATGCCAGGATCCTAGTGTTACTGCCAAGTGCTGTGCGGAAGGGGATTCATCACCTGCCCTGCCAGGTGGGGCCCCTCAGTGCCAGCCAGGTACAGGCATCAGGCGTGGGTATTGGTCACTTCTACTGTTTCCTGGCCAGAACTCATGGAGCTGGTGTCTCAGGACCCATGGGCTCCCTGTCCTAACTCCCCAGGTTCCTAACAGGACTCTCTTGGCTGAGCAGCCTGTCAGGGCGGCTCCTGCCTTATTTAGTCATCATCACCTGGGTCCTTGGTACTTCCCCACCACATGCGTGAGCCGTACCTGCTGTCCCCGACAAAGCCTCTCTGCTGACAGGCTCCAGCTTAGGCCCACTCCTGCAGGGAGCCTTCCCAGGAGTCCCACGACTGTTTCCAGTATAACTCAACACCCAAGTGCCATGTGCTGACTACACATACTGGGCCAGAACCAGGACTGGCCCCTGGCAGGTGCTGTTGGGAGTTATGGAGGTGAGGGACCCCCCCAGAGGAGTCACATGGCCCCCCAAGGGTCCATAGGGACAGTTCAGCTGTAGGGCTACACCCCCTGCTCCTGCAGTGCTGCCTGGCTCCCTCAGCCCAGCCTGGCCAGTCAGCGCCTCCAGGCTTCTGAGGTTCGGCAGGGAGACGGACTGGAACGGCAGCCCTCTGACATGGCTGGCTGACACCTGCCACTCAGGCCCCCCTCCTTTTCCTGGCGTGGTCCAGGAACTGCACTGTCTTTCTGCCTCAGTTCCACTTCTTTTGCTTTCTGTGTTGGTTGAGGTGCCTCTGTCCCACACTGGGTGGGTCACCGAGGACACTGGCTCTGCCTCCAGGCAGGCAGGGGCTTCTCTGCCCAGGACCAACCCTCCTGAGACATGGGCTCAGCCAGGGCCCTATGTTCATTACTCCTGGGCTCACCTCACCCAGCAGCCCATGCCACTGTAGTCCAGCTCGGTGCCTCTGCTGCCTTGAGGCGCTGGGGGAGCAGGAGTCAGAAGTCCCACCCCTTGCTCCACCCAGCTAAAAGTCAGCTGCCTTCCAAGGAACCAAGCCCCAAGCTCACATGCTCCCCCAGAAGGTGCCCCAGCACCATAGGAGACTGCACACTGGATAACAATGTTGGTTTTAATGGCATTCACATCCAGGAGGTAACACACCAGTTCCGGTTGGCAGTTTGCAGGGGCGAGGGGCAGCCGCTGTGCTGGGTTCTGGCCTTGCAGCCTCTAGGCTGGCCACTCCCACCCTGCTGAGAAGACACAACAATTGCACTGCTGGCCGCAGAGGGCCCAAGCCCCGGCCTCCCAGCACCCAGGCTCCAGTGGGAATAGTGTTCAGCAAGGGGACGGGTCCTCTCGGGGGCCACGGGGCTTCGAGGTCCGTTTCTGTGGTGCTGAGTGCCCCGTCTCCGATGGCTTCTCTCGGAGCCCCTGGCAGGTGGGCCTGGATGACACTGTGGTGCTGGGCCGATGGACTCATCAAAGGAATGTGTAAGGCATTTTGGTAAAGTCGAACAGTAAGGTCTTTGTGGCAGACGAGGCTCAGACGGAGGTGCCCTCCTTGGCGCCGCTGCTGTCCTGTGGACAACGGAGGGCAGGGTGAGGGCCCGGCCAGCCATGAGGCTGGCAGAACCAGGACGGCTCCAGCCCTCGCTGGCCGGAGATAGACACTCACGGTTTTGGCTAGCTGCTCCTGCAGCTTCTTCACTGTGTCCTTCTCCCTGGCCAGCTGCTTCTGGGTTGTCTTGAGAAGCTCCTGCAATTTGGTGGCTGCGCGCCCCAGGTCACTTGTTAACTTCTTCTCTTTGTCTAGTCTTTCCTACAGGATGAGAGGGAAGTGGGAGTCAGGCCTGTGCCTCCGTCCTCCACCTTAGCGGCTGGCAGGTCCAGCACAGCCCCAGCCCACTGTGCCCTGCACCTACCTTCAGCTGCGCTGCTTCTTCTGTGCCCGAGGACTCGAGGGGCCCGGCGGTGCGGAGCTGCTCCAGCTCCTCCTGTAGCCGACACGCAGCTGTCTGCGCCTTGTGTGAAGGAGGGCCAGACAGTGTGAGGCCTCGCTGGCATTCTCCCTGACTGCCCCCCAGGGATGGGGTACCCAGCCTGACAGGGCCCATGGGGCCAAGGAGGCAGCAGGGTGACCCCAAGTACTACCTCCTTGGGACCCCCTGCTCACACAACCCCCAGCACTGGGAAACTCAGCTGCAGCTAATCAGGTGGTCAAGGCTGGGGTGAGGACCGCTGACTGGGGGATGGATGGGGGACCACAAGCAGGGCCTCACCTCCTCAAACTCTGCTGTGAGCTTCTGCCGCCGAGTCTGCTCATCCACCAGGACGGCCTCTGTTCGCTCCAGCTGTGTCTTCAGCTGTGTGCAGACACAAATCCCATGGGAACCCAGCAAAGCAGCGTGGGGGCCCAGGACACCTGGGCAGGTGACACATGTGGCTCTCCCACTCCCTTCCCTGCAGCAGCTCTCATGCTCTCTTAGCCTTCTCCCCCTCCCCCCAGGCAGTGGGTCCTGGCACTCGCCTCTATGACCATGCCACTGCCACCCTGATGACAAGTCCCTGCACCTGGTTGAGGACTCCTGGCAGCTACTCCTTGGGCCAAAACTCTGGAGAGCAAAAACCGTATTGGGGCCCAAGGGCAGACCTACTCCATCTGGTGGCTGTAGCCCTGGCCATGGACAATACCCCAACCTTGAGTTCCTCCCACCCAAGTGCTTGGGACCGACCAAGAGTTGCGCGCCCCACCTAGCACCTGCCCTGCCCTCTGTGTCTTGCTCAGACCCAGGGGCCCTGGCCTGGGGGTGTGCGCTAGGAACCGCGACGCAGGGTTAGGGGAAGACAGAGCTGGTGACCTGCACCATGCTTCAGGGTTAGTGACACATCTGGGGGCCAGCTCACCGCCCTAACCTCCATGGGCTCCTGCTCGGCTGGGGAGTTCTCTGGGGACCCAGCTACGTCACCATCCTCTACGTGGCTCTTCATCTCACTCAATTGCTGCCTGACCTGCAACAGGGAGGGGGCGTTTGTGCAGATCATGGATGGTCATGCACCCACCTTGCCTTGCACACTCAAACACAGACATCGGAGGAGTAGGGTGGCTCTCCACGCCTGAGGGCCACACAGAGGTGGCCTGCTCTGGATCCTGGGCCCCTCTTATCCCCCTGCATGGATGTCTGGTGGGTCAGAGGCCAGGAACTCAGCTCCCCTGGGAGCCAAACTGAGGGCTTCAGGAAAGCCAGGGCTCTGCTCCTAGTTCAAGTGGCAGGGAGTATTGGGTGGAGCCAGGTGACCTTGCCTACACCCTGCAGCTTCAGGAACACAGGCCCCTACCTGGGGCTCTTCCTAGGCTCCAGAACCCTGGGATGTCATTTCTGCTTCCCTCAGGAGCCCAGGCAGAGCCTCAGTGTGAGCTCCCAGAGATATAGGTGGTCTTGGGCCCCATCCACAAGGCCCTGCCTACTTCAAGGAGCAACCTCAATTGCTTCTCCCCTCTCCCTCCCTCCACAACCCCCCAAAAGCAGAAGTGAGACTGCTCAGTCCAAGGTGAGAAGCCACTGGGGTTCTCCACGGGGTACCCCAATGCGGGCCACACCCTGCAGACTGGTCCAGATCCAGTTTGGCGCCTGACCAGGTGATCCGGGGAGGATGCATGACCCTAGGCTGCAGCCTGCCTCCTGCCAAGCCAGAACTGCACATCCTCTGGTTTCTTGACATTAACAATGACTCAAAAGGTTAGAACAGATGTAACCTAGCTGGGTGACAGTGCCCTGACGAGATGGGCTGCAGGTCAGACCCTGCAGCTGGAAACAGCATAGCAGGCAGGACTCAAGTTGGCTGGCACAACAAGGCCCCCAGAGCCACTTGGCAGCAGGTTCTATACACCTGCCTGTGTGTCTGACTTCTCAGTTGTTGCCGGGGTGAGAAACGCATGCACTCCCCAGAAACCAAGGAACTTGTTGAGAGCCACCAGGCGATGGCTTCCAGGTCCTGTGCCAGGGGAACCTGGTGACCCCAGGAGACCCTGGGAATGGGCTTACCAGGAGCATGGACTCCCATGGCAATGCCCCCTCTGCTATGCCACCCCAGCTGCTGCCAGTGGCAGCACCTCCCACACATCTAACAGCCACTCCCCCCCACCCCCACCTGTGACAAGGGATCACACGCCCACCTACCAGGGCCAGTTCATCACTCTGCTTCTGCGCTTCGCTCTGGGCCGCCTGTAGCTGGGACTGAGACTCGAGCAAAAGCTGTCTCAGCTTGGGGAGAAGCAGGGAGTGAGTCAGCACAGCCACCCATCTACCCTGGGCCCACATGGCACCACAGGTGGCTGGGGCTCAACACACACCTGCCTCAGGCTTCTGTGGTCACCAAATGTCTTTATATAAGACGCCATGAGTCTAAGATAAACCCCAACTAGGCATGCTGGTGTGCATCCATGATCAAAACTCTGCCTCCACCAACTATGGCAGCGATCTAGGTGCCACAACCCGACCTGTCTCTCTGAGCATCTCGGGCCAAGCGAACCAGGGAGGTGCGTACAGGCTGAGTCCCACGTGAGACCCAGACTCACAGCAAGGCTCACATCCAGGGCTGAGGGGTGGCGAGTCCAGGGGACACCCAGATCCCACTGGAGGCCGTGTGAGGGCAAACTCACCCCTGCCACCTCTCTGGCATAGTTCTGGCATTCGGCGCTGGCTGCTGCCATGTGCTTCTCCAGCTCTGCTTCTAGCTGCGAGGTGTGTTCCCGGACCTGCCAGGACACAAGTGGCCATCATTGCTGACACCCCATGTGATATCCCAGCTGACAGCAGCCCAGGGTGATGAGGGAACCTCCAGGGCCCATGACCATTGGGGACGCTGAGACCATTTCCTGAGAATGGCCCCAGCCCTAGCACTGCCACACTGGAGAGAAGTCGGCTTTCTGGTGTCGAGGGACACCCCCACCCCCAGTGCCTCCATTTCCCCCTCTACTCCTGTTTGCGCAGCCACACGTTAAGCAGGTTCTCGAGATGCTCAGGACACATGGAGGCTCTCGTTGAAGACAGCCAGGAAGCGGCCGTGGCCCAGGAGAGAATGGCCTGTCCTGTGGCCCTGGACCCTGTTCCCCTGAGAGCAGCTGCCACCCACCTACCTGATCTGAACTTTCGAGCTCCGCCTTGAGCTTCTGCACGACCTCTTCAAGATGCCGCACGGCGCCCTGAGACTGCAGAACCAGGGAGAGTCTGTCAAGCGTGGGTTCCTCCCAGAGACGCCTGGGGCCCCAGGACCACCACCCTGGCCAGCAGGCTCCAAGGGGATCTCCCCAAGGCAAACCAACTTCCAGCAGAAGGGCACAGCTTCTTCCCGACAGAGGCACCCACTCTGTTCTATGTCCTCCACAAGGGATGACAGTGACCACCAAGTTCTTCACTTAGGGAGGAGAACCCAGTAATGCTCCCCCAGAGGCTTTCCCATTCTGTGCCCAGTGAGTCCCTGGGAGTCATGCGGGAGGGGGTGTGAGGTGCTCAGGGGAGGGACTGCCTACCTTGTGTAGCTCTTCCTCCTTGGCGCCCACCCTGGCCTTCCACACCTGCTCCTCCTCCTCCACGCTCTTCTGCAGGTTTCTGAGCATGCCCTCCTAGGAAGGGGTGGGAGGAGGCGCACTGCACCAGGGAGCTTTCCTGCCAGGCCTTCCTTATGGCCCTGTGCCCTCAGCTCTTGCTGTGCCTCCTGTGTGCCTCCCCAGGAGGAACAAGGCCCAGTTCTGGCTGTGCAGACGTCTGTCCCAGTGGGAAGGTGAGAGCTGTGACCACAAGGGGTCTCCAGGCCTCTCAGCAACCCTGGGCTGGGCAGTTGGTGCCCTTGGTGCTGGCCAAGGGTGCTGGCCCTAGTATTGCTCTTTGGAGTCCCAGGGGGCAGGGTTCAAACCAACAGCTGCCTGCTCACTGCTCCCCGTGACCAGCCCCAAACCTTTAAACGATGCCCTGAGAGACCTGCAGCCCCAGACCACCCAGTGCCAGCCTTGACTCCAAGCCACCTCCCACACTGTGGGCCCCAGGGTCCTTCCCCGCAGCTCCCGCCTGCTCACCGTCTCAGCCAGGATGGTGCGGTACTGATCGCACTCAGCCTGCAGGGTGATGTTCATCTCCTGGGCCTCCCTCAGCTCAGCGGCCCTGTCCTGTGGGCACAGGGACTGGTAAGCCCCACACAAAGGCTTCTTCCCAGCTATCTGCCAAGATCATGTGGGGCACATCCTTCCCAGACACTAGCAGGGCCTTGCTCACCGAGGTTTCCATGTCAGTGCGCAGCTGCTTCAGCAGCTTAGGGCCTCGCTCTCGGAGTTCCTGCAGCCAGTCGGCATAACTCTGCAAGGAGACATGTAAGATGGGCCTGGGGACAGGCCCTGGGCATGGGCACACGGTGGGCTGCCCACCTGCCCACTCCCCTACCTGGTGAGCTGAGCTTGAGAGCTCTGGCACCAGTGCCAGCAGGGCCTCCTTCGTCTGTGCCTCAGTCAGGTGGAGCTGCTTCTCGGACTCCTCCTGCAGGGGGAGAGGGCGTCGTCTTTCAGCCAAGGAGTCAGGGAGAGGCTGCGGTGGCTCAGTGGAGCTGACCAAGAACAGCCTGTACTGGATCCGCTAACAGAGCTCAGATGAGAGGGACACAGCAGGTACTGGCCCCTCTGGCACCTCCTGCAGCTGCCTAGGTTCAGCACACCCTCACTTGCAGAGTTCTCCTGAGAGGGTAGGAGTTGAATGGGCATTCTGGAAGATAGGGTGACATCTGTGTCCTGGAACAGCAGCTGGGGTGGAGGTGGGGTCAGGACAGAGAATGACTCTTACAGAAGCCACAGTAGGAGGGAAAGAAATTGGTTAGTTGCGGCTCTCGGGGAAAAGCTGTCACTCCTCACCGCACTGAGGGAGCAGCAGGGTGAAGCCTGGGGACAGCAGTCAGCCCCTCTCTGGGGTTTCCTAACAGCCTGTCCCTAGTAGGCTGGACCCTCCACTGGCCCTGTCACCTCCTAGAGAGAGCAGGGAGCAGCAGCAGGAACTCCAGGTGACGAGGGGTCGATGGAGGCTAACCCCAGAGGCACAGTGATGGAAAAAGTAGTGTGGGGCCTGTAACAAGGAATGCCTAGGTCCCTGACAGCCCACCAGCTCTGGACCTGCAGCTGTCGCAGTCCACACTGCAGAAGACCTGGGGCCAACTTTCCTTTTCTGCCCTTGTGACTGTAACTATGTCAGGTGACACTGTGGTCACAGCTGCATTTGCTGGCACTCTGAGGTCACTGGGGTCTAGTGGCCTTCACCCCGTCCCTTGACTTTCTATCAGGTGGACTTTGGCCCTTCAGAAAAGATGGGGTGGGCAAGGGCTTCAGTCGACATCATTGCTTGCCGGGAGCCCTGCACCATGTGCTGTTCATGCAGGTTCTTTTCTAGCCTAGGGCCCAGACCCTGGGAGGTATGGTCACCATCTCTCCACCTAGACAGCCCGGAGCAAGGGGCAAGAGGGGACCTCACCCAAGTGACCGACTGCAGGGGTGACTCTGACTTTTGGGACATCCTAGGCCAGCTTTCAGGGGGCCAGGACAGACGCAGGTAGAGCTGTAGTCCCATTCGGGGTAGGGCAGGCAGCAGGCTCCCACCCTGTGGCCTCTGCCTCCACCCTGGCAGCCATTCTCAGTCCTGCACCCTCATGGCAGTAGGCCCTGCTGAAAGGGAGAGAGGGCAGGGGGAGCAGCAGAGAGGACACTGGAGCCCAGGGCCAGGCCTGTCGTGTTCGTAGCCTGCCTGCTGTGCCTGCCCCAGGCAGGAGTGCTAGTTTGGTGAGGGGTGAGTCTGAGGCCAGGTGAGGCCCTGACCTTGGCCTGGGTCAGGGAGCGCAGCTTCTCCTCGCAGGCCCTCTCAGCTGAGGCTAGGGCCTCCATCGCCTTCCAGTTCTTCTCGCGGAGGTCCTGGAGGGGGGAAGACATGGACAAAATCAGCCACCAACAGTCAGTCCCTGTGCTCCAGGCCAAAGCAGGACCCACAGAGGGACAGTGTGTTCTTCTGGCCATGCCCAGGCAGCAGGCTTTCCTGGGTAGCACTTAAGACAGGCTGAGGTGCAGGAGTGTGGGCGAAGAACGGGGCATGCATGGAGATTGTCTTTTCAGGCGAACTCACTTGGGGGTTGGCGCCTGTCATACAAAGTCCTGGGACCTTCAAGGAGAAGAGAGGTGAGGTGCGTATGGCCAAGGCCTCACACTCTCGGAAGCCATGGGGATGACAGCTGCGTCACTCCCTGCTCTCAATGCCCACCAGGCATAGCGTTCCCACCACAGGGATGGCTCCATACTTGAGCCAACTCAGCCCTGGGACCTGTGGTGTACTGGAAGGTGGGGCCCTCCTGATTCGCCCCCTTGGCTATCTGGGCAGCACCCTTCTCTGCTAGCCCCGTCCAGCACAAGAGCCATCACTCACGTTGTTCTTCCCTTTCTGCTGCTCCAAGGCCTCCTTCAGTTCCACGGCTTCCTTCTTCAGACATGACACCTGCGACTCCAGCTCCCCAAGGCTAAGAGGACACAGTGAGGTCACTACCCTGGCTTCAGGGGTCCATAGCTCCCACAGGTCCAGTCTTAGGAAGGCCTTCCTGTCCGAGCCACTCAGTGCAGCTGAGGCTCACCCGGCAAGGAACACCTGGGGGCTGAGCCAGTCCACTGGGGAGAGCCTCTCCAATGCCACAGGTTCCCGGGGAAGGCAGAGCAGCTGCCTGAGTCCTCCCACCATGGTGGCCAGTGCAGGATGGGCTCTGGGATATGCTATAAGACACTCTCTTCCCTTGAACCTAGTCCTGCTACTGGTGCACAGCTCCTGCTCTGGGGAGCCCAGCACAGACAAGCTGGCCCTGCCTCTGGCATAGCTGACCCTCAGAAGCCTGAACTAAAGACTCAGTGCAGCCATGACAGCACGGGGACCCTGGCTGACACTGCTCCTCAAAGACCATGTGCCCTGTGCTCTTCAGAGCCTATGGCACACCCTAAGTCCCAAGTGACTGCCCTGTGGACCCCCAGGGAGGCAAGCCCCAGAGGGTATAGTCACATCAGCTCAAGCTCCAATCTGTTCATGGAATCCACCCAGGTGTGGCTCCAATCATCAGCAGCAAACAGGCCCCAAGAAGGGCCCGGGGAAGCTGCCAGAAGGGACAAGGTCTGGTTGGCAGTGAAGTCATGTGTGCTTATTAGCTCCTATGTCCCAAACCTCCAGTCCAGCAAACTACCCAGGCAGCCTGCCCAGGTCTCCAATCTAAACTGTGTACAACCTCTTCTTACTTGAGTTATTGACCACAGCCCAGGTGTCCCTTGCCTTGTGGAGGTGGACAGAACCCAAATGGTGGCTGGATGGGTGGTAGCAGATAGACAGGTGGGTGCTTGGCTGAGTTTCGCTCCTTGTGAGGAGCCAGGAGCCCTCTGCGGGCTGCCTTCTCTCCTGCCCAGGCCTGTCCTGGCCTCTAACTCACAAAGGGACAAGGGATGGGACAGGAAGAGAGTCTCTAAAAGGGGCTCTTCCCCAGGGCACCATGAAGGTGGCATCACCCAGGGTCCTCTGCCTCATGGCTACGGTGGAAGCAATTGGGCAGTCCAGTGTGTCTCACCCTCACCAGCTTACCGGGTCTGCTGCTGCTCAGCTTCTGCGTGGCTAGCCTGCAACGAGACACAAAAGGCTCCTGGGGCAAGGGAAGAACTAGGGCACAGGCAGAGCTCTCCCCACTTCCTGTGCAGGGGCTGACCTGAGCACTGCGGGCCTGGCCTGCCTCCAGCAAGGCCTCGATGGACTGGATCCGCTTGGTGAGCTGTGAGTTCTCCGCCCTGGCTTCCTTGAGCTGCCCCTGGAGGCCGCTCAGCTCTTCGCGCTTGCTCCTCACCTCAGCCTCGGAGGACTGCAGTTTGCTGTGCAGCTCTGTGGCAGGGAAGGGAAGAAGAGGGGGTCAGTGGCTGCCCCTGCTGACCGCTGCCCCAGGCAGGCATGACACCCAGTGCTGGCTATCTTGGCTCCAGTGTGTGGTCCAGGGTGGGGTGGGGAGGAGTAGGTCACAGCCACCAGACACACTAGGGTGGAAGTGCCCTCTGCCCTGATGAGACAATGATGGCCTGAGACTGCATCTCAGTGAACTTCCACTCACCCCAAAGACATCGGCTTGTGTCTGTGGAGACCCAGTGAAGGCCAGAGGTCTCTAAAAAGTGCTCTGTGGCCTCTACTGGCCCTGCCAGCCTCCCAGCCCACCCTCACTCACCTCCAAGCACAGCTCCAATCAGGCGCCTCAAATCCAGATCCCAACATCCCAGGCCCTTGTCTTGGCTGCTTTGCTTTCATCAAACTCCATGTCTATCACCTGCCACACTTGTCCCCATCTCCCCAGGGCCTCTTTCTGCCTGGGACAGGCTCTGCTCCTCTGGGCCTGGGTGGCCCCCAAGAGCCTCTTCTTTGGCATACCCCAGCTGCTGTACCATCATGGCCCACTTACTACCAGCATCAAAGAGACTGGAAATGGATCAAGGTGTGCCAGTTCCTGGCCCTGAACCCTATACTTCACATGGTACCTGGGCCCCTCCTCCACCCAGTCCCCCATTAACCACAGTAACCTTAGTTCTCAAATAGGCCAGGTTCAAGTTCACTCCTCTTAGGATCCCAGAACTGGCTTCATGGGGTTGGATCATTCCATCACTCTAATCCAAGCCTACATATCTCCTCCTGCCTCAGAGAGAACACTGAAATCTATTTGGTTTAAAGCCTCAAGTGGTCCCTGGTGCAGAGGCCAGCAAGCTAAGGGCAAAGGCTGCTCTGGGTTTCCATACACAAAACTGCAGGCACAGCCAGGCCTCTCTGTGCGCATGCTGCTCACAGCCACTTTCAACCACAGCAGCTGAGAGACCCTCATCTGTCCTTTCACAGAAATAGTTTGCTGATCCTGCTTCAGCTGACGTTGCTGTGGGACTCTGTCCTTGCTGGTGAGCATCTGCCCCAGCCCATTGGCCCCCAACAGTTGCCCAGAGGCCCTGCCAAATCAGGGAACATCCAACTCTCAGTGGCATGAGCTGCCCCCTTTCTCCAAGGTCACCCAGAAGCCCCATCCTTGTTACTGTCTCCACACCGGTGAGGTGCAAAGACCCAAGATAGGCCCTTACCTTCTGAACCTGTCTGAGCTGGTAGAGCAGAAAGACCCAGAACAAACATGTGATCAACAGACATTAGCCACAGCCTCAGTTCACCCAGACACAGGTTCCTTACCCCATCCCTGCCCGAGAGGGCAGAACCCTTACCTCTCTTCTGAGAGGTAGAGTGGAGCATCTGTGGTACACCCAACACCTGTTTGTTAGGTTCTGCTGGTGGGGCCAGGAGGTGGGCAGCCCAGACCCCAGCCCAAGGAGTGTCACTGGGGAATGGCCCTCACCAGCTGCCCGCTGCTGCTGCTCCTGGGCCTTCTCTGCATCTGCCCGCAGGTTGGCATGGCTGGTCTGCACTCGGCATAGCTCTCGGCTGACCTCATCCAGGCGCTTCTGCAGGGCTTCCTCGTTCTCCTTGTGCGACACCTGGTGAGTGGCACAGAGGGCAGGACAGAGCTCTTACCTGGTTAGCCAAACCCTACCAAAGCCGACTGTGGGTCTCTGACATGCGGAGGCAAGAAAGAACAACATCTTCTCTGTGTGAGAAGGGCTGCCATGGGCCTTCAGTCACTTTCCTCTTCTGGACTTCAGGTGATAGGTGCAGCTTTGCAGTGAAAGTGAGCAAGCACTTCCTCCGAGGTAACCCTGGCTTTCACGGGGGCCTCCTGCTTGAGGCTCCCTGCATCTATTCGGTCCCAGGTGTAGCTTGTGGTTAAAAGCATTTAACATGTGGTTCTCTGTCATCTGACACCGGAGTAGACCCTGTGATGTTGCCAGCATACAAACAGCAATCCCATATGGTTCTCTCTAGGATCTTACAGGCAGCACCACACTGCCTGGTCTACCTTCCACTGCGGCCACAAGGGGCCCCCTTGTGCGGTGTGCGGGCACTCCTCATGCTGGGCTCCTGGGACACAAGTGCTGTGCTAGGCCTCTGACTGCTGAAGTCACAAGCATGTTCCAGGGGAAGGCAGGGTTAAGAAGTGCCAGTCTGCAAATGACTCCTGCAGACTGGGTCCTCCTCAGCCCTCGTGACCAGATCATCCTCTCCATACTTGCTTAGGGCAAGGAGATAAAAGCTGGTGTGGGCATTTTGATGAGCGATGTCAAGGCACAGGTGGCTCTGACACGACTTGCAGTGGGCGGCAGGGCTGGGATCTGAGCCTGGGAGCTGTCTCCAGAGGCCTTGACATTGACAACAGCACACTTGCACCGTCTTGTCCTAGCACCTTTGGTCTTAGATGAGGACTGGACCCGTCTATGCAGCCCTGCGCCTTCATCCCATAACAGATCCTGACAGGCTCAGGCAGATCCATCTCACTGTCTAGGTCCGCCGGCATCACAGAAAGCGAAGACTCCACACTGGCCAGCTCCATTGCACCCAGCTACATTTGTTTTTCCACTCACGTGTTAGTCTATTTGGTGTATGCAGTCCCAGTCCCTTTCAATGTCCCTCTACATCACAAAGCCTTTACTGACAGAAATAAGCCTCTGGACTCACCAGGATGTCCTTGCTTTCTTAAAAGCTACCACAAGGAGGGTGTGAGGGCAGCAGGGCGCCGTGCACCATGTGGTAGGGTACTCTCCTGTGAGAAGAGGCTTCCTGGCCATGTGTGGAAGCTAAGAAAGAACAAAATCCACCTGGCATTGAAGTCAGAGGCCGAGTCTATGTCACTTGGTTTGGTGGCTGCTGCAGATTGGCAGCATCATAGTGGTGCCCAGTGTTGGAGGGCAAAAACAACCCTGTAGCTAAACTTAGCTGGAGTTCATACTCTACCTGCCATGTGCGGGCCCTGGCTGTGCAGGTAGCGGTGGTCACCTCAAATTTTCCTTTGGGAAAAATGCAGATGCCAGCATATCTGCCTCATTTTGTTACCAAGGGAACTGGCTGAGTTTGCTCAGCACATGGGAAGCAGCTGCTTGATGCCCCCTGGCACTGTTATTGACTAGGTTAAGGTCAAGAGCTTGAGCTGCACTGCCAAAGGATGACAAAGTGTGGCTAGGTGAGCATGAGCCTCTCCATACCACACAGATAAGCTGGGTGGCAAGTGCCCCGACTCACCTGCAGCTGCAGGACCTGCTTCTCGAAGGTGGCAACCTTGGCCTCCAGAGCCTTCCGCTGCTGCTCCTCCTGCCGGTTGGCCTCTGACTTCTCCAGTAGCTCCTTGCTGACCTTGCTGAGCTCTTGCCGCAGCTTGGCCAGCTCTGCGTTCTGCCTGCAAGAAAGCCACCGGCCTCCATGCTACTCTGGGCCATGCCCAGCTTTGAAAGTCAGATCTGGAGCAGGTACTACATTTCAGCCCGACAGGGGGCGCTGCAGGCTGTAGCAGTGAGGGGGACAACAGGCTAGCTGGAGGAAGGCCCCAGTCAGGGCCCTACACCAGGAGGTGGCAAAACTGTAAAGCAACCCGAGGCTCACATACATGGGGCCTGGGCACAGTCACACATCCAGCAAGAAACCAGAGCACACCCCTATAGGCGCTGGAGCCCTGGTAATGCAGGGTCACTGTGGCTTACTTGCTCTCCACCTGGCTGGTGGCCTGATTCAAGGCGTCTCTCAGGATGGAGTTCTCCTGCTGCAACCGGGCCAGCTGAGTGTTGGGGCCATTCTCCAGCTGTTCCTGAAGAGTTCGGATCTGCAAAGTCACCATCAGGGACATCAGAAATGTCCTGGCCCCACCAAGAGAACTGGCTTCCAGATGAGGCAGAGCGAGGACACACGACAGAACCCCCAGATGGAAGCGAATGCTGGGCAGCAAGAGACCAGAACATCAAGGCTGGGGGCCTGAGGCCAAGCGTAGGCTGCCAGCCACTCCTCTCCACCTCACTGCTCACTGCCGGCCTGTGGTCGCGGGCTGAGGCCACAGCGTGACACATCTGGGGAGGCCTGCTCCTGAGGTCACCAGGGTTGACTGTGCTGGGATGAAGCACACAACCGCAAGTCACAGCCTGTTAGGCATCCTGAGGAAGACTCCCTTCCTGCCCTCTGACCTCCTGTGCCTCTAAGCCAAGCAGCAGGCAGGAGGCCATGACCATGGCGGGGATGTGAGATAAGGATCAGGCTGTGAGTAGGGTAGGCAGCTGCCTGGTACAAGCCTCAGTTCTGTGCTTTCCTTCTTAAAGATATTCATTTATTTATATAAAAGGCAGAATGTGAGTGAGTAGTGAGGAAGGCAGAGATCTTCCTCCTACCCACTGGATCACTCTCCGTAGTATGGCCAAGACCAGATTGAAACCAGGAGTCAGGAGGCCCATGCATGTCTCCCACACAAGTTGCAGAGGCTCAGTGACTTGGGTCTTCCCCAGGAATTTAATAGCGGGGAGTAGCAAAGCAGCTGGGACTCAAACAAGTGCTCTAACATGGAACACCAACATCTTAAATCCTAAAGCTCCAGCTTAGCCTTCTGCACCACAGGTACAGCCCCACTGTGACTCTGGAGCTCACAAGCCTGCAGCAAAGCAGCCCTGTCCAGGCTCACAGGCAGGCTGAGCATCTGATGCGCAGAGCTGGCTGCTTGGAGCTATGCTCTTTATCAGAACGTGCTCTTTAAACTCTAACATACTTTCCTGATTATTAACATGAAATGCAGCACCTTTGTCCAGTTAGATAACCCCAGCCTCCTGCACCCCTGCCACCAAGTGACCCCCACCCCCTGGGCCCCAGGGTCACTGCCCACCTTGCCCTGCAGCTGCTGCACCTCCTTTACATGCTCCCGATAGCTGGCCTGCATGCGCGCCTGCACAGCTGCGATTTCCTGCTCCCGGGCCACCAGCTGCTTCTTCACCTTGGCCTCCCCAACTGCTGCCTTGGCCTTTTCGGCTGCCATCTCCTGGGAAAAGGATAGCAGAGAGAGAGAGAGAGCCGGTCAGGCCTGCTGAGGAAGAAGTGGAAGTGCCCCCAAGGTCAGGAGGCGATCTGAGTGCTCAGCAGAGACCCCTCCAGCTGGCTGAGGCCACCAAGAGCCCTGCCAACAACAGCATAAGCACCAAGAGAGCTTGCTGACCTGGCTGGAAGTGGGCTGGATGATAGGCCTCGGCCATGGTGGAGTGCAGAGCCTACTACCCCAGTGCTCCTGAGCACTGGTTCAGCCTGTCTCCGCTGACAACATCCCAGTGTGGCTCACACCAGGTTCCCAGAACATCCACTTTCCCTCCAACACTTTTGTTATGACAGACAGGCACAACCCTTGGTGCTCGGGACCAGGATGTGGCCAGTGTTTCTAGAGGGCCTGCATACCAGGAGCCACCATTTGTCTACTCCAGCCCAAGGGAACTTGTGTTCCAGTCCCTGCCAGGATGCCCAGTCTGGGGAGCTGGCAGCCTGTGCACAGGCAGCAGAACCCAGGGGTGGCAAATCATCCCAGGATAGTGGCACTGAACAATGTGGGGGAAAGGCATGGCTCACAACCTGAGGAAGGGTGGTGGGCATGTTTCCTGCCCCTGACCAGGCCAGTGTCTATATGGTGAGCACATACACTAAAGACGTGGCTCCCCGCTGGCTGTCTGGGGTGCAAGTACCCCATGCAATTTCAGGGCCGTCCCCTTCCCCGAACTGGGCACAGGACCACACAAGGGAAATCCTAGCCTTCTCCATATCAGCACTGCAAGGGAAGGCCAGCTATTGAGACAGAAGCACCAGGGGTTGGACTGGGCTGACCATAATGGCACAGGGTACTGGTGCGGTTCTCTGGGTCAGCACTCCTGGGATCAGCTGGGATCCACTGGCACTGCTTTTCAAAGATGGATATCCTTTTGGCTCTCCCCAGGGTGGGCCTGCAGGGCTGCCGAAGGGAAACTGCCCTGTCTTTAGTAGTGGGAGGGTGTCATTCCCACTGTGCCTACAGAGGACAATTAAGGTCCAGTGCTCATTTGATTCTTAGATGTGGAAAGTGATCCACATCTCGAGTAGATGTGAGACCAGTGCTGGGGAAACACTGTGACAAACGAGGTATGACTGGATCTGGAAGGGCACAGGCGTAAGGGGTGTGGGTGTGGAATGCCGATGCCCTCCTCTGTCCAGGGAGGCAGCACCAGGTATCTCAGCAAGGAACCCAGGCCCAATTTGGGCAGCACAAGTGTGCCTCCACACACACCAAACTGGAAGGTTCCTTTCTCCCTCTAGCTTCTTCACACCAGCCCCTTGAAGTGCCTGGTCCAGCCTCGAGAGGAGGAAACCAAAGCACAGAAAGGCCTCAGCAGGCCCATGGCTAAAGAGGGCAGGTGGGGGGAGTTGCAGTGGGCTGTCCTCCTTACACCTATGTCACCTCGGCACCACAGCTGGGTGCTGGGCTATGAGAGGCAAAGGCTATGCCCGAGGCTTACAGCCACGGGCATCTACTGCTGCCCCACACAGGCAGGGCTGGGCTGCCTCCTCACAGACAAGGTATCTGTCACATGCTGTCATCCTTGGTTTTGGAAATCAACTCACAGTCAGTGCTGAAGGAGAGCATATTGGTGCCCAGTGACCAGCACAGAGAGGGGGCTGTTATTAAGCTGACGCCTGGGCCACCTGACTCTAGTGGACAGAGAAGCCAGCCAGAGGAAGAGGTGGGGACCACACGTCACTGCCTGAAGTGGCCACCTAGTAACTGGTCACACTCCAGCCATTCTGTGTTAAAGGTGGGAGGCATGGGGAACTACCCAGCCAATGGCTCACTAGCCCTTCTAACTCGAGGGGTGTGTGTGTGTGTGTGTGTGTGTGTGTGTGTGTGTGTCAAAATCTCATTAGGATGCCTCAGTTTGCTTATAAAGAGGGAATGAATGAAGACCCTGAAACCAGCAGGCCCTTGGGATGGGAGGCTCACGGTTGCAGAGAGGTGGACACAATGGGCTTTCTGAGCCTGGGAGGGCAGCTCCAGCCACCCCACAGTTCACCAAGAACCCAGACCAGCTCGTGTGGAGGTTGCATGTACATACACTTCAGAGGCAAGGCAGAGAGAATGTAAATGGCAATGGCCACTGGAGGCCTGCCCTTTACTTCTCTGTTCTTGCCTACCTCCACCCAGCGATCCTTCCAGTCTGGTTTAACTGCACCTCCTGAATTTAGGACAGAGAAAAAGGACGCCTCATCTCCAGCTCCTCCTGAATACCAGCAGGAAGTGCTGCAGGCCACCTTCCTGCACCTACGGCCCAGGACAAAGGAGCAGACAGCGTCCTAATGCAGCGCTATTGCCCTATTCTGCATGTCCTCTTGGAAGGCAAGGTTCCAGGAAGTGGAGAGGCAAGACACAGATCCTGATGAACTTGGCAGGGCCAAGAGTGGTCTGCACCACTATGGGTCCCAGCATGTCCTCAAGGATGCCCTCCCAGGAATCATCTCCCCTGCCATGCCAGCAACTGATACCAAAGCTGCCTGCCTCCTTACACATCACTCTCTGATACTGGAAAAAAGCTCTTCCCCACCTCCCCGCAGGGTTTTCACTTGATTCAAGAAACCACTATAGATCATGGTGCCCAACTGAAAACCAGGACCCTCTTTGTGGTGGGACCAGCCTGGTGAGAGTCAGTTCTGAGCCAGCTGAGCTCCCAGCACCTGCTTAACTTCCACGCACTCTTCATGTCACTCACTGGGCCTGCAGGTTCCACTGAGCAGCCACCCTCAGAGCCTGCGACCCAAGTGCAGCAGTGGGCAGAGGTCCTCACTGGGCAAGGACAGCAGGGGCTGTACCTTGTTGAGCTCCCTCAGTTTGCTCTTGGCCACGGCTGCGTCTTCCTGCTCCGTGGCCAGCAGCTTCTCCTTTTCTTCCAGTTGTCGTTTCAGAATCGCCACGGGGTCACCCTTCTGAGTAGCCTAGAAATGCCCAAGAGCTTCATAAATATAGGGGACAGACAGACTCAGGGCTTGCCCCCCAAGGTGAGTATGTCTGAATCTGAACACTGCCCGAGCCACACAGCCTGCCAGGCCTCCAGGCCCCGGAGCACCATGTCCTAGGGCATTTTTCCCATATGTGGCCATTTCCAGGCCCTCCCAGGAACAGACTTCATTTCTGGTTCGGAGTCACCCTTGAGCTGATGTGGGCAGCCTGGGGATGAGGAATATGGTCATGGGGGTGGTGGCTTGAACTGAGCCTATCTCCTCTAGCATTCACAGCCAGGAGGGTCCCACTCCCTGAGCCAGGAGCTCCTAGCAGGAATGCTATTACGCGTGATGTGAGATCAAACCCCAGCTCCTGCTGGCCTCAGGCAAGGCTCCCGAGACATGCTCCCAACACAAAACCTTCCAGCAAAATTACCTAACATCTTGATTCCAGTTAAGGAATAAACAAGTGTGTGTGTGTGTGTGTGTGTGTGTGTGTGTGCATGTGTGTGTATGCACCCACACATGCTATTTCCTGGTCTTACTGGCCAGAGCACTGAAGGGGAGGTAGCTTCTGGGTTTGCATCTGACAGCAGGGGTACTTCTAGGTTCATCACAGGGTTCCCTCACACATGCTGTCCCTACAACTTCCTCACTGCACACTGAGCTCCGGTTGCAAACTAGTGTGTGGGGGCGAGGCGGTGTGCAGGGTGGGGAGGAGTGGGAGGATACCAGGTACCCAGTTCCTTGTTCCACACCCAGGGTCCCCTGGAACACAGTGGCCCTTCACCCTTCACAGCTTTGGTTTCAGTGCAGGGGCCCCGGAGCCTGCCTGGAAAGAGAAGTGCAGGTTCTTCCAGGAACATCCTCTCTGCAGCTTGGCAAGGCGGTACTGTCAGCTCATAAGTGGTCCCCAAATCCTCAACCTGGCCAGCTGCAGTGACCTCACAGCACGGCCAGGGGCTGGGGGGCCTACCTTGTGCCAGGTGTCCTGAACGATGCCAGCCTTCTCAGACAGGATCTCGATGAGCCGCTGGGCCTCCCCCTCATTGAACACCATGCTTCCAACTGTGGAGACTAGTGTCGTGTAGGGTAGGTAGAGAGGGCTGTCGGTGTCCAGGGGCCCTGTGCCTGAAGAGGGAAGGAACAGGATCTTACACCCACTCCCAAACCCCAGCTGCAGCCCTGACGCCGCTCCCCAAGCCCAATCAGCCAACGAGAACTCGTCTGCCTGGGTGGCAGGCTGGGCATGTGGGCAGGCCCTGGACGAATCTCCTGAGAAACACTAAAAAGCATGAGGCAAGGAGTCCCTACTCCAGCCTCTGAATTTGCCCCAAGCCTCTGCCTGGGCCAGGAGTAACCAGCCTCCTTTTTAACCCACAGAAATAACTGAGTAGAATCACACAAGGCATGAGTGACTTTTCTCTCCTACCAGCAATGCACTAATTCAGTTCCCCTGCCCTGGTTCGACAAGGTTTTCCCACTTGGCCATGACCACTGTGGGTCTTGAGTCCCAAATCTATCCCTTACCCTGCTACACCCACAGAGTAACAGGGCCAAACACCCTACTCCTGACCTTCCCTGAACGAAGTACAAGCAACACAGGCCTGTGGAGAAGGAAGCCTGGGACAGGCCGGTCCACTGATGACTTCCTGGAGGACACAGCCTTTTGCCAACAACCGAGAGTCATCTCTAAAACCCCAGCTATGTCCTCCCTGTGGCCGGTCAGGGTGTATCACACTGACACTGCCTAGGCAGCTATCCCTGAGCAGGCAGAATCTGCCTGGGAGCCCAGCAGAAGAGCCAAAAAATCACTGGGTTGTCCCTTAGCTAAGCCCACCTTGGATGGACAAAGAATTTGGGGGAAGTTTCCACAGCAACCCTGAATTCTCAGGCTAGTCACAGTGTTTTCACTTACCCCTTACAATATTTTCATGGCAAGTCACTGCATTTAGCATGGCACCTTAAAGAGGGGACGTGGGTGAACTGCTTATCATGAACACCCCTGGAATGTCCTAACTTGATGAAGCCTGACAGCTTACAAATACCCACACTGACACTACAGGTGTCACAGCTCGTGGGGGCCCCAGGGAGGGTGTGGAGGAAGCCCCTTTCTTCCTTTCTGTGGCAATGTGTCTGTGTACAGAGGTGAAGGCCTGCTCTTGGAAGTATGGGGGCGGAATTTGAGCACAGCCAGGCCACTGGAGCTGTAGCCTAGGCAGGATGACTCCATGTCAAACTGATGGTCACCAACAGCTTTTCCTCTTCCTGACTCCTCGGGCCACCAGTAGGAAATGCTAGGAGTTTCAAAGGCTTGGATAAAAATTAATAAGATATCTGCAATGATCTGTATTTAGTGACTACATGCTGAAACAGCATTTCAGATGAACCTGGATCCACACAGACTGTTTCTGGCCACCCTCCGTTGACATCGCTGAGGTGGGACATTTCAATCACAGGTGTGCCACACATATGTGCCTCACACTGTGAAACTCCTCTGCTCCACTCCTGCCCAACCCTGGGCACCAAAGTGCTGTCCACAGCGGCTGACCCTGAGGGGAACCAGGGGCTCTGGCCTCTCTCATACTCTCCTCAGGAAGACCCTCCCTTCCAGGTTCCCACACAGTGTGCAGCCAGGCCCACTGCTCTCCAAGGTGTGAGCCACCAACAGCTGTATGTGCTTCGTCCTGCAGCCTCTGCCCAGTGTCCCCATGGTATTCCCTGGGAATGCTATTTTTACAAATTTTTTATTGAAGCCTTCTAATCTTAAGTCTATCAAATTTAATTAATATCTTAATTTAAAAAGCAATAAAACCTTGTAACAAATGAAACAACTCAAAACCATGCAGAAAAGCTATTTCTCTTTTATCCATCCCCAACCCTGCCTACACTGTCTCTAAAATTATTTTTTAAAAACTGTAACATTGTAAAGCCATTTTTGATTAAACTATTTACCTAAGGACTGTGTCACCTTTATTGTCCCAAAGGCAGGAGCCGTAATACTGAAATTGAAAAAAAGCTCCTAGAAGCAGGAGGCAGGACTTTCCTGAGACAATAGAGCAGGACCAGGTCACTCACCGTCTCCGGCATACATTGGTGACTCCAGTAATCCCTGGCACTGTGAACACTTAAGGCACTAAAGGAAATCTGTCTAACTCCACAGTTCATCTTGGAAACCACAGGCTGCAAGGACACAGGGAAGTGGAAGTGTACTCCACGGGTTAGCTCACTGAGAGAACAGACACTGCAGAGGGCACAGCGACAGTCAGGGACCAGTCAGATAATCCTAGGCCAAGCAGCCCTGGGCACATTCTTTCAGGTAAAACCCCCTTAGCAGAAACTAAAATGCTCAACTTTGTGGACTAGTCAAGACTAGAAATGAGATTTTAATGTGCCATTCCTGATTGTGAGTGCTGTCAGCTAATTCCACAAAAAAACCAAGGAAGAAAACTGAGGGGCATGTTGCCAGACAAGAGGGTTCACCTCCCTTTGCCTTGGTGCCCCGTCTGTGAAGCAGAGCTGTCACTTATCCCTCCCTCACAGCCAGCTACAGTGATCCAACTGCAACAGGCCAGGATGATTCCTGGCACAGCAGGGCTAGCCTTCAAGGGCAGATGGCAGAAGCCCAAACCCCACCCCTGCCCAGAGGGAACGGCAAAGGGAGGCAAAGCTGATGCCCCAGAGCCAGTCCCTCCAAGACCAGTCCAGGATGTCAGCCCTGGACCTCGGCACCTCCTCCGGCCTGGGATACCACTGTCCTCACTCAAGATTCTAAACAGGCAGCACTTCAGCTAACAAACCCTGCTCCTCCCAGCACCCCCATTCCAGAATTACAGTGTCCCACATTTCAAAATGATGCTCCCTTTGACAGCCACAATGGAAGCTTAACCCTACAATTCAGGGACAATCTTCTCTCTGCCTGCATCATAACAAGGGCCTCAGTTATAAGAGAACTTAGGAGACTCAACAGCGCAGCACTGGCTCACTCAGCCACAGGGAGAGCATCGGAACCAAGCTAAGAACTGTTCCAATGCACACAGCTGGTGGTTAACGGGTGGGGATTATTGCCTTGGCCCCAGAATGAGCCCATCAGAAAGCTCCAGCCTGACATCAGCTGACACTCAATGTGCGGGCAGCCATGCTCAGGGCAGGCAGGTCCAGCTAGTCTTCACAGTAAGCAGGTACCTACTGTGTCTCTGACAGTTTGCAAAATGCTAAACCTGTGAAAGTGAGGTAAAGGTGGGACTATGCTGAGAGAAGCAGACAGGAGACCAGGCAAAATGGAGGGAAGGCCAGCAAGCAGCACCAGCATGGGCTTCAACCAGGTGCCACACACATGGTGGCAGGAGGAGGCAGCGGTGAGGGCTTGGTGAGGGCAGCAGCACAGGAGAGCAGCCTGGGCCACCAGATTTCACCCTTAGGCCAAGAGTGAGGCTTCAGGACTCCTGGAGGGACGAGACTAGGGCAGCAGCCCAGAGAGGGGCCCAGATCTGAAGACTCAGGGGGCCTGGCTGTTGCCAAAGGGCCAGACATCAAGCTAGCAACTCTAATGGTGGCTCCTGACCCAGCAATGGCTCTCCAGGTGAATTAGATGACGAACATCCTCCTCCTCCTGGGGACTCGTTCCCACCCGTCCTGAGGGCCTCCCCTTCAGACACATAGGGCATCCGGCTGGGCCCTGTGCAGAAGGCCACCTGGAGAAAGGAACCCACCCTGCCATCCCCAGACACCCAGCTAGAAGCCCTAGGAAGGGGCTCTCTGGGCTCCTAAGAGTCCAGCACTGCACAGGGCAGAATCAGATTGATTCAGAAATGCAAGGCGAGTCCCCTACTCCTGCTGATCCCAAGTACAGATAGCCTCCCTCCTATGAATCAGAGGCAGCAACTCCCATCAGGATTCTATCCCTAGCTGGCAGGCGGTGCCATCTCTAGGAACAAGAACTCTAGCTAGCCTCTCCATGATGGCAGCTTCATGAACCAAGGCTGTGTGGCAGGTGCCAACCCTGTGAGGAAAGCACCCTTACAAGGTCCTGGCAGACACGTGAGCTGCTCAGGCCACAGCCACCTCAAACATAACTCTCCAGCCAGGTGTGCCAAATCCTCCCCCGACCCCATGACCACTGACTGCTCTGAAGGTTACAAAGCCTGACTCCAGATTTCAAACTCTATCTCCACCTGATTTAGAAGAGGTGGTAAGGGTGCCTGCCAGGGCACAGCTCATGGAGCTCACAGAGACCCTGTCCCTGAGAGCGCCGCCAGGTGCTAGGGACACCTGTGTGCCAAGGGATTGGCTGGTTACTGCAGCCCAAGGGAGCAAGATGCTCTGTTCGGTGGCTCAAAGGGTACTTGACAAATACCAGGCTTTGTACAGGCTGTGGTGCAGCTTACTAAATTCAGAGACAAACAATGGAGCTTTTTCTTCTTCTTCTTTTTTTACTTAAAAAACAACATCTGGGAGGCCGGTGTTGTGGTATATGCATGCCAGTTCAAGCGTCAGCTGATCTTTCTGGTCCTGCTCCCTGATAAAGGCCTAGGAAAAGCAGCAGAGGATCGTCCAAGTGCTTGGACTCCTACCACCCAAGTGGGGGCCCACATGAGGCTTCTGGCTTCAACCTGGCCCAGTCCAGCTCTTGCAGTCACCTGGGGAGTGAACCAGCAGATGAAACATTTCTCTCTGTCCATTTCTCACTGTAACGCCTTCAAATAAATAAATCTTTAGAAAAAAAAAGTGCAGAAAAGTTGGAAAATGCAAAAGGATAAGATTCTAAAGGCTACTCAGAATCTGCCTTGTCCTTTGGGGACCTCTTCTTCCCTGTGGACTTGACAAAATTGCTGAAAGTGTTTTCTACCTTGTAGAAACTCATCGGGCTCTCTTGGACCCTGCCTTGCTGGCTTTCTGGTTTGAGCCAAACTCAGAGGGAAGGTCCTGCAAAAGCTAACCCAGAGTCCAAGGGCAAGGCTCCAGGCTTTGGGGAGCTGTGCCTGTGAGGCAGAAGGCCACAGGTCCTCAGGGGCCTGCATGCCCCTGAGTGTTCACAAGCTGGCCTGGACCTTACCCAACATGGGTACCCATGGCCCTGGCTGCAGCTGATGACACACCATTCTGGGGCCATTAACTCTCAGGCCTCAGGGATCAGCTTCTCAATTATTCAGGGTGCAGTCCCACATCTCACTGAGCTAGACTCAACCCTAGGTGCCAGGGCAGATAACCTCTGCTGACAGCCTCACGTCAAGGTGCGACAAACACATCATCTGAGCAGCCCAGGGCTCAGGGCAGGAGATAAGCCAACATGGTTATAACGGCAAAGACTACATGAGAGGATCAAAACAGGTTTTTCAAAAACAACCTACACCATATACACATGCCTTCTATTACACCAAATGCCAATTTAACCACCGGAGAAGGAACCAGGTAAGGGCCATACTCCAAATACCTAGAAATTTCATTTCTCCATGATTCTGTCAACTCCTCTTTCTCCAAACATTTAGAAAAGAATCTGGGCCCTTATTTGAAAAGCCAGTGTGTCTGCTTACTCCATGCCTAGATTCATAACACTGCCCTTAAACTTACACCATTTCCAGCGACCAAGTTAGAAAACTTAATTGAGCCACACTGTGATGTATTTGTGAATGGTAAAGCACCACCGTCTTCAAGATGTAGCTACAGAGTCTGATGAGATGGCTCAATGGCTAAATCCTCACCTTGCAGGCACAGTATTCCTTATGGGTGCCAGTCCCTGTCCCAGCTGCTACACTTCTCATCCAGTTCCCTGCTTATGGCCTGGGAAAGCACTAGAGGATGGACTAAAACCTTGAGCTGCGGATTCCTGGCTTTGGATCAGCTCAGTTTCGGTCATTGCAGCCTCTTGGAGGAGTGAAATCAGCTGACAGAAGATCTTTCTGTCTCTCTTTCTCTCTGTAAATCTGATCTCCCTTCCCATAAAAGACCTAGCCCTTAACTCTCTGGGAACTTACTTCATAGACACACAGAAATAATGATACGTGCACATCACTGCAGTATTAATTTTACTAGCAAGAAAAAAAAGAGCCTGTACACTTCTCAAATGCAGTTTAAATAAACTGATATTGTCACACTACAGAGTATTACGCAGTTGAATGGGGAGCACAAATGCAATATGGAAAGGTGTCACCAATACAATACTAAGCAAAGAGAGCTTACAATTCCTGTTTGTGGGTGCCCATGTGACCAGCAGTGTTCCTGAAGTTCCTATGAGGTGAGGGGCAATGAGGATCAAATGGGAAGAAAGGTTTTCAATATTAACTCTCCATGCTTCCATGCAATGTTTGCTGAGCACACATATTTATACCATAATAAATTTTAAATGCAAGGATTAGGAGACAGGTGTTCACTGTCAAATAAAGCCACGGACAGGGGGTAAAAACCTGTCACCCAGCCCCAGGCTGCTCTTGTAAGACAATCAGAGCAGCAGTTTGGGCAGAGCTCCAACCTGGGCCTGCAGAAGCATGTCCTGAGCCCGCCTCCACACCTGCTGGTCTCCTGGGATACCCATCAGTCAGCAAGGGCCATGCAGCAACTGACGACAGAGAAGGCCCAGGAGGCTGAGGAAGTGGCTCTGGTCTCTGGTGGATCCCAGTGCTGGTTCTGCTGTCTGTCTCATGCTGTGTATGAGGCACCTCTGCTGCTGTGTCCTCACTCAGTCTCACCATGACAGGAAGGAGGGAGCAGGCAGCCAGAACAAGCGTGTGACATCAACACAGGGCTCAAAGACATCGCTGTCTTCACAGGACCACCTGCAAGGGCACCCCAGGGGCAACTTACCTCCAAATGACTCCTACCTGGAACAAAGCCACACAACAGACCTTCCAGACCACTAGAAATCTCCTCTGTCTGCCCTTTCCAAAGGTGGCCACCAGTCATGTGACCACTGAGCACCCAGAATGTAGCTGGCACACATCAAGAACTGAATCTGGAATGGTACTCACTATGGATGGGTACCTAGTGGTCCCTCATACTAGTGGTTCCAACCCTGGCCAGCCCAGCCCTGGCCTCCCTCCTTCTCAGCTATCCATCATGAAGAACACTCCTGCACCCCAGTGAGGGAGTGGCAGGAGCAGCTCCCCACTACGCAGCTGGCTTTGGGGTGGGTGGGCGGGTCTGCACAGAGCAAGACCTGCAGGGGAACTCTACTGCCCATGGCGTTCCCTCGGCCCGATCTTTGCCTAACACTTGCATGTGGGATCAGTGAAGGTGCTGAGGGGCCAGCATTGCTACTGCCCTGAAGCCACCCTAGGGGCCTGTCCCATAGAGGGAGACCTGCCAACCCTCAGGTGCTCTGAGCACAGACCACCTCCCCTTCCTCTTTCCTCCTTCCTCCCATGCCTCCTGGCAGTGGCCCAGAGATTGGGCTCCCTGCTTGTGCTTTTGTGGGGTGGCAGCCACAAGAACATCAAGCAATGTCCCTGGCACTTATCAGAGAATGGAAAATATATTTGTGCTGGGGAATAAGCATACCATGACAGAGCCCAGCTGATGCAAATCCTCATGACCACAAGAAGAGCAATACACACATACACAGAACCACTATACCCCTGCCCCAGCCACTGATGACCATGCTGCATGCTGCCTGGGAGACTGCTGACACATACCCACACAGACCAAAGCATGCGCAGCTAGTCACAGGCACATTCTCATCTGCTGTAGCCCCCACAATGGCCAAGCAGGGTGTGACTGCTGCAGAGGGGACAAGGAAAGGATGTGCTCCTGTCCTCAGTCACTAGCCAGCCAGGCAGGTGGACAAGCCAAGGACAACTTTGAGCAAGTGTGCCCGATCTCATGTCCTAGCAGTCAGCATGACGGGAAGGCTACTGAGCAGGATAGCAGGAGGATGGCCAAGATGCCAGCAGCAGATGAGTGCTGGGGGCTGGAAGCAAGAATGCCAAAGGTTCTCCCCATCCTCACCCACAAGACACTCACCTCCAGCAGAGGGACGACCACCGATGGCCAGAGACATCCACGTTTCCTGGAGACAAGCTCAGCCTTATAAACATGCTGGTGCAATGCCTGCACTTATCGAATGGGCAGCCCTGGGACTTTCAGGCCCTGCCGCCAGCCCTAGTACTGGTCAGTGTTTCTTTTCCACGTGCACAACTGCCTCCTTTCCTCTGTCCTAAGCTCCACTGCTGGACAATCAGGCTGGAGCTCTGGGCCTGGTCCCCAGTCACAATGGCCTTTACTGTCAGAGAAGACTCTCTGGCTACCCTGGATGGCCCTAAGGTCTGCCTTCAGTGTTACTCTGCACATCACCCCAGAATTACCAAGGTGAAAGCACACACAGAAGCCCTATATCTCGGAGCTCTGTCCAAGGAGTGTCATCTGCTCCTGCTCTCCAGCAATCTCTCTGGAAGCTTCACTGTTGACTTTTTTGGGATGGTATCTACAGCATTTAAAAATAACACAATGGGATCCATTTCTATAGCCCTAAAATCATGTTTAAAGGTCATTAAGTAAGAAGGGCTTTAATACCAAAATTTCCATGCCAACAGCTCCCTAGAATTCCTCTACTGACAATTCCAAGGGATGCAGTCACAGCCACAAGACTCAAGGCTTTCTTTGGGGCCACTTTTTGAATTTGAAGGGTAAGTATTGGTACACTGAAGAAAAACTCAACTGCAGTAGTCATCATGGTACAGCCAGCCTCACTATCTTGTCTCTTCCATCTCCACAGAGTCCTGCCCCCAGGGCAGGAAATATTTCAGAATAAACAAACATCCTGTGCCTAAACCCTCAGCCCCTAACTCCCTAAAACATCCAGTGCAGCAATTGTCTACCTGTAATTCAACAGGAGTGGGAGGTTCCGCAAACGCCTTCCTGTTGCTTTCAAGGGACTTGCAATCCACCGATCTGGATATCCCCCAGGAGGCCCACAACCAGCTGGACGTCAACACTGAGGCACACATGTATCCTGAGGTCACTGTTTCTATCACTGTCATTCCCCTAAGACCTTCACCTCCCACAGTCACATAGGGGAAAGAAGCACACCATGCCCACATCTCTGCACACAGCCACAGCACCTTCTCATCCATCCCTTCTAGGAGATGCACTGAGCCCACCTCGGCAGTTGCACTGGATCCCCAGTCTCAGGAACTGCAAGGCCACTAAGCCAAGACCTGGTTCTGTATACCCACAGAGAACCCCAAGAGTCAAAGAACAACCACCAGCCTCCTCAATGCTGTTTTCAAACATTTTGCAAAACTGCTTTTGAAAAGGGTCACATGGATGCCACTTCTGACCAACTCATGATATTGCTTATGCCGATCATTTTTAGTAAGGTCAATTTTTAACACTGTTTGCTGCTTACAGGAAAACATCTGAGGTCCCTACTCTAGTACAGGCTTGTGACCAGCAGCACCAGAAGCCCCTGGGAGCTGTCAGAGTGCAGAGTCTCAGGCTCCAGTTACGTCTGCAGAGCCAAAATTTTCATCTTAACAGACACCTTAGGGATTTAGCTTGCATTCAAGTCCGAAAAGCACTCAAAGAGGTCATTCTGGTCTGGGGTGGGTGGCCTGCAACCACCACGCAGGGCCTGGAGGATGCCTTCACATATCAGACAAAAGGGAAAGCAGGGCTTATGTGGTGCCCACTCAGGACAACTAAGCACAAACAAGTACTTTCCTGTGCTCACAGGCTTCAAGTCACACTGGCAAATGAAGCCACATGCCATTCCAGCATCATGTTGGCTGCATATTGTCCATGCTCTTAATTCTCCATGTCAATCCCAGCAGTCCCCTGTGGCTAGCAGTATGGTCATGGTCTCCCAACCATGGTGGCATTGGTGACCTCTCACTGCAACTTCAGAGTGGCCATCTTCTACCATCTGGCTGGCCAGGATTAATCTCTTTTACAATTAAACACATTTCCTGCCCACCTTACATTTTTCTTCAGAGGCAAGCGCCTGTGGCTCAAAGCAAACTGTTCAGATCCTGGGCACTCTGCCCAGTGTCTCTGTGGAAGGACAATGCTTTGCATGCTTAAGTTCTTGTGGACAACATGGTTGATTCCTGGGCCGGGCTATTCCCTCCCTAGAGATCACAACAGTTAGGAACAGCTGACACACCAGGTAGGACTGGCTTTCCAAAAGCCACTTTAAAAAACTGACACCACTTGGTTATCTCAGGTGGGACTTTTATGGAATTTCTGACAACTCCGTGTGTGTAGGGGGAGGAGGGGAATCCCAGTGGAAGGGTAGCAGAACTGGGTTAAGCTGGGAATGACAGCCATTTCATCTGCACTGCATCCTTCTTACTCCGGAATGCTGCGTTTATCTTCTTGGCTCACATTTTCTCTTTAACCACTCCACAAGCTGCCTCGTGCCCTTGAGGTCACATTCCTACCGAGATTCTACTTTTACCTTCCTTTCCAGTGTCCTCACTAGTTCTGTCTCACAGCTCACTTCAAATGTCTAAAACTAGCTGGGGCAACACTGACTACAAGATGCAGGAGGAGCTGAACCCAACTTGAGGTGGGAGAATCAATGCCTCATTACTGCCTTGAGTCCAGCTGGAACAGAATGTTAAAGCAAGGGCAGAGTGTCAGGGCTTGGCAGGGCCAGGCAAGCTGAGCACTGATTCCCAGGAGTTCAGAGTCACTCTCCTGGGTGCAGACCCCTCTCATGCCTGAGCAAATGTCCCATCCAAAGTTGGGGAGGACAGGAAGAAAAAGCAGGGGAGGAGGGAACCTGAGAGAAGGTGACACAGCTCAACACAATGCACAACAGGGGAAGCTCAGCTGAAAACAAGGGGCCCTGCGCCACCCAACACAACACAACCCAGCCCTGATGGTATCTTTTGTCAAGACAAAGGGAACTGATTTCCAAGTTGGCTAGTGGTTTTCAGAGGTAAAACTTAAATAAATAAATAAAACAAGTGGAATTAAATGAATGATAGAACATGAAAGAGGAACTTTCCCTTGACCTAATTCTTATTGTAATATGCATTTAAGATGATGGATGGCAAATCAACTCTGTTATTTCATGTCAATTCATACATCTATTCAATACAAACGAATGCAACTGCTCCTTAAAAACACCCTATGGTTACACACTGAGCAAGCAAGCACATAGACAACAAGATCTACACAGGGGCACCCAGATAAGAACACCCAACAGGCTGACAATGGAGATGGACTCCCAAGCAGACACTATTAATCCTCACAGCCCCTTTCCCACGTCACTCTGCAGTCCCTCTTGCCAGACAGCTCTGGAAGCAGGGCTGTCACATGACTTGCCCTGGCAAATAGGCTACTGGAGTGACATACACCTGCCTGGAAGTCCCTGTGTGCGAACCTCTGCCTCAGGAGCCACTGAAGCCACAGGCTGGGTCCCGAGTGAACACACACGGACACCCGTAGTGAGGAGCCAACCCAGTTCAATCCCACCTTGAAGCAGAGCCAGCCGGCCGAGACAGACGCAGAGCCAACTGGTTAGCCGCATCTGAGGTGCAAGGATAAACACCTGCCTTTGTGGAGCACTAACTCCTGCAGTGTGTGCTACACAGCTCCGCAGTGGTACCAGCTGAGACAGACGGCATGCTCAAAGGAAGCCCACAGGCCGCTTACACAGATCCCCTTCAAGATCAGAAAGCAGTCACTTACCGGGCTCCTCCTTTTTCTTTGAACCAGACTTCTTCTTCTTCTTCTTCTTTGCAGGAGGATCCTCTTGCTTTGGTATCTCCTGGCTCTGCACTGCATCTGTGATTTTGCCCTGGACAGGAGCTGACTCCATCTTTTTACCCTGATTGGCAGCTCCTTCCACCTTTTTGCCCTGGTTGGGGGTCCCCTCTGCTTTTTTCCCCTGGTTTGTAACATTGTCTGCCTTTGTGCCCTGGTTAGTAACAGAATCTGCCTTCTTGCCTTGGTTCTGGGCCCCCTCTCCCTTCTTGCTCTGGTTCTGGGCCCCCTCTCCCTTCTTGCCCTGATTCTGGGCCCCCTCTCCCTTCTTGCTCTGGTTTGGAGCTCCCTCTCCCTTCTTACTCTGGTTCTGGGTTCCCTCTCCCTTCTTGCTCTGGTTCTGGGTTCCCTCTCCTTTTTTGCTCTGGTTTGGGGCGCCCTCTCCCTTCTTGCTCTGGTTTGGGGCTCCCTCTCCCTTCTTGCTCTGGTTCTGGGTTCCTTCTCCCTTCTTGCTCTGGTTCTGGGTTCCTTCTCCTTTCTTGCTCTGGTTCTGGGCCCCCTCTCCTTTCTTGCTCTGGTTTGGAGCTCCCTCTCCCTTCTTGCTCTGGTTCTGGGCCCCCTCTCCCTTCTTACTCTGGTTCTGGGCCCCCTCTCCCTTCTTGCTCTGGTTCTGGGCCCCCTCTCCCTTCTTGCTCTGGTTCTGGGTCCCCTCTCCCTTCTTGCTCTGGTTCTGGGCCCCCTCTCCCTTCTTGCTCTGGTTCTGGGCCCCCTCTCCCTTCTTGCTCTGGTTCTGGGCCCCCTCTCCCTTCTTGCTCTGGTTCTGGGCCCCCTCTCCCTTCTTACTCTGGTTCTGGGTCCCTTCTGCCTTCTTGCCCTGGTTTGGGGCTCCCTCTACATTTTTACTCTGGTTCTGAGCCCCCTCCCCTTTTTTGCCCTGATTGGCAGCCACTTCTGCTTTTTTGCCCTGGTTTGGGGTTCCTTCTCCTTTCTTGCCTTGGTTTGGGGCTCCTTCTACCTTCTTGCCTTGGTTTGAGGTTCCCTCTGCCTTCTTACTCTGATTTGGGGTTTCTTCTCCTTTCTTACTCTGCTTTGGGGTTCCCTCCCCCTTCTTGCCTTGACTTGGGGTTCCTTCTGCTTTCTTGCTCTGGTTCTGAGTTACTTCTCCTTTCTTACCCTGGTTTGCGGTTCCCTCCCCCTTCTTACCCTGGTTCGGGGTTCCCTCTGCCTTCTTACCCTGGTTTGGGGTTCCCTCTGCCTTCTTACCCTGGTTTGGGGCTCCTTCTCCTTTTTTACTCTGGTTCGGGGTTCCCTCTGTCTTCTTACTCTGGTTTGGGGTTCCTTCTCCTTTTTTACCCTGATTTGGGGTTCCTTCTTTCTTACCCTGGTTTGGGGTTCCTTCTCCTTTCTTACCCTGGCTTGGGGCTCCTTCTTTCTTACCCTGGTTTGGGGTTCCTTCTCCTTTCTTACCCTGGTTTGGGGTTCCTTCTCCTTTCTTACCCTGGTTTGGGGTTCCTTCTCCTTTTTTACCCTGGTTTGGGGTTCCCTCTCCCTTCTTGCTTGAGTTTGGAGTCCCCTCACCCTTTTTGTTCTGGCTCTGAGGTCCCTCTGTCTTCTTGCCCTGATTTGGAGCTGTCTCCCCCTTTTTGCCCTGACTCTGAGCCCCCTCTGATTTTTTGCCTTGACCAGTGCCAGTGCCTGCAGTGCTGGTCTTGGCACCCACTGGGGGCACAACCACCATAGGCACTTCCTTGGGTGCAGCTTCAAAGATGGCAGCCTTGGAGGTAAGAACCTGGACGGAATTCACTACAGAACTGACTGCTGGTTCCACCTTTGCTACTTTTTTCTCCTTCTTCTTTTTGTCCTTAGGGGATGAGGCTGGCTTCTCTTGGGGCATGGCTGTTACAGTGGCTACAGGGGCAATGACCACCTGGGACTGGACTGGGATTGGGGCCACAGCTACAGCAGGTGCCCGCAAGGGATCTTTCAGGAGAAGAGTCACGCCGGGGGCTGGCTCATGATCAGGTATCTTCCCGTTAGGTTTCTCTTCCTTTTTCTTGGTCTTTCCTTTCTTCTCAACTGTTTTCTCCTTTTTTTTCTTCTCTACCTTCTGGTGATGAGTCTTGGCCATCTCTTTGCGCTGGTTGGCGAGGGCTTCTTCATATGATGTCTCCTTCATGGAGAAGGTGGACACTAGGAAGATGCCGATGGCAGAAACCACCATGAACCCACCAAAGACCACAACTCCCAAGGTCTGAGTGTCGTAAATATCCATCTTGGCTGGCCTTCTTTTCACCTGCCAAATACACACAGGGGGATTATTATTATTATTATTGTAGAAATCGAGAGACTTGATAGTCTCCACCTCTGCCCTGGCCATCACACTTAAGGTGCCTGTATTCCTTCTTCAGATGAACAGACAGATTTAAGCTTTGACATCCCATGTTGTTGCCCACCTGCTGTAGGAGTGAGGAGTCCCTACTGGTAGACAGGGGGCAGACTGCAGGTCTAGAAGCTGAGTATACAGTGCTCAATGATGCCAACAGAAGACAGCCCTGCTGGAGGGAAGCACGACACACAAGCTGGTGTAAACCTCAAAACGGCAGCAAATCCCCCCATGTCTTAGCTGACTGCAGAAATCTGAGTATGGAGTTAAGAGATGTTTTTTTTTTAAAGATGTATTTTTATTACAAAGCCAGATATACAGAGAGGAGGAGAGACAGAGAGGAAGATCTTCCATCCGATGATTTACTCCCCAAGTGAGCCGCAACGGGCCGATGCGCGCCGATCCGAAGCCGGGAACCTGGAACCTCTTCCAGGTCTCCCACACGTGGGTACAGGGTCCCAAGGCTTTGGGCCGTCCTTGACTGCCTTCCTAGGCCACAAGCAGGGAGCTGGATGGGAAGTGGAGCTGCCGGGATTAGAACCGGTGCCCATATGGGATCCCGGGGCGTTCAAGGCGAGGACTTTAGCCGCTAGACCACTCCACTGGGTCCGAGAGATGTTTTGATTTTCCACATTGGGCCAAGAATCTTTTCCTTCTCTTGATGTGAAATTGATTAATTCAAAAATACCACATGGGCCAATGTAAAAACACACCTGTACTGCGTGCTCTGGGCAGCAGGCCCTGGTGTGCATTTAGGCCGTGTGCTCTGGGCAGTAGGTGCTGGTCTGTGTTTAGACCACATGCTCTGTGGGTAGCAGGCCCCTGGTATGCGCTTAGATCACATGCTCTGGGCAACAGGTCCCCAGTGTGTGTTTAGGCCATGTGCTCTGGACAGCAGGCCTTGGTGTACATTTCAGCTGCATGCTCTGTGGGCATCAGGCCTTGGTGTGTGTGCCATTTCTGCTGCATTGCCTCCCCTCTCCAGTGCTGATCAATATAGTTACGCAGGGGCCTGCATTACAACCCTGACAGGTCACGACACACTGCTTTTGTTGGCCAGCAATGGCTCCTGAAGTCACCGAGCCTGCACCTACACAATGGACAAAAGGATCAGCAAGCCTGTTTGGATCTTCAGAGTCACCAAGCCCTGTGCTGAACCCACATGCCAAACCTTACTGCCTACCAAGTCCAAAGGGCAAAGGCCAATGGACCACACCTTCTGGCCACCTCCACCTCACTGGGATCTCCAAGAGGTTTGCTGATTTGGGTGTACTCATCCAATGCTGATATTATTACCCTTTCCCAGGTCCCTGAACTGGAAGAGCCTACAAGGATTTGAATGAGTGAACAGACCTGGGGAAGGAGGGTACAAGAGAGGAGGGGAAGAAGGAAAGTGGCTCTCCAGGCACTGGAGAGGTAGGTTGCCATGGTTGGCAGCATACACTTTGAGATTTCCCACTCCTTTCTTTCTGAATGGTTACAATATTCAGATCTTACTACAAACAAAATACTGTTTGTTTTTAAACATAAAAGGTGTCAAGTGTTGCATTTTAAGAGCCAACCTGGAAATCAGAACTGTAAAGATTAAGGGAGAAGCTCCAGTGAGGGCATTCAGAAAAGGGTCACAGCCAGGAGAAGGAAGTGCCAGACACCCGTCCAGGAACCCCGAACTTGACCTCAGAGTGAAAAGGGGCACTGTGTAACTGGGCATCTGCTCTAAGAAAGATATCACTTGCAACCAGCACAATGGCTCAAATGGCCATCCTCTGCCTACAAAGTGCCAGCATCCTGTATGGGGCCAGTTCATATCCCAGCTACTCTGCTTCGCATCCAGCTCCCTGCTTATGGCCTGGGAAAGCAGTAGATGATGGCCCAAGTCCTTGGGACCCTGTACCCAGATGGGAGACCCAGAAGAAGCTCCTGGCTGCTGGCTTTGGATCAGCTCAGCTCTGGCCGTTCCAATCATTTGGGAAATAAACCAAGAAATGGATGATCTTTCTGTTTCTCTCTCTCTTTTCTCTGTAAATCTGCCTTTCCAATAAAAATCAATAAATCTGAAGAAAAAAGTCACTCTCATGTGACATGCACATCTCATGTCATGCACATTCACTGCCTCTTTCTAGAAAGTAAGACCTTTGTGGCAAGAAGACAAACTTCCCAGCCCATGTTATGCAAACCCATCCCTCCACCAGCTGTAGCTGTGTCCCTCCCTTCGCCCACAGACAGTACCCTCAGGTGGGCAGGCCAAGGCCCAGCCATCCATGTCAGCTAACATTGTTGCAAACAAAGCCTGACATCCTGGATGCCAGGCAAGGTAGCACATACATCTCCACGTGGATTCTGACCTCTGGCCCTCAGGGGCAATGGCATGACTCACTGGCACAGCCTAAGCCCAAGCCTAGATGCTGGAGAGGGAACTGACCTGCTTGGCCCTGGATAAAGCCAGCAGTGGGGAGGGCAGGCAACAAGTCAGATGCTCCATGTCACACAGCCATCCCCAAGAAGCTCATCAGCAAGGGAGTGTTCAGGTACAAAAACTTCATTATCTTCCCTCCACGCATTCTATTCATTTGACCCCAAAACCCTCTCAAATAGCAGCCCTTTCTCCAAGAGGGGGCTGGGAGCCAGAGGTGGGAGTGAGGAGGGCCTGGGTCACCCTGGCTGAGGCTCTGGAACCCCAGGGCTTCCCAACAACCATGTCCTAGAGGGGGGAATCCCTGGGCAGCTGGAACAGACACTGCTCAGGCACCAGACCCTGACCAGCCAGCGGCCATCCACAAAGCAGGGTTTGTTTGCTGCCGAGAACTGTGGAACTCTGTGTAACCTTGTAGTTCCCAACTTGTGAACTCCAATAGGGACGCCAAGGCTAGAAACTCAGCCTTTAATCTTGCTCCACAGAGGCAAACATGAGACACAGAAATACATTCTCTGCAGGGAGCACAGAATTGAGCAAGGCAAACCTGGGAGAGTTTTCCTTCACAGTGCAGACAAATGTATGTTTTATAGTGGCACCTACGTGGCTTCCCAGCTTCTGCAGACTGAGCTGCTTTAAAAAGACATAACATACTCAACACTAATTCCTGAGTTAGAATCTGTTAAAAAGGAATCCTTCACAGCAAAATGAAAGTATGAAGTACTGACACAGAGACATTCAGGGCCCAGGCAGCATGACCACAGCTAGCAGAGAAGTCAATGCAAAAACCACCCCACTGGGAGCTCCCGGAGTTGCAGAAGTGATCAAGCAGAGATGCCCCCAAACACACTCTCTGCTATTAAAAGTCACCAAGATCACCACGATCACAGGCATTAAGGCTTTCAGCCACACTCCTGTCCAGGGGAGCAATCAAACCAGGCCCTGTACAGCCTAACCACAAAGACCCTCACTTTCATCAATTCCAGAACTTCTGTGGCGCAGGCACTTTGAGTCACTATTCTGAGTACACACACCAAGTCCGAAGCAAACAGACAAGCAACCCAGACAGCAGGAGGAGGGAGGCCATGCAGAGGCTGGGGCATCTCCAGGCTCAACAGACCGAACTCACAGCCCACCTCCAGGACCCCCTGAGACTTTTCTTCTTAGACTTCGGGAACAACAGGAGTAGAAGCTCCAAACACCTTAGACGTGGAGCACACCCGGTAAGTCATGTGGCCCAACCAAGCCAGTCACGTCTAACGGATGAGTAGGGATCCAAGCAGGCCCAGGGATCCAAGACCCCCAGGAGCCTGGTCTCATCATTACCCAACAGTTCCAATGCAGATCACACATGGACGCCCAGTGAAGCAAAGGGCAGGGGTGATCAATGAGAACAGGTTCCAGGCCCTTCTCCTGGGCAAAAGGTAACTTAGCAGGGTGCGACAGAGCTAGAACGCAATGAGACCAGAGTAACAGACACAGCTGCACCCCCTCTATTTTCAATTACACAGCATCCCTAATCTGAAAACCCAAAATGCTCCCAAACCTGAACCTATGACCATCAACATAATGCCAAGTGGAAAATCCCATCCCTGATCTCACATGATGATAGGCTGAAACACAGGCACACTAAAAATGATGCATACAATTGCCTTCTGGCTATGTGTACAAGGGGTATGGGAAACATAAATAAACTTGCTTCTTATGCCTGGGCCTCCTCCCTCAGCTGTCTAATATATCTATGTAATGACAAAGAAATCCTGCTTGGGAAGTCCTCCTGATCCTAAGCATTTCGGGTACGGGAACCCAACCTGTTTTCATGACACAGCTCAAACACCAAAGAGTTAAAATGAAAAATATGAACATCTATTTGCCAACACCCAGGTTTATCAAATCATGACGGTTTGGCACAATTGCCTCCAGGTCACGTAGCACTTACATATTACTTTCACTTAGGTCCTTGCAAGCGAAGTGACTTGGCTTATACATGGGTAACTGCAGTAGGGACCCCAGCCTGCCTGGGTGTCATCTGGCATCTTCTCCCAACTAACCTTTGTTCCTGAGATTGCTTCCTATAGGCTGTCGTGGCTTCAGCTCATTGTTCCTTACCCCGACTCACATGATGGCACCAGACCACAAGCACACTTCCCTGTGTGTTTAGGTTCTTCAAGTTGATGCTACTCGCACAAACCTGTAGGGTGACACAGGTTTGGGAAAAGATCTCCCCATGTCCATCCCCTTCCATTCCCCCCAAGTCCCTTCCTGGAGATGACACCTGTGCTGGGAATCAACTTCCTTCTGAGAGCTTTGGTCTTCTGAGAGCTTTGGTAACGCTTTTTGCAGTTAGGTCTTTCCAAGCCCTGCTTTACAAGGGATTCACTCTGGCAGCTGACAGGAAACAGTGATATGACTTTCCCCCATGGGCTCAATGACCCAACACACCGCTTCCTGTCCGGGCTCCTCCATCCCCTTGCATGCACACGGCCATCTCTCAGCCACTGAATTCTACACTATGTTCTCTCTGTCCACCTCCACTCCTGGCATCAACACTACGTTCTCAGTCTGTGTATGCCCTCTGAAATGTCTGCTCAGGTTCTCATTCACGCCTCTGAATTTCTGAATGAACGTGAGGAGAACTGACAACGGTACCTAGGAGTGCTGCCGGTCAATGAACACCACATGCTCTGACTCTACCCAAATTATATGTTTTCTTTCACACTTTCAGAAAGTTTCTTTTTTTAATGGCTTTCTTTATGAAAGTCATAGATTATGCTAAATATGCTAGAAAAAAGCTATCTTTTGCAAACTACTTTCCCTATTCCCCAGCAACAGATAGATAACCAGCAAACTTATTATCTGTTGGGTATGTGTCACTGACACAACAACAAAAAGAACAACTACCTGCGGGGGGGGGGGGGGGAGAACAGTTACTGTTTTATTGTTTCTTTCTAAACTATATTGTCTTCTCTTTCTCCTGCCTTAACAGAGCTGAAGGCAGCTTCCCTCTGCATGCCTGTGGTCACTATCAGTGTACCACTTCCCAGCTGGACTTACCGTAGGGGAATCTTACACTCTTCGGGACCTTTAGTTCAATTAGGTGTTTAACCTTGGCCAATATGAGCTCCTTATCACATGATCCTTTCCTGCTTTCACCTGGAATGTGCTGAATTACCAAAGAGCGGTTCCCTCTAACTGGTAGGGAAACATCCCAGCACTCAGAGCATGCCTGAAACCGCAGAGAAAAACTCCGCACTGGAGAAACTAGGTTTTTCCTCTATGTACAAAGGGACTTCAAGAAGTTAATGGCAAAAACACAATTAATTGTGGGCATCTAAAAAAAAAAATCAACGGATAGCTCTCTCGCTCTCTGA
Organism: Ochotona princeps; assembly: GCF_030435755.1. Classification (NCBI taxonomy): domain Eukaryota; kingdom Metazoa; phylum Chordata; class Mammalia; order Lagomorpha; family Ochotonidae; genus Ochotona; species Ochotona princeps. The sequence continues at coordinate 25,693,911 of NC_080853.1, read as the reverse complement.
GCCTCTTAAAAAAAAAGGCTTATTTTGACAGGGAAGGTTGAACTCCATGAATAGTTTTTCACAATATGTACTTTCCATGAGCTTTTAAAAGATATCTTGTATACACCTATGAACATTTTAAATTTACAATTCTGCACAGAAAGACACTGGCAAAAATAACTTACAGTAAGTAAAACACAACAAACTGCCAGTATATCGTTGTTGCACTTCAGGGCCACTATTAAGCAAAACAAGGGTAACATGGCAGTCATGCTACAGGCACACCAAGACAACTGATGAGGGTCTGACAGGCAGGTAGCATGTAAAGCATGGACACACAGGACAAAGGCAGGAGTCCGTGCTGAGCAGCAAAGCGTGGGACAGTACACTGAGTGTCATCAGGACACTCAGAAGAGTAGTGTTAACACTTAGGATTTGGTGAGCCTGGAATCTCCCATGCTTGACCAAAAGGAAACTGAAACCAGGGAAAGCAAGACCATGGCTAAGGGGAGACAATGCTATATATGCTCTATGGCTTTTGTAGTAAAATCATTACTCGAGGGAAGCCCTTTTCTTTCATAATACATGCTGTGCACCTTTATACGGGGCATCTCTCTGTGTTCTGGGTGAGAAACACAGGAGTATTTTTAGGTCATCAACAAGCTACAGCTTATCCTTCTCCCCGTTTTGTGGGAGCTTGTATAAAAATGGGGCTGTTTGTTGCAGGTTTGAAAGAACCCTACTCTACAGATCTCTCCCTGGCATGGGGAGGCTGGGAAGAGCACTGACACATTCTAATTGCTGATTCAATTTCAATGATTCTAGAAACAGCTTTCAGGTTTAGGATCCACTCTGTAGTATTACTTTTCATTGTTCCTGGGTCTATCTTCCACTGGTTTATTCTGTTCTTTCGCACCACTCGGCGGGTATCAATTTTCAAAGTTTCTTCTCTTCCTGAACCACACATTTACACATTCAAGTGTCCCTGTGGATGTGGCTATGGCCTCCTACACCCTCCGACGCAGGTCCTCACTGTTACCCCATGTTATTTTCTGATTTCCACATTCTCTCTCCTTTGACTTGTATGTAGCATGTTTAACTTTCCTACTACATGGTGGGATTCTGAACTTTCATTGATAAATCCTGGTTTAACTACACTGCCACCAAGGAATACATTCTATGTGATACAGTTAAAGTTGTTAGATTTTTGTGGTTGTCTGTATTTATTTGAGAGGCAAAGCAAAATGTCTCCCTAAATGTCTGCAACAGATAGGGTTGAGCCAACACAAATCTAGGGTCCCAAACTCTGTCTGGGTCTCCCCAGATAGGTGGGTGGTACTCAAGCTTTTGCCCCATCGTCTGCGGCCTCTGGGTGCACATCAGCAGGGAGCTGGATTAGCCGCAGAGGTGGGCCTTGATCCCACGATGCGGGATATGGGCACTCCAAGTGGTGGCTTATCCCATAGCACAATATCCCTTTCAGCTTTCAGAAAAAATTAATTTACATGTGTTCCTGGACTTGAGAGTCACATACACACGCTTATTATCACATGCAAATAAACTCAAGAAACAGTAACTCAGTATGTAGAATGCACTGGTACTTTCTAGGCCATCAAAAAAATTAAGGTTTCCAACAACCAAAAAACTGTCCCACAACAGTTGAGGCTTACAGTTGAAAACCACTCATTTGAATTATAGCATATTTGGTGAACTTTGCTAGACTACGGACAATTTTTATAACCAGATGTATACCCTACTAGAGTATCAGCCTCTATGTGTCTTGAAGTGTAGTCACCTGAAGAACTTTTTTTTTTGCTTGCTTGCTTACTCTTGCCAAATTCTGGGAGCTCTTAACTATCCTGCTATGATCACAGACTTGCCAATTTCTTTTCAAAACCTGTCAATGTGCAATTTACTTGGTGGCCATCTCATTAGATTAGTATCAGAACCGTTACATTATCCTGGTAAAGCGCCTGTTATTTTTGCTCCCTATTCTATAGCAATCCTTGTTGTATAATAATGATTTTCGCGGGCCCGGCGGCAATGGCCTAGCGGCTAAAGTCCTCGCCTTGAACACGCCGGGATCCCATACAGGCGCTGGTTCTAATCCCGGCAGCTCCACTTCCCATCCAGCTCCCTGCTTGTGGCCTGGGAAAGCAGTTGAGGACGGCCCAATGCATTGGGACCCTGCACCCGCGTGGGAGACCTGGAAGAGGTTCCTGGTTCCCGGCTTCGGATCGGCGCGCATCGGCTCGTTGCGGCTCACTTGGGGAGTGAATCATCGGACGGAAGATCTTCCTCTCTGTCTCTCCTCCTCTGTGTATATTTGGCTGTAATAAAATGAATAAATCTTTAAAAAAAAAATAATGATTTTCTCCTCATGAAACTCTAGTTTGCATTATTTATTTTGAAAGTTTTACTAATGTTTGAAGTGTTCACATTGGCCTGTTTTTTTTCCTATTCTTTTACTTCCAATCCCTGTGTTGCTATGTTTTAATTGAAGCTCTTAAAAATAGCATATAACTGGATTTTATTTTAAGATCAGTGTGGTAATTTGTCTTTCTAACTGGTAGATTTAGTCAACCACCACCGACTGCAAGCTCCCTATCTAATGGAGTCACTTGTACTTTTATTTTCTGTTTCTCTACATGCTTTTTCTCTCATTCACCTCCTTCATCTGCACTCTTCATTGTACCATCTAAGCATTATCTCTTTTTCCTCTGGAAAAAGAATGGAAGTTAAACATTTCAATTTTTTTTCAGCGAGTACTCATTCAAAAAAATAGCTTCCACCCTAATGTTTTCCCAGCATACATCCCTGAAGCCACCAGCCACCTTCTGAACAGAACCCAGGTCTCCAGTGTGATGTTCTTCCTTTGTCTCTGTGCCCCCCACCTCCTCCCCACCTCCCCTCCTCTCACTCACATCTGGAGGAGCCACTGCTGTTTCACGCCAGATGGCTGACGCTGACTGTACAAATCCCCCAGTACTTGCCATTTGCTCTTCACTGCTTCTTACCATCCCTCCTCTTTCAGGGTCTTGTCCAAGCATACACACTCACTACTGGTTAGTTCTTTCAGCAAGCTTTTCTACTTGAAAACATGCTCTGTCCTTACAGGTCTGAAAATTTATTTCACCTTCATCCTTCACTGGTAGATTAAATGAGCACACAATTTCAAGTCAACAGCTGTCTCACACTGCCTTGAAGGCACTGTCTTCTGCCTTTCGTTTTTTAAACAGCAGGATTACCACTGAGACCCATACTGTGTATTTACTACTCCTTTATTGAATTCCCTTATCTCTCTCTACTTTGAAGATCCATCTCTAGATTTCTAAGAATCAACCAAGTATTCTTAATGGTGTAAATATGCTATTCAGTTTCACTGTGCTTTCCCAGTTTGAGGAGCCATAGTTTTTCATCAATTCTGGAAAATTCTTGTCCACTTAGTCTTCTGGAAATAGCTATTCTCTTACCCCTATGTGGCTGAAGCCCACAGTGAGGCCTCAGTCTTCCTGCACCACAATTAAGCAAACTCCTCAATAATGTGCTCCATTCACCAATTCTCCTTTCAGCTATATCTAACCACTTGAGTTCTGCTTTGTTTGGTTTAGGGCTGACTTTTTGCATAATGTGACGATTTTCCCTTTCCACCCTAAGTAGTGCTTTCTATATTGTGTCTGTTATACGCCAAAAAGGGAGGAAGCTTCAGCAGCAGCAATCCTTTGTGGGGATATGTGGGTCTGCCAGTCCCCCAGGCCTTCAGTGGTTAACATTCTGAGGAATGGGCACCTTGGTTGAAACCCTCACAAGACAGGTAGGCCTCTCAATGTCATCTGCCCTTATTTCCAGGCCAGTCTCTTTTCCAGAAGGTGCCTCCTTTCTGGGCTTGGGCTTTGCATGGGACATTAGCCATCTGCCACAAACTTCTGTTCCCCTGGATGTAAAAGCCAGTCTCGAGATGACCTTGGTGGACAAAACCCCACCTACACCTCACACCAGGTCAGCAGAGATGAGCTGTAAGTCACTCCCCTTGCTTGAGTTTTGACTACCTCATAAGCTCAGCTGTGCTTTCTAAAAACTATTAATCTTATCTAACATTTCTAAGAGGGTTTCAGATAATCTGATCTAAAATTTTATTTTTAATCTGACTGGCTTTTTTAATCCAGAGAAAATGAGTCAAGTAAAAGATGGATTATGAAATAATTCATGTTTTAAGAGGATAAAGTAACTAATCTTCTATTTTTAAAAAATAATGCTTATTTTTAAGTTGAAGCACTAAAAATAGAAATGTATTCTATTATAAGCCTTTGCTTATTCACCAACCATTTCAGATCCAATTTCTATGCCTGAGGGGAAAAACCAAAGAATTGACATGTTTTTTGTTTCTCTAAAATAATGGTCTTTGGAAAAGCAGACACATAGGTAACCTGAGAGCTTACTATTAAGGTTGCACCTTACTGGAGGCGACAACATGCTTAGGATAAAGACTCTTGGCCTCTTAAGATATCCTGAGCCTGAGACATGCTGGCACACACAGTTCTCACTGTACCGGATACCCATGGCCACAAGGCAAGTGTCAGTCTGACTGGTGACCACACCTCAGCAACGCCTAGATGTCCTATCAGAACAGCGCCTGCTCATTTATATTAAAAGGATCAGATCTGAAAAGACGCAGGTTATTCACATGGAGGAAAGCAATGCCGACCACGGCATCTTATATATTTTTGCTAAGAGTCATTTCGGTTCTTCATACTTTTTACACTCACACATGCTCAGGGTGTCTTTAAGTTTCATTTTCTGTTTGTTGCTGGTATGCAGAAATGGAATTGATTCCATTTTCATAACAAAAATATTGATTTTGCTTTTCTGCAGCAACCCTGCCTAATGTTAGTAATACATCTACAGCTTTAAAAAATGTTTCATACAAACACATGCCTCATTGTTTCTTTTCTTTTCCAATCTTTCAGTCTCCTACGTCATTTCTGGAAGCCTGCACAGGACAGGGCCTCCAGCAGCACCGTGCAGGAATGACAGCAGGCATCCTGTTTCTTCCTTTCCTCACAGCAAAGGGCAAGTTTCAGGCAGCTCATTGTTTAGTGCAATGTTTGCTGACCACATCCCTTATCAAGCTAGAGAAGTTGGCTTTTGTTCTTTGCCTGACCAGATGCTGTATTTTATCAAATACTTTCTCTATTTCTATGAAGGCAATCATACTAGCCTACCCCTATAGTTCATTAGCGTGGAATATGACTATAAATTTATTTTTAAAAGGTATGCCAAGTCTACATTTCTAAGAGAAATACAATTTAGCCTCTAAATGAGCTGCAAGATTTGGTATGAGATCTGATATTTTTCTTTCCTATTTTTGTCAGGTTTTGAGGTTGGCTGGCATCCCACAATAGACAGGGTGGTATGGGGCTTTGTTTTTTGTTTTGCTTTTTCTTTTTGGTTTTTTTTTTTTGGAAGAGATGAAAACAACTGAAATTGTTTAGATGTATAGCAGAGACCAAAGAAGCCACCTGGGCCTGGTATTTCCTTTGTGAGAAATCTCCTTTGTGAGAATCACAGAACCTACCCCTGCTTGACTCAGTGTACAAGTTACACTTTTCCAGAAATTTATTAATGTCAGGTCTTGATAAATTTTCTCCAGGTTCAGATGTATAAAAGAAGCTATACATCAAATGTATTATTGCCTCCATATCAGTCATTTATACATTTTTAATTCTACAGAACACTACTTAGAAAACTTTAGAGCATCTTCTTCCTAACTTTTTAAAATGTGTAACCATTTGTCATGAAGTCCCATTTTACATTCTTGATACTACCTGTACCTTTGTAAAGATCAATTCTGCTTGAGATTTGCCAACAGTATCCATCCTGGGTTTTTTTTTCCCCTAAGATTTATTTAATTTTATTGGAAAGGCAGATCAATTTACAGAGAAAAGAAGAGACAAAGATCTTCCATCCACCGGCTCACTCCCCAAATGGTCATAACGGCCAGAGCAGAGCTGATCCAAAGCCAAGAGTTTCTTCCAGGTTTCTTATGTAGGTGCAGGGTCCCAAAGTTTTAGGCCAACTGCTTTCCCAGGCCATAGGCAGGGAGTTGGATAGGAACAAAGCAGCTGGTACACAAACCAGCGCCCATATGGCATCCTGGCACTTGCAAGGTGAAGATTTAGCCATCACGTTACGCCCTATCCATGCTTTAAATTACTTTCCAGTTTGCAAAGCAGGATTTATTCAGGAAAAGGGGGGCAAAAGGGTGCCTTTGATAGTGACATGAGAGGGCTCCAAGTATCTACCTTTTTTAAACATGAAGTTTTGGCTTTGGCTATTGTATGTTTGCTTCCTGTTTCAGAATTTCTTTCTCACCGCTGCTTCCTTCAACTGAGATTTGTTTTTGCCTTCTGTAGTATCTGGGTAGATACTTACCTCGAGTTTTCCTTAAAATCTATTTGAGAGGCAGAGTTACAGAGAGGTTAAGGAGAACGAGTGAGTGAGATCTTCCATCCATCCTCTGTCGACTCCCCAAGTGACCGTAGGCAGGTGCTGAACTGCAGCTACGGACCCAGAACTCTACCCAGGTTTCATATGTGGGCACTAGGGCCCAAACTTTTGGCTCATTTCTATTGGTTTCCAGGTATTAGCAGGGAACTAGACTGGAAGTAGAGCAACGAGAACTTGAACTAGTGTTCAGATGGAATGCTGGTATTGCAGGAAGTGGCTTAACTCACTATGCAACACAATAATTTTCTTCTTAAATGTATTTAAGGCATATTTTAGCTACACTCTACAAGTTTTGACAGTTTCATTATCACTGGTTTTGAAACATTTTGTATTTCCATTACTTTGACCTATAAACATGAGAAGCATTTTAAAATTCACAAATACATGCAGATTTCTTATTTGATTATAGATTTGGCCATTTATTTTGTCAATTTAAGTACTGAGATTATATTAAGATACATCAAAATCATTAAATCTTTCAAATGAATCAACTTTTTAGCATGATGAAGTGACCTTCTATAGTATGCTTTTTTTGCCTTAAATTGTATGTATGTAACATTAATATAACATCAGTTTTCTCAAAAAAATTTTCATGGTATATCTTCATTTTAAGTTTTTCACCCTTTCTGCTGCTTACAAACAGCTGGATTTTTAAAATCTAGTAGAATATATTTATGTGTTGAGTATCTATCATACATTTAATAAGAATGCTGACATATTTAGTTTCAGATTTGTAATTTTGGTTGTGCTAGTTCACACTTGTTTTAAGCACGTTTCGGGGGGGGGGTCTCCTTTCTTATCTCTTTTGGATTGTTTAGAATATTCCATCTTTCTGCTCTTTATCAGAAGTAATTTAATGTTCCTCCCCTCCACTGTCATTGAACAATAATTAACCCATAGCCTTCCCTCCAATGCATCCCACCACCTCTTCTCACTTACATGCTTCTGCTTTTATGTACCTAAGCCCATCCTTCTTCCCGGTTCCCAACACTGTCATTCTTTTACATCTAATTAGCACTGCACTGTCTGAATAATGACCATCTTCCTTACTCTCCACTCCTTGTCACAGTTCACTTTTTCTGTCGGTATCACCATCCTTCTCAGGTCTGTAAGGAATTCTTACTTTTTGTCTTCAAGTGACCCCTTCTATGCTGTATCAGATGCTGCATCACTGAGTTATCTGCAGGTCCAGGGGCTTATTCTCACTCTTCGTGGGGTAGCGGCGGGAACAGGTCTTACGCATTCTCTGAGCTTCCCAATTATCATTTCTCCAAAAACCAGCTGTGCCCTCATCCTCCTCTGGAACCCCAATCAGACATGCCTCTCAACCTATTCTCTTGGATTCTTAATTGGTTATCAACATAAATTTGATTCTCAGACATGAATTCTGTATGTTTTCTTCTGCTCTTCTGGTTCATTTATTCTCTTCACTTCTGTCTCGCCTGCCAGCAAATCCATCCAGTGGCTTTTTAAAGTTAATTGAACATCCTGTCTACAGAGTTGTACCTGCCACCTTTTTCAAGTCTGTGAGCTCATTTTAGCTTCCAGCTCCTTGCAGATGATTTCAGTATTGTCTATTCCTTTATGGCATTGGTTACAGTCTCTGTTAACTCAGTCATCCGTGTTTTACAGGTCTGCCCCTGCCAGCCCTCATTCATTGTGCTATGCATCCCTTATAAAGGACCATTCCGCCCCCCTTTTTAAGATTTCTTTATTTTTGTTGGAGAGTCAGATATACAGAGAGGAGGAGAGAGAGAGGAAGATCCTCCGTCCGCTGGTACACTCCCCAAGCAGCCACAATTGCCAGAACTGCGCCAATCTGAAGCCAGGACCCAGTTTTGTCTGGGTCTCCCATGCAGGTACAGGGTCCCAAGGCTTTGGGCCATCCTTGACTGCTTTTCCTGGCCACAAGCAGGGATGGGAAGCAGGGCTGCCGGGATCAAACCCAGCACCCATATGGGATCCCAGCACATTCAAGGCAAGAACTTAAGCCACTATGATACCCAGAGGGCCACCTTTTCCTTTAATAATTACACCTGGGGATTCTGTGAGTCTTCAAAGGCCTGCTTGGTGCAAGAAGGGCCACGAACAGGCTGCCAGGTGGCCTTGGCTGACTGATCTGCATAAGGGTCACCAGGTGACGCCCATGTCTCAAGACACCTCTTCCCAGCCATCCTGGGAAGAAAGCACTTGTTTCTGACTCAACCTGCTCCTGGAAGTGCAGCTCTTGTGGCTCCCTGCTCCAATAGTGTCAGGCTATCTCTATTCCTGCTGCCACTTCTGATCACTGTGCCCTGGGTGGGGAGATACTATCAGAGGTTAGGGTTCTCCTACTTGGCTAGAGGCCCTCAGGTCCTGTTTATTCTTCTGGGCATTTTCTGCACCATCTGCCACAGTGTCTCCTGGGCCATTAGATGTTTCTCAGAAGGTGTTTTTATCTCTTTCCTCCAGTCAGAAGTCCTATACCATCACCAGTGCCTCTCCATCCTTAACCTACTTGATACTTGTCATCATTGCTATTCACAGTCAAACCAAGGCTCACACACCAAGTCTTAGAAAAAACAGAGTGCCCTGAAGCTGTGCAACTGGAGGGTCAGCCACACTGTACAACTCTGATACAGACAGGCCTCAGTTACAGGTTGGGCAGAGCAGGGGTGGAATGAGGTGAGGGGTAGTTCTATCAGAAGAACCGCAACATCATTAGGCCCCAGAGGGCCATGGGCAATACTCCAATTAAAAATGTCACAGTCCCGGCGGCAATGGCCTAGCGGCTAAAGTCCTCGCCTTGAAAGCCCTGGGATCCCATATGGGCGCCGGTTCTAATCCCGGCAGCTCCACTTCCCATCCAGCTCCCTGCTTGTGGCCTGGGAAAGCAGTTGAGGACGGCCCAATGCATTGGGACTCTGCACCCGCGTGGGAGATCCAGAAGAGGTTCCAGGTTCCCGGCTTCGGATCAGCGCGCACCGGCCCGTTGCGGCTCACTTGGGGAGTGAATCATCGGACGGAAGATCTTCCTCTCTGTCTCTCCTCTGTGTATATCTGGCTGTAATAAAATGAATAAATCTTAAAAAAAAAAAATGTCACAGCCAGGGAAGAGGTCTGGGATTCCAATACCTGGCTCCTCATATTGAAGAAATCCACTTGGTAGTGTCTGATGAGAAACTCAAACTCAAGATTAGAGTACTGCTGAATTCCCCTCATTCAACATCTTCCCACTCACATTTACATTTAAGAACTAGCTCATTGTGGAGCCCATGTCCTCAAGTGTTACTGCTTTGCATCTGATCCAGCTCTCTACTAGTACACCTGGAAAAGCACTACAAGGTGGCCCAAGAGCTTGGCCCCTGCCTCCCACATGGGAAACACGAATGGAGTTCAGGGCTCAACCCAAGCTGCTGCAGGCATTTGGGGAAGTGAACCAGCAAATGGCAAGATGGCTCTCTACTCCTCTCTCTGCCTTTCAGATAAACAGATCTTTTTAAAAAACAGGTAGTTCCTCAGCAATAAACCTGACCTTCTCAAAAGCCCTTCCCAAAGGCCTACCTTTGATGGACAAATTCTGCCAGCCCAACAGTCCTACCCGAGACCAAAGAGACCCCAAGATGACTGACAGACTAAAGCAGTCATCCAAGCTTCAGTGTAATTCCTTTTAGAATTAGCCATTTGATAATACACATCAAACTCCCATAGACTGAGGGTGGGAAGAGAATCATCACTTTGGGGGTGGGGGAAGTCTAGCACTGTGACCTAAAGCTGAGCACACGCCTCCCAGAGCCCCACTATCCCACAGTAGATACACAGACTTGACAGGCATATGTAACCAACAGTCCCCCCATAAGTCAGGCAAGACCATCTAGGCCAGGATGAGCCAGTATGGCCCCATACTGGAAGCTTTCCAGGTCTCCCTGTGGCGTGACATACACACCCTGGAACAGGGATGACAAGCAGGAAGGAATGCACCCACGACCAACAGCACGGATGAATCCCAGCAATGGCACGTGGCTGTGACTCCGCTCAGAGCCAGTCTGAGCCAGGCACAGGAGCCTGTGGCATGAGGAGGAGAGCGGGCACCCTCAGGACAGGCAGCAATGGAAGGGGATAAGAGGAACTAGGGGAAGAGCGAGATCATCTACTTCTGGATTTGCTGGTTAGGCAAGAGTGTTCTGTCTGGGGGATGTGAAGCTGCAGATGCTACATAGTGCATTCTTCTGTATATTCACATCTTCTACTCCAGTACAGAGAATGTTTAAAAAGGTGTGTCATCTTTTCCAGGAAAATGCTTCCTCCCCACCCACCATGGATCTTGAAGGAGGAACATCCTCAAGGCCCTGTCACAGGGCATCTTCCTACTTGCTGCCCCTCCCAGCTCACTTGCTCGCTCGCTCTCTCTCTCTCTCTCTCTCTCTCTCTCACACACACACACACACACACACACAACACACACCTACTCCCTCCAAAGAGGGAGTGTTGGGATCAGGGCCAAGGTAAGCATAGCTCCCAGAGTGACATGCAGCGCAGGGATATGTTGGTGCCCACAGTCCTTACTGCTGACCTGTAGCCAGGCCTACTGCACTGCCCACCTCAGCCTTAGGGCTGTACAGAGAATGGTTCAGGATCTCCTACAGTGGCTAGGCTCTGGGGCCATGGCTCAAGTGGACCTGCTGAAAGGCCCTTGACATGTTACTCCCAAAAGTTTACACTACGAAGATCAATGATGCAGTGATTCTTTTACTACTACTTCTCTCAATCACTATGGTCATGATTAAATTCTGAAAATTAAAACCTCTCCAATTACTATAAACAGCAAGAACCGACAAGATTATTAAAAAAAATTCCACAGAAATAAAGATACATGAAATTCCTGTTCAGACTCAGTCTTAATTTAAAACTGGCTGATGTGCTTGATGGGCACACTCCAATTCCTTGATGAAAAGTTCCACAAAGACCGCACCACCTGGGTGAGCAAGGGGCCTTCACCACTGCTCCTAAAGGGAGTATCTCTGACACTCTTGCCACCAAGGGTCAGGACCCCTGATTCTACTCTGCTCTCCTTTGTCTAAATCAGAAGTAGAGGAAGAGGGAGAAAGATGGAGTCAGCCCATCCTGCCTCAGCCCTCTGCCACACAAAAGGCCACGACAGGATGAGAGAGAGGTCTCATGGCAACTCCTCGAACCCTTGCCAATGCCAACACCTCCCCCTGGGGAACACTGGCACTCACGGCAGCAGCTAGACCTCCTCAGACCAACCCAGCACACTGCTCTAACCCAAAGGGCCATTCTGTGCCAGAGCCCTGATGCCACTCTACAAGCCCACTCAGGCCAACAGTCCGACCACACACACACACACACACATACCCTCTTAGTGGGAGCACCTGGGAAATAACAGGAAGCCCTGAGACCAATGTCACGGGCCTGGGGCTGCTTGGGGGGCCCTACAGCATACCCCAGCTTTCTCCTGAAGGCTCACTTAAGCCCCTGCCTCTCCTGGCACCACACATTGCCCTCTACCATGTTTCTGTCAATTTCCCAACTGGAGCCAGACTGGAAAAAAGCCAAAAATCACTTGCATTTGGCTCTGGAATATGTTTTTGTGTTTATACTTGAAGCTCTAGGAATCCAGACTACTTCAGGCTAAATAACGCCCTCATAGAACACTAGAAACCAGCTCTCTACCAGGTCAGTAAGAACTGTGTACCACGCTCCAGCCTCAACACTGGGGAAACTTCTGGAAGCGCAGGAGGGATATTCCCGCATGGGCAGACAACAAGGTCAAACAAGGGATGGGGCAGAGGCTGCTAGGGAGGAACAGCAGGACCAGGAGTCAGGGGGTGGGCGTGTGTGGGGCTTTCGCTTCATTGGAAAGTCAACAGACCTAAAGCTCCAGGATCCAGGCACGTGGCCATCTGTAAAAAAAGGCTCCATGGATAGAAGTTCAAAGAATGAGGAAGATGGTAGGAGTGAAAAGCCAGAGCAAAAAGTAGGGCTGTGGAGGCTATAGCGGACTTTGGCCAAAGGCAGTCTTAAACAGAGGAGTGCCCAGCAGCAGCCTTGGGGACAGGGAGTGAGGGCAGGAGCCAGGAAGACACTTCAGAGGCCAGCGGAGCGAGCACTGAATAGGGAGTCTGAAGCAGGAGGCACATGAGGCAGTGGGAAGGGCTCACCTCCAGCTCCATGTGCAAGGGATCAATTAACTGAGGAGGAACTGAGATGTGCGGGCTGAAAGATGGGGTCCCCTGGTCTCCTTCCATTTTACCTAAGGACACTGAAGCACAGGTGCCACTGCCAAGCTGAGGTCCTGCCATGTCCCTCTGGAATCGGGACCCCCAGCCAAAGCCTCTCTCGGGACCCTGCTGGTGACTAGCCAGGTCACACCAGACGTCTTCCAGCCTCCAACCTCTCCACCCCTGAGGGACTGTCAGCACAGGCACATCATGTCAGTCAGTGCAGGGCACCAGGGGTATTGGCATAGCTCTGCCCAGCGAAGGTAACCGGTTTTTAGTTACCAAGCAAAAAAATCCACCATACAGCACCCTTAATTCTGTCCTCAAGACAGTCTCCAAATCCACATTTTCATTTTAAAATGATATTCATTTTTCTAAAAAGGTGGCTCAAGTATTAATGACATAACGTCTTAGGCAGGCCTAAGCACAGGGAGCAGGGAGCAGGCTTGGAACCAGGCTCCAGACAACAGACGCTGACCTACCCTGCTTATACCTGGCCTGGGGTTAGAGTACAGAATTCAAGGTTTCCTTTCAGGATTGTGTTCCCATCCAACTTCTGAGTCAGCAAATGATATTCCAACCACTAAAAATAACTGGTGTCTTCCGGCACAACCTCAGTGGGTCTTCTGTCTGGCCAGTGGGAGCTTAACTAGCTCCCCAGGGCCTGAGGTTCTTGGGTGAGACTCTAGCAATGTGCCTTTTAACACATGGCACTAAAATATGTCCACCAGCACAACCAGGACCTCCGAAACTCCAAGGTATCCTTTCCAGGGTATAAGAGTATAACAGAGCCCCGGAAATCATTCTGAAAACCCCAGGACCTCAATGTGAGGACCAGGCAGGAACTCTGTGTCTGATGAAGTCACTTACCACCCACACCACGTTCTCTCTGCTTCACAGCAACTGCCCCTGGTCGGACAGACGGATGGCTGGGAAACAGGTCATTTAAAGGTAAAACAGCAAATATGTTTGATTTTTCAACAGTAGATATGTCTGGGAGTCTGGCTGCCTCTTTCAGGAGGTTCATTCAGAATCTGTTAGCCTAAGAAAACAGCCTTCTAGGAAGCCTGAGCTAATTTTCTGTAGGGTTAAGTGGTCTTCCTTGCCCAGCTCTCTCCCATAGATATTAAATATTTACTTTCCTTGCAGGCCATATACTTTCTACCTAACACCTATTTATTTCCACGTTTAGTACACTGGGCCGTCCTGATGCTGCTGGTGTAGTTAAACATCTCTGTGGGAAGCAGCCACTCTAGGCCTCACCCCTGCTCTCCTCTCTGGGTGTGCGGCACACTCCCCATGTTCTCCAGTGGCAACCCTGCACAGGACTGAAGGGTGTGAACTGCCACCAGAGGACTATTTTTTACTTACAGAACCACCAACCTCACACGGTTCAACATCAAAAAGTTCTCCACAAAAAAAAAAAAAAAAAAAAAAAAGTTCTCCACGGTGAAATGGAACAGGGACCCCACTGTGCAGAGCACATCAGCTACCTGCAGCCAGGGCTGTCCACAAGAACTCCCTGTGAGGATGGGCATGGTCTAAACCCACAATGACTGAAGTAAGACTACTGAGTACTTAAAATGGGGCTCATGTGCTTGGGAAACAGAATTGTTGATGCTATTCAAGCGTAACTGTTTCAAAAATTAACTTCAACAGTTTCATGTGGTCCATCTTCAGACAAGAACTAGGGCTCATCCCTGCAATGAAAAGCACCTGCTGGCTATCCAGTTCTGCTTCCTGCCACAGACATTCTCCACTTTGGTCTTCTGGTCTCCATCCTGCGGTAAGCCCCGCCCCAGGGAGATGGGATTACACCACCCCAGCCCACAGAACACTCAGCAGGGTCAGCAGCACCTAGCCAGTGGCTGGGCAGCAGGCACCGGCCTGACACTGCCCTGACCTCCTGGGCCTACACGATTTTCTCCACTGAACGGGTGATCCTCATCACCCTTACCCCACAGCACTGGATGGTTATAAGGCCTAAATGTATATTAAACGCGCAAAACTCTAAGTGGCAAATCTTACAAGCCAGCCTGGCCTCAGTTTTATCCCGTGAGATACCTGGTCAATTACTAAGGTACTGCATACTTCATAGAATCGACATTAACCACTGCAGGCTTAGGGTGTGCTGAAAGACAGCACGGCTTCCGCCTTTACCACTCTGGCTGATTTATTCCAAAACGAGAGTTCAGCAAAGAAAACTCTGCTGCCTGCCTCCAAGGTACCCTGTGTCATTTACTGATTAAGGTTCCAGGGATGATAAAGAACCAAGTATGATGTGGGGGTTTGATTCTGACACCTTTAAAAGGTATCCCTGCAACATAATAAGCCAATATTCCAATTAAATCATTGGCATGCAGCCGTTTACACTGAGTTTGCTGCTATATAATTATTGCAGCCTGTAGAGTTAGGGCTCGTTTCAGCAAAGAGCATAATTGCTCAAATGTGACTTGATTTGGGATGTATTAAAAACTTTCCCATTAACAGAAAATATTCTCATGCCAGGGTACCAACTCCAACCCCTCAGTCTCTGAGCAGGGTCAGACAGTAATCTGCTACAACACAGGGCCTGCGGCTGTACCCACCACAAACTTTCTGCTTCCAGACCCCAGAGCACCCCTTCATAGCTCCCCACCCTGGTGTCCTCCAGAGACCACCCAGTCCATGCAGCCTGTGGGTGAGGTTTGTCCTGCTGCAAGTAACCGAACTCCTGACCTACCAGTCCCCACCTTTCTCCCGCTGCTTCGGCTCAGGGGGAAGTAGCACCTCCAGGGCCTTTGGACCGGAAGCTGCTTCTGGAAGGGAAGCCACTTGGCAGACCACAGTGGGGCTGTCTCCTGCAAGGTTTACGAGCCGGGCACCACCCGGTCAGCAGCACACTGCAGGATCGCAGGGACTTCTCAGAGTGTCAGGTGAATGGCAAGCTGAGAGGCACAGCGAAGAGTCAAAAAAAGCCAGGGAGGGAGGCAGGAATGGAAGGGGAATGCTCCAACCCGAAAGCACTGGATTTAGTTCTGCAAGGATTCCTGAGCTGGGAGGTGAGGCCCTTCCAGCCCTCCCTGCCCCCAGGTGCAGAAAACACCAGCCAGCTGCACACATACCCCACCTCCCAGAAGGTTCGAGCACACTGAGCAAGAAACCGTGATGTGGGAAGCTCCTGAGTTTCATTTCCTTGGTGCTTCCCAGTCTCTTCTGACCTCTGACCTGCAGAGCATTGCCAAACTGTCCTCTTGTTTACACAAGGCCCCTGGCACTTCCCTGAGGCAGCTCCTCGACCCTGTTCTAGGTGGGTGGTACTGGCCCCAGGATACAGATAAGGAAACCCAGGATGCAGGATCCGGGACAGTGGGAGGAATCAGCGCCCACCCCACTCCTAACTCTCTCCCTTCCACAGCCAGGTCCTCACTTGTGGATCACTTGGGGCGCTGGTATCCAACAGCAGATCCCCGTTTGCACATGGGGAAACGGGGACCCTGAGCCAAACAACTTGGCACAGGTCAAGCTCAGCGGTGTTAGGACACGAAGAGGGAACTACAAGCTGTGACTGATAATCCTGGAAGACGTCCCCCTAAAGTACCTTGGGTGCCCTGCTGGTAGCGCTTTGGCTCTAGGCGCCCTCCCCCGCCCGGTGCTCAGCCCGCTTAGAAGCCTGGCAGGTCGGCGCGGCCACCAGGCCGGGTGCCAGTGCGCTTGGCCGGCCGGGCCGGAGGTGCCCGCTTCCGCCCAGGGCCTGGCACCGCCGGCCCATTCATCGTGGCCGCGGACGGGGCGGGGTGAGGCGGCCCGGGCAGGGCCAGGGCTGCCCCTCAAGTCCTCCCCGAGCCGGGCAACGGGCGGCTCCGCCGGAGGAAACGGCGCTCTCGGCCCCGCCGCCAGGGGGAGCAGGGAGCCGCCTCTCGCACTCCGGGAAGTTGCCACCCGCCCCGGACGGTCCCCCCCACCTCCGCCCCGAGGCCCTGCACGGCGTGCCCGCGTCCCCGGTCCGCCCCGTCGGGGCCCACCCGAATCCTAGAAGCGATCTCCAGCTGCGGGCCGCAGGCAGGGGGAGCTCGGCCCGGGGGGTCCCTCTCCCCAATTCAATCCCGCCCTTCACCACCCCCCCGACACACACACCCTCTCCCCAATTCAATCCCGCCCTTCACCACCCCCCCGACACACACACCCTCTCCCCAATTCAATCCCGCCCTTCACCCCCAAGACACTCACGCACACACTCCGGCCGGCCTCCGCCCGCCCCCCACCCGGACTTCAGCCTGCCAACGTCATCCCGCGGCTTCCCGAAACTTAACCCCTTCCTCCGCCAGCTGTGCGCCGCCCCGCCCCGCCGCCAACTTTCTTGGCCCAACTTGGGAGCGCGCGGGGCCGGCCCGACGGTCCGGCCGAGAGGGAGGGGTCGCCACGTCGCACGCCGGGGCCATCGCCAAGGTTCCCCCCCCACCCCATGGCCTCCTCCCCGCCACTCCCCGCCCCACGACGGCCTGAGGCGTGAGATCCGCCCGGCCGGGGCGCGCTCGGCCGCCGCCCCTGCACGAGCCGCGGTCCTCGCACACGCCTTCCTCGGAGTCCGAGCCCGAGGGGCCGGCGGCGGCGGCCGGGGAGGGCAGCGGGCGGCCGAGCGGGCCGGCGTCGCCGGGGGAGGGGCCGCCAAGGAGACGTGTCACTCGCGGCGCGGCCGGCCCCGGCGCCCCGACGGCCGGGCCCGCGCGCCAGCCGCCGCCGCTGCAGGGCCGGGCCAAGTTTCTTACCTGCAGCCGGAGACGCGGGAGGCAGAAGCAGAGCGCAGGAGCCGCCGCCGCCGCGGATTCGTGAGGGAGAGACAGAGAGGGGGAGTGAGAGGAGAGGGAGAGAGAGGGAGAGAACCCGGCCAAGCCTCCGCCGAGAAGCCGCCCCCCAACAGCTGTAGGTGCCGCGACCCCGACGCCGTCCGCCCCGTCCGCCGTCCGCTCCGGCCGCTCGCTGGTTGCGTGCGCGCGTGTGGAGTCGTGGCACTTTCTGCCTCAGAGCTGGCGAACGGCTCCCCCCCCTCCGCCGGGATCGCCGCCTCCTGCCTTCCCCACCA